>NC_140498.1:95335862-95753362 GCF_964271855.1 Acomys minous
GGACTGTGGGGTGAGTGTGGGATTACAGAATCCGAGTGAAGTGGGCAGGTGAGGCCAGGGCGAGGAGGGCTGAGGCAGGAGAGAGAGACTTGGGTTTCCCTCTGCCTGCCATGGGGAGCCCTTGGAAGGTGGATAAGCCGGCCAGCTGGCAGGATCTGATTTCACCTCAGCTGGACCTGTCTGCTGAATGCAGGAGGGGGTGGGGGAGGGGGAGGGGGAAGGGCGGGGGAGGGGGAGCAGGGCCCTGTGGGGAGGAGGATCAGTTAGATGAGATTCCCCATGGAAAGAGGGATCCTCCTCCCCTAATGCAGCAGGCAAAGCAAGAAGCAGACTTCGGCATCTTCTCAGCCCTTGGTTGGGCATCCTTGGGCAGTGCACAGCCTACCCAACTGTGCACAGTAGTGCTGCCGAGCACGGTACAGAATGAATGCATGAAAGAGAAGCATCGGGGTACGCAGGACCAGGCCGGCCAAGGTCAGGTGTGGGTGGCTTCAATATTGTGTGTCCCCTTGCTGCCACCCCTCCCCCAAGTCATGAGTTGCTAAGGACAGTGGTAGTTCACAATCCCAGGGGTTCACCTCCCAGATCTCAGCACTGTGTGCGTGGGTCTACCTGCAGCTGCCTGCACCATGGGTGTTGGACCAAAACCATTCCTGGGGTACAACCTTCTGGGGGCCAGCGCCCAGGCTGAAAGTAGAAGAGCACTGATGGCTAGCAGAAACCAGCCTCCCAAGAGCATTGCTGCCGAGACCTTCGGGAGAGAGAGGAAGGAGGTGAGGTGGGGCACATGGCCGTCCCCCTGCCTGTTGCTCAGCGAGTCCCTGAAATGTTCCCCATAGCTATCTATGTGTTATTAGAAGCTTGTTTCCCCTGTAAGTAAACAGAGGTCCAGAGATTGCAAGCCCTTTGCCTCAAGACGCACAGCCAATCACATAAACTGACACAATCTAGGTCAATGAACCCCTACATTCTGCCATTATTAAGCACTTGCCAGGGTGACTGAGAAAAATCCCCTAATCTACAGTGCCACTGTTGTGATCAGTTTTCAAGGCTGTATAGTCTTCCTCCTAGGTGCTGGTCTAAGTACCTGAGCTTCATTCTCCCCATTGATGTATCTCTACAAGGACTTGAACACCGTTGGTTAACCGCAGCAGTGCTTAGAGCAGAGTCAGGTAGGGGTGTGTGTTGTACACTGTGGATCCACAGCAGATATGCCTGTCTACGAGGCAATGATTTCTTAGCAGGTGGCAAATATGGCGTCTTGAAGAAGGCGCCTTTCCCTGGTTTGCACAAAATGCAGCTCTTAGTCCCTCAAAACACCCTACCCGATGCAGACAGAGCCCCAAGCTCGGAGATGTAGCTCAGAACTTTATGCAGAGGTTCCTTGGGTGTTCGTGAGAGTTGCTGGGTTTAAGACAGTGGGGCAGCAGAGGACCCTCAGAGCCCACACCTGGGGAGCCAGCAGCCCTGGAAGAGCTTGTGTCTCACCTTCCAGGCTAAGCCTGGCATGTCCTTCAGGGACCCAAAGGTCACACAGCTCTGGTTCCAGCGGTCACTTTGTGGCCAGGAGCAGTAGGTAAAGACGCCATAGGAGAAGGCAGAGCTCTGGAACCAGGCAGGAGACATGAGGCTGAGGCCAGCCATGCCGGTGAGGGAGAGTCCCAAGGCAGCCCTCACCCCAACCTCCATCAGGAATGTCGCTGACCTAGGGGTCAAGGCAAGGTGAGAGGTGAAGAGGGTGCGACGAGGTGATCAGCACCAGGCCCAGTCATTCATTCACTCCTTTGTTCGCTCAGTCACTCATTCATGAACCCATGTCTTCCGTGATGGTTCATCTTAACCATCAGTTTCACAAGATCTAGAATCCACAGTCTCTGTCAGTGCGCGTGAGAGGTAATCTAGACTAGGGAGGCCCACCTTGAATGTGGGGTGCACAAAGCTGGGGTCCCAGGCTGAATAAAAATGAGAAAGGGCTACACAGCACCTTCCGTCTCTCTCAGCTTCCTACTGCAAATGTAGAGGCCTGCCACTCCTGCCACCGTGGCCACTGCAGCCTCAAACTGTGAGACGGAACAAACCTCTCCTTCTTCAGGTTATTTCCTGTGAGGTAGTTGACCACAACAAGAAAAACGACCCCTCCCTTGTCCGGAAGGACAGTCCTGTCCTGCAGGGCGGCAACTCCTTAAGCCGCATACTCCCCAGGCTGGGCTTCTGGCTCCTGCCCCACCCATTAGCTATCCCCCCTCCCCTTGGGGACTTGTCCATCGTTCAGGGTGGTCTAGGATTTGGGGGTGTTTTGCCAGCTGGTGAAGGGGGCATTGATGTTTTTGGGGGTCTGTGGGTCCTGTCTGCTCCTGTCCCACAGGACGGCACTGTTTCCAGCCTGGCTGTAGTTGCCACTGAGCGTTCCATCTCCTCCAGTCATCGTGTAGGGCCTGGCATTCCACGCTAGGGAGTATGGGGGAGCGACACAGATGTTCAGTCTGCAGCAGGGCTCTCGTGAGAGGCAGGAGTGTGGACCCAGGGCCCTTGGGGTCCTGCTAGGTTTTGGCCTTGTCCCAGGCTGCTTTCTGTTGCTATGACGATGCAATATTGCGGACTAAATCATTTATTTTTTTATTTTTAAATTTTTTTTTGGTTTTTCAAGACAAGGTTTCTCTGTGTAGCCCTGGCTGTCCTGGACTCGCTTTGTAGACCAGGCTGGCCTCGAACTCACAGCAATCCGCCTGCCTCTGCCTCCTGAGTGCTGGGATTAAAGCCGTGCACCACCACAGCCCGGCCCAACTGAGTCATTTATAAAGAAAAAAAGGTCATTTGGTTCATGGTGTTGGGTACCGAGAAGATCAAGCTCACTGTGGGGCATCTGCTCTGTGGCTGGCAAGATGTCCAGTTTATCTCTCCCTCCTTCCTCCTCCTCCTTGTTTATTGTTTCACTGTGTGCATGTATGTATATGTATGTGCATGTGCATGTATGTATATGTATGTGTAGGCATGTGTGAAGATGTGATTCCCCCAGGGGCATTCACCTTGTTTTCTAAGTCAGGGTCTCTCACTGGGACCTGGAGCTTGTACATTAGGCTGATAGACCACCGAGCCCCAGGGTCCACCCACTTCTGCCTCCCCAGTGCTGGGATTACAAGCCTGCGCTACACCTGGCTTCTGTTTGTTTGTTTGTTTGTTTGAGACAGGAGCTGGTTGTCCTGGACCCCCTGTGCAAATCAGGCTGTCCTCAATTTAGTGACGACCCTGCCTCTGCCTCTGGGATTAAAGGCCAGCACCCACATTCAGCAAGACCTGCTTGTTTTACGTGGGTTCCAGGGGCAACGCAGGTCCCCCTGGCCTCTTCTCCTTTTCTTACAAAGCCACGAACCATCTTAGGGGCCTGACCGGGGCGTCCCCCTCCTGACCTCTTCTAGCTCACCTTGACCTCCCAATGGCCTCGCCTCCACACCATCAGCACACCAATTTGAAAATTAAGTTTTCAGCAAGGGAGCTTTGACTGGTACACCCCAACCATGACACACAATCAAGACCAGTTTTCTAAAGAAAAGGAAGATTAAATTAAAAAACCAGAAAGCAAGGGACTGAAAGTAAAACCTTACCTAAGTAACAAGGGATGTGCTTCTTCCTGGGCTGGGTGGAGTTTTCTCTCGTGCTGGTGGAGGCAGAGGATCTTTTTCAAGCTCTCTCAGGGGTGAGCCAGAGCTGGGTCCCCAGCAATGGCCAATGGCCTAGAGCTGTTGCTGTAGGACTCGGAGGTTCTGAAAACCTACTCAGTACTTAAAGGTGGCAAGGAGTCCTAGCCTGTCACCTGGGACCAGGGGCAAGATGGCCATGTTTCTCCGTGTGCATAGAGCATATAAATGCCAGCATCAAGGGTGGCACAGAGCCACCACAATCTGGGCTTGGGGGTGTGCATCCATCCAGGCATGCGGGGGGGTGGGTGGGGGGTGGGGGGGGCGGTGTTGGATGGGGAGAGATTGGCCTGAGCGGGAGGGCGTGGTCAAGTGGTGAGAGCTTTTCACCCTGGGATTAGAAATCTCTGAGGCTGCTAGCCAGCACGTGAGGTTCTGTCCCTTGGATGACAATGGATTTATTTTTCTCCCTTCACCAGAACCCGCACCTCCCATGGGTCAGCTGGTCTCTGGGGTGTAATTCTAGGCCAAGAGACTGGGGAGTGGAGCCCCACGGCCCTGCCTCCCGCTGTCCTAGGGTTTCGCTGGTGTTTCTGGGTCTTTGTAAAGACTAGATGAGCCTCGGTGTCACCTGGGAAAATCACAGCCACGGAACAGGTGCCCAGAAACTTAAGTGAGGCTTTATAGCCCCAAAGCACATCCGGCCGGGCTCCGGTTACCAGAGTTCAGCTAGAGGGAGCCAGAACGAGACAGAATGGACACTTTGTCCTCTCTCTAGAGCTGACTTTTCAATTTAATTAAAAAAGAGTGGTGTATGCATGGGGGTGGGGGGCAGGGTGCCACGGGGTGCACATCGAGTCCCTGCTCACACCCTGGGTCCCAGTGATTGTGTTCAGCTGGGCAGCCTTGGTAGTCATCACCTTTACCTGCTGAGTCACTCTGTTCTTCCCTAGAGAGGAAAGAAGCCCGGGCTAGCTACTGCTGTGTGATGCTTGTTCCTTCACAAGTGGCAAAGTCGAAAGTCCTGCCCCTTGGCACAGAGGATTTAAGTCAAGCCGGCTGCCCCTCAAGCTTTTACCACAGCCAGGGCATCAGCTGCTGTCCCGCCAGCTCCAGCCAGGGATTAAAGACGATCCAAGAGCTAAGGTCTGTCCTCAAGCGTCTCGGGAAGGGAGATGGGCACAGAAGTGGGAGCTGTCTCATTCTTCTCTGTACTTGGATGTCCTTGTCTATGGACCAAAGGCTTTGACTTAATCTGTTTCTTCAAGGGGCATAGGGTCACGTAAGCAAGACAGGCTCTTAAGACATAGTAATGTGGCTCGGCGCACGCCTTTAATCTCAGCACTCGGGAGGCAGAGGCAGGAGGATCGCTGTGAGTTCGAGGCCAGCCTGGTCTACAAAGCGAGTCTAGGACAGCCAAGGCTACACAGAGAGACCCTGTCTCAAACAAACAACAACAGAGACATAGTTATATGACCTGTATTTCTGTCTGTCCGTCCGTGTATCCATCCACCCATCTGTTTATCATCCTGCAACTCACCAACCCATTCATCCACCCATCCATCTACCCATCCATCCATCAGCCCTTGCATCCCTCCCTCCCACTCATCCATCCTCCACCATCCACCCATCTATTATCTGTCTCTACCATCCATCCATCTATCCATCCATCCATTGATCCATCCATCCATCTATCGATCAATCGATCAATATATCCATCCATGTATCCCAGTACCCATTCACTCATCTTCCAGCCCACCGTCCCCCACCTATCCCTCCACCCACTCGTGCAGCTGTACCAATGCAGCAACCCACCCACCCACCGTGCGTGCAGCTGTACCAATGCAGCAACCCACCCACCGTGCGTGCAGCTGTACCACTGCAGCAACCCACCCACCGTGCGTGCAGCTGTACCACTGCAGCAACCCACCCACCGTGCGTGCAGCTGTACCAATGCAGCAACCCACCCACCGTGCGTGCAGCTGTACCAATGCAGCAACCCACCCACCGTGCGTGCAGCTGTACCAATGCAGCAACCCACCCACCGTGCGTGCAGCTGTACCACTGCAGCAACCAACCCACCCACCGTGCATGCAGCTGTCTTCCCATCCATGAGCAAGACAGCCACAGCCTCTGACCCATGGATCCTGCCTCTGCCTGGGGAAGAGAGATATTGAACAAATAAGTCAGTGTATGAATCTAGGCGTGAGACAGTGACATGGGGAATCATGGGATATGGAGATAACTGTGTGGAAAAGGTGAGGGGAAAAAAAAAAGCCTAATGAGAAAGGCAGGGTCTGATCTAAAGGTAGAGAGGGGGAGCTGTGTGGAAGGTCAGGGAGAGACACTATAGCCCGGGTGGTGGAGCAGGTCTGCACACATCTGCAGAAGCCGAGAGGCTGTGTGAGTGGGCAGAACACAGAGAGAAGGGCTTTTAGGATCCCCAGCATGGACAAAGAGTGGTCAATGTGATTTAAAACTGTGGCTGTGTTCCACACCCAGGCTCCAAACAGCATACAGAAGCAAGCATGCATTGGCGTGTGCCGTCCCAGGGCTCCTGTTGCAGCCTGCCGGAACCTGCCAGGGTCCCTCAATGGTGCCTGGGGCCACGTCCGCTCCTTCCGCGTTCTTTCCTCATTTCAGATGTCTCTTCCGTCGAGGATCCCACACTGTGGGTCAAGCCTCTTCAAGGTTACGTCACCACCCCTGCGCCAGCTCTGGCCACGAGCACAAATCTGTGAGCTTTTAAAAGATCTCTTCCCTGGAGCCGGGCCTGGTGGCGCAGTCCTTTAATCCCAGCACTGGGGAGGCAGAGGCAGGAGGATCACTGTGAGTTCGAGGCCAGCCTGGTCTACAAAGCGAGTCCAGGATATCTAAGACAGGACAGGACAGCTACACAGAGAAACTGTCTCAAAAAACAAAACAAAATCTCTTCCCCTTTAAAGGTCACATTCAGGTTGGTGAGCCCAGCAGGGTCACGTGAAAAGCCAGTGGGAGAACGGTGAGTCATCACCCTTCCTGGTTCTCCTTCCTGGGTTCTGAAGTCAATAGTTTTTCACTCTGGGCAGACTGAAGGGCTGGACCAAGAGGGACACTCCAGCCCCAGGCAGGATTAGGGGGAGAGGACGTGGCTTCCTGGGTAGGAGAAGGCACAAATAGGGGCTGCCTGAGCCGCTGTTAAACACCGGTGCCCAAGTTGGGTATCAGAACCTCCTCCCGGGAGACCTCCTGGCTCCACAGGAAGCCGGTGGCTGCCGGAGGCGCCAGCAGAGGGCGCGCTCGCTCCACCTTCCTGCGGTGCCCTGATTCCTGAGGCTTCTGCTGAGGTTTGGCCAGCCTCACAGTGCGGTTTCCAAGTCTCTCTTCCTTCCTTTTGTTGGGCTGGAGTCACATCCCCAATAAAGCCTGAGCACGTCCCCGAGTTTGCCTTGGGACTCCTGCTGTGTGACTCTGGGCCGTTTAGCCTTGGCCGACCTCTCTGAGCCTCATCTGTCTCGTCTCCTAGCTGGAGGGCGCTGGAGATGTGTCACCTCTCAAAAGGTTGTGGCCCTCAAGGTAGAATCCCCTGGCTAGTGTTGTCCTTACGGGGGATCATGAGGTTCCATTGTGGGTTCTTTGGCTCAATGTGGATTTAGAAAGAAACTTTATAGGAGATTGAGAGAAAAGAACGGGGCAGGTGGGCTGGAGAAAGCAGGGACGGGGAGAGGGGGGTGTCTTCTGAGGGAGAAGGGCATGCCTGGAGCATCGATTTTGGGAGACAGGCTTACAGGTAGGAACCCCGACGGCGGACAGGCGCATCAGTGTAGGTCTGTGAGCCGCTTCATGGTGGCGGCAGTTTGGTTTATATGATGGCGCCTCTCATTAAAAGCACAGTTACTCTCCGCACCTCCGTTTAAGTTTATTCTGAGCACAGGCTCGCTTAGCCCGCGCTTGCCTTGAATTCTCTTTGTAGCCGAAGACAAACTTGAACTCCTGGCCCTATTGCCTCCATCCTGAGCCCTAGCGGTAACTCCAGCTCTGTAGCATCATCGCAGTTTCATGCAGTGCTGGGGATGGAACTGAAGGGCTCGTAAACCGCTATCCACTGAGCCACATGCCCACCCCCCTCCAGGGTCACCATTGTCCTCCCTTGACATCTCACTGCCAAGTACCTGATGGGAAAACACAACCAGAGGAGGAGGAGGAGGAGGAGGGAGAGGAGGAGGAAGAAGAAGAGGAGAAGGAGGATGAGGAGGGAGAGAAGGGAGGAGGAAGGAGGAGGAGGGAAAGAGGAGGAGGAAGAGGAAGAAGAGGAAGAGGAGGAGGAGGAAGAAGAGGAGGAAGAGGAGGAGGAAGAGGAGGAGGAAGAGAAGGAGAGGGCAGAAAAGGAGGAGGACAAGAACCACAAGGTCGTTTTACCAGTGAAAGTCTCTCCCTGGCTCACAGCAGGGAACCTAGCAAAGTTAAATCTTAAGTAAGGGCACTGGGGATGGGGATCGCTACCCTTCCTTAGAAATCAGTGTGTGACGGGGAAACAGGAAGCAGAGCCCAAAGGTGATTATGAGGGGGAGGGTCTGTGATAAATCGCCGACAAAAGCAACTTAAGGGGGGGGGCTTATTCTGGCTCCACAGTTCCAGAGGGACACAGCCTGTCATGGTCGGGAACTGCATGGTGCGGGCCTCAGGGGCGGCTGGACTCACTGCACTCAGGAAGCGAAGAGTGGACAGGAGGTGGGAAGAGGCTCTGAAACCCAGGCTCTGCTCCCGGGGACTCATCCAATTTCCTCTACCTTCTAAACGTTCCACAGACTACGCCAACAGGCAGGGGAGAGGCACTCAAACCTGTGGGGGCACGTCTCCCGTCCAAGCCACAGCAGGGCCCATCCTCGCTGACCTGGAGTGTGTCCTGTGAAAATGTGGCCTCCGAGTGTGGCTCCACATTGAGGGTGAGCTCCGTTCCAGATGCCATGACAGACTTCTAGGCTCCAACCTCAAGGGACGAGAGAAGAAACTGGCCATTTTGCTACCGCGCTTGGCATCCTGGTGGGTGGGCACACGACTCAGACATTTTGAGTACGGAATCCATCTCCCCCCCACCCCCACCCCCACAATCCGGAAGGCTTCTGGGTGAACTGACTGTAAGGCTCAGGTTGGGGTGACGGCCATTAAGCCGACGATGGACCAGCTAAGGTGAGAGGGCCAGGTCCTGCTAGGGCAATGCAGTACAGGAAAGATTTGGAGTCAGGAGAAAACATTTCGAAGAATAGATTGGTTCTCACTGTCAAAGAACCAAAAAGCCCAGGAAGTGCTGCCATGTGGCTTTGTTAGTAGAGTGGTTGCCTAGCGAGCGGGAAGTGCTGGATCTGATCCTCGGCATCCCATAGACTGGGCATCACCTCACAGGACTATAACGCCAGCCCTTGGGAGGCTGAGACAGGAGGATTGACACAAGTTCCAGGCTACCCCGAGCTATGGAGTGGAACCCTGGCGATGATATAAGACAAGACCCAAGAATGGCTGAAACCATGCCCTGCCAGGCAGCTGTGGGTGATAGGACTACCCAGTGGGTAGGGCAAGAAAAAAGCCACACTGCCTCATGGGAAAACAAAGCACACTGCAGTTCCACCGACTGCCCCAGTGCTGGGGGATGCAGGGGTTGGGGGCATGTTTCGTACCGTGGTTGGCCGGTTGGCCACTGCGGAATCTCGAATAGCAAGTGTTACTGGACAGATCTATCCCCACAGGCGTCCTGGAGGAGGCCGGTGATGGTAGATAAATGATTCTGGGACAGTCCCCGGGGCGTGTTGTCCTCTGGGTACCAGACCAGACAAGCCTCGAGTTCTGGCTCTGGGTACAATATGGAACCCGACACTCCCTGCTCAGGGTGTGATCCCTGGGCATGTGTGCCTGGCAGTGGCTCACCTGGCCTGAGAATGTGGAGGAGCCCAACCTGTCTCCCAGGAAGTCCTGCACCATGAGGTGCCTCTGGGAGTTGTAGTTTGGTTTGCCTCAGTGTTCCCTCACCTTGGCTTGAGGTGACAGACTACAGAATGGGGGTGGGGCAGTCTTGGGGGACGCAGATGGGTTTGGGGTCGGGGGGAGGGGTGCTGGGAAAGACACTATTTTTGTTTCCTCCTGTGCTTATATTCTGAGATGGACTGGCAGTGTCAGATGGGTGGGTCCCATTGTCTGGGGAGCCAAGAATCACAAGCATCCGGCTGCTCAGAAGGATTCTGACCCACGTCTTGTACATAGTGATTTGCACAAGAGAGGTGGGAAGTTTCCCAAAGGTTCCGGGAGAGACACGGCCCGTGGTGGGGCATTACAGATCCACCGTTCACGGCTCTGCATTGAGCACCTACTATGTCCCAGCCCTGAGGTAGGCACTGCCGGTCAGGTGGGCACCCAAGTACCTTTCTTTCTGAAGTATCTCTAGAGAGAGAAGAGTGGACACAAACTGTTTTTTATTTTTATTCTATTCTATATATTTTGTTGTTTTGTTTTTCTAAGAGAGGGTTTCTCTGTGTGGTTCTTGCTGTCTTGGAATTAGCTCTATAGACTAGGCTGGCCTGCAACTTAGAGATTTGCCTGCCTCGGCCTCCTGAGTGCTGGGATTAAAGGTGTGCGCCACTACGCCAGACACCACAGACCATTTTTTTTATAGTAACATACACGCTTTGTATAAAAGCCCTGCTTTTAGGCAGACTCAGGAATTTCATCTTGCAGACCAAATGTCTAAACTGCCTCAAAGACCCTCCGACCCATGTCACTCATCTTTGACTTTTCCTGGCATGGGTCCAGCTGATACCTGTGTCCATGGCATCCAGATGCCCCTTACCACTGCTGGGCTCTGTCCCTGTGGACAAGTCCCTGAAGAGGAGCCTCAGGTGCACCCAGGGCGTCAGAGAAGATATAAATCAGAACTTACTTCAAAAAGGTCAAAATGCAAAGGATTGGATGAGCTGCATGAGCACGAGTGTAGACACACACACACATGCACACATGCACACACACACGAGCATGCACGCACCTCACACGCACACACATGCACATGTGCACACACTCGGGCCACCACAGCTAGCAACAACAATTTGAGGCAGAGAAGAAACAGGAGGGCGGCAGCAGTTCTAAGGAAGCCACACTGCTGTTCTGGTCTCTGTCTCTTTTCCTGAGGTCGGCTGGTTTACAATAAAAGCAAAAGCCATGTCCCCTTTCCCCTGGGAGCACATGTCAAAAATATGATTCAATTTACCTTTGCAAATGTTTCTCCCTAATGCCGGTGAAGCCCCAGGAGAGCCTGGATCCGCCAGCTGCCTCAGCGGCCCGGAGTCCCCAGAGCCCAGCATACAAAAGGTAATTAGTGAAGATGGGCGGGCTGGCCGGGTAGGAGGCCAGCGATGCAGTCCCAGCTACTTGGTGGAAGGAAGCGAGCTGAGGAGAGAGAATGGATTGAAGCCAGGAGCTCAAACTTCGCAACATAGTGAGACCGTGAAAAAGGAGAGCGTGGAGGGTGGAGGGAGGGAGGGAGGGACAGAGAGGGAGAGGAGAGGGAGAGAGAGGAGGGAGGGCGCAAGCGCTGGCTTGTGGTGGAATGAACAACTTTTGTAGTAGACTCCTGTAAACTCAAGTTCCCGGGGATCTGTTCTGGCCTTGTTCTGGCCTCTGCCGGCACCATCACTTATGTGCACATATACACATAATTAACAGTAAAATAAATATATTTTTAGAGGAAGGAGAATAAAAAGAAAGGAAAAAAAAGAAACTGTGGTCGATATGATTAATAAAATGAACAATGCAGCCGACCGGAAATACTCCGCAGCAGGGCCGCTGGTGGGCGATGCTCTGCCACCCCACCGCCCGGCGCACAGTAGGTGCCTTGGCCTGGACCCTGGCGTAGTGCCGCTTCTATCCAGCAGGGGACGCCACGCGTATCCTCGCGGCCCCGGCGCCCGGGCTCCACCCCTTGCTGCACTGCGCAGGCGCCGCAGGGCTCGGTTGCCACGGCGACGGGGCGCTTCCCGCCCGAGCCCCGCCCCCAGCAGCGAGGCTGCGCGCGCCGCGGCAGGTGCGGGCGGGCAGGTGCGACGCGGCGGGCCACTGCGGTAGGTGCGGGGAGGGCGCGGGGACGCGCGGGCGGGCGCGGGGGCGCGCGGAGACGCACGGGGACGCCCACTCCTGCCCGCGGGGCCGCGTGGAAAGTTGGCAAAGTTGGCGGAGGGCGAAGCTGGGAGGCGCCGCGTGCGGAGTCCGGCTGCGGACTTGGGGTGTGCGTGTGTGTGGATCCCGTTGCGTCTGCGGCCGGGGAATGACCGCGGAGGACGCCTGGCGCCGGGCCCGCTCTCCACGCGCGTCCGCGGCTCGCGCGTGGCTCGGGAGCGCGCAGTGCAGGCTGGGGCTGACCTTCCTCCGGCGGGGAAGCCGTGGCCTTTTGCTTTCGGCGGGTGGGCTGGGCGCCTGTTGCAGAGAGCTGTCCCCGGAGGCCCCGCGACTGGCGCTGGAGCCTGGGCGACCCCGGGGTCGCGCCCTCGCGGGTGGCGCGCGCGCACTTGCCCCGTCCGCCGTGACAAAGATGTGTGTGTAACTTGGACTTTCTTCCACTGGGGCGAGTTGCGGCTCCAGGCCGCGCACGGAGAAGCTCTGGGGCTGGTTAATCAGTAACTGCGACTTTAGGTGGAGGCTTCAAGGGGCCAACTTTCTCCCTGCCACCCCGCAGGGCAGGCGTGTGGCCAGGGCTGGGCTCAGGAGACGCCCCCGTGACTTGAGGGGTTCCGGGGGAGTCCTTTGAAAGGGTTTGAGGGCTCGGCGGGACTGCACTTAGGCCCGAGAAGTGCAGCGTCTGGACGCGTGTTCCAGCTTGGCCTGCAGCTGTGTGCATGAGGGCCACAGGGGGTACACGGCCCAAAGCAGTTAAGAATCTGACCCTGGGGATGACTTTCTAGCCACAGTCAGCCTGCCCCGCGTCTTTGTTGTTGATTTGTGATGTTGGGGGTGCACCCCTCACCCCAGACTCTGACTGAGTTAGACACCTCTGCCCCAGGGACCCCTGCTGGTACTCGTGCTACCCTGAGGGCGGGGAGTGCAGTTGTCCGGCTCTGGGCATCTGACCCCACTGCAGCATCACCAGAAGTTACCTAACGAACGCACAGCGTTATGTCCGTTCATCAATCATTCATTCATACACTGAACAAACGGTTCTGTGCCAAGCGTGAGGCTGGAAGTCACACACCCTGAAAGAGTGAGTCCTTGGTCTGTCCGGAAAGACTGTGGGGACAGCGGGGGGAGGGGCCAGTGGCTTGGGGCAAGAGGAAGATCAGGGGCTGGGACCAAAGAAGGGTGCCAGGAATTGAATGCAAGTCCTCAGGCTTGGTAGCAAGCAAGCCCCTTTCCCCACTGACTGGTACTTCTTTGAGACTCAGGTTTTTCTTTTATAGGATGGGCTGCAGGGGTCCTCTCCTCCTCCCTGGGGGAGGGGTGTCGGTAAGGCAGGGCCTGGAGAGTATCAGGGATGGGTCTGATTGTATGAGCCAGCCTAAGAGGATTATTGTCAGAACCGTTCCTGGGAGAAGGTGCCTTGCCCAACTTAGCTCGCGCGTGCGCGCCTGTGTGTGTGTGGTCAAAGGTGACACTTGGGCCTATCCTTGAGGGCTGAATATGAGGTAGGGCAAGAGGCAAGGCCTAACTCCTGGTCCTGCCCAGGGTGTAGGGCGTGTTGAACGAATAAAAGACCTTTACACCCTGTTCTACATTGCAAGGCTTGGGGCTGAGGGGGCCAGATCCCTCTGCCTGGAGGTGCACATTCCCCCCCCCCCACTTTAGATTGTGTGAGTGTGGATTCAGACCTGCCACTTCTCTCAGGAACTTGATGGATTTTTGGAGACAGTGAGGTAAGACTTCTGAGAGGGACCTGGGTTGGGGGTGAGGGTGGGGGCTTCCTGGAGGAGGCAGGAGAGAGGCTAGCCAGGCAACATGGATGCCCTGAGGAGAGTGTAGGAAAAGCCAGAGGTACTGACTGATACACTGTCTTATGTCAGGTTCCGGGCTGAGCCCTTCTGTCCCTCCTGTGCAGTCTGAGGCAGTGCCAGGTTTGGACACCTCCTCCCCCCATGAGCCTCTCATGAGGTGGAAGCCTTGACTGGTACACAGCGGGGAGAGGAGGACCTGAGTTCTGAAGCCGTGCACCTCCCAACCCCGCCATCCACACCCTGACTGCTGGCCCGAGTGAGGGATCACTGTTGGAGTGGAGGGCTGGGCACGTGGATCATTTTTCTCCCAAATATTTCATGGAGTCTCATGTGGGAGAGTCCCTGGGCCCGAGAGCTCGGATCTCCTGTCCCCAGGAGCCCTCCAGTCAGCTGTGTGGGAGAAAGGGGCATGTGACCCACATCAGGAAGCAATTAAGGAATTGACTTTGGGGCCTGAGTTATCACTGTCCTTTTGGTAATTGCTCAGTTGGGCGACCTTTGAAACTTTTGTAGCTGTGTCTCCGTTGAGAATAGAAGTATGTTTTCAAAGTGTGATCCTTGACTGCTCACACCCAAGTCAGCCATAAAGAAAAAGGACGCCGTGTGCACTGTGAGAGAACTCTGTCAGAGAAGATGAATCGGGCCCCAGCTGCCCAGCTGGACAGTTCTCGGTGTACACACACACACACACACACACACACACACACACACACACACACACACACACGCTCTCTAACCCTCCCCTGCTCTGGAGCCAGAGGGTTAGGATGGAGTCTTGGGTCTGCCGTGTGACCGCAGTGGGGGAGTGTGAACCTCTCTGAGGCAAGTGACAGGTAGCTGTGGGGACTGAGGATCCCATGGGAGGCGTGTGCAGGGAAGTGTTTGGTTACTGAACCGCTCCCCTGACCCCCACCCCCGGCTGGACCCAGTTATTGCTCATCGGTTGGCGCATGCCTGCTCAGCCAGTGCAGGGGCGAGGAGCAGACTCCAGGAGGTGGGAGGAGAAAGTGTGGGCTAAAGAGAGTTTGTTCTGGCCTTGCCTGCCCAGGTCCCGTGAACACACCTGTGGGAGCGAAGCTGTCTGAGCTTCACAGAGGCACAGCTGGTCAGTTGTCTTGTCAGTGGCTTTAGGACAGTAGGGAAGGTCAGAGCCCCTGTATCTTCTGTGGAGTTGGACAGCCTGTGTGTTTGAGGAAACCTGTCAGAGGTTGCATCTAGGAAGTCTTTCTGGAAGTGTGTGGCTCCTGTATCGGTTTGTGTTTCCTGTGATCTCCCAAATCGGTGACATGTTTTGCACTAGGGTCAGTGAGTGGTTTGGCTGACAGATCCCCTGGCTGACAGTGGTAGCCAGTGACTGGGGTGTGCTCTTCAGGGGGTAGAACAGTAGGTGTTCAGGATGCTGGGACTGCAGGTGTTCAGGATGCTGGGACAGCAGGTGTGCAGGATGCTGGGACTGCAGGTGTGCAGGGGGCTTGGACAGCAGGTGTGCAGGGACTGGGATAGCAGGTGTGCAGGGGCTGGGACTGCAGGTGTGCAGGGGGCTGGGACTGCAGGTGTACAGGGGGCTTGGACAGCAGGTGTGCAGGGGCTGGGATAGCAGGTGTGCAGGAGCTGGGATAGCAGGTGTACAGGGGGCTGGGACTGCAGGTGTACAGGGGGCTTGGACAGCAGGTGTGCAGGGGGTGGGACAGCAGGTGTGCAGGGGGTGGGACAGCAGGTGTGCATGGGACTGGGACTGCAGGTGTGCAGAGGGTAGAGAGACAGCAGGTGTGCATGGGACTGGGACTGCAGGTGTGCAGAGGGTAGAGAGACAGCAGGTGTGCATGGGACTGGGACTGCAGGTGTGCAGAGGGTAGAGAGACAGCAGGTGTGTAGGTCAGCAGGTGTGCAGGACCTCAGCTTGAACCTTAGGGGGAGGTGAGATGGCCTTGCCTGTCCTTATTCTATAAGTTGCCACAAGTGACAAGACCCTCTCCCCCATCCGCGAGCCCAGGGTGCTGACAATCCTGCATCTCGCTGCAGTCAAGCTTCTGAGGGGCGGGAAGGGGACCTCCCTGGAGCAAAGGAGCTGCAGGAGAGCCGGAATCAGCCCGTGGTCTTTGTGGGAGCAGTGGGCTTGGGACGGGCTGTAGGTAGGGAGGGACATGATTAGGAAGCAGAAATAGCCTCGGATTCCTTGTCTGGAAGACGGCCTCTTGACCTCTTGGCTGTGCTGCTCCCAGCTCAGTCTTGCCTATGAGCCACACACTGTGTGCCATCAGATACAGTTTCTCCTGGCCCTCCTGCCGCAGCCTCCCAAGTGCTGGGTTCAGGTCTTCGAGTGGCCTGCCTACCTCGTATTCTGTTTGCTGAGGGACATGGACCCTGTGTTTGTCACTGGAATAGCCTGTGGTGTGTTCTGAAGGAAGTGAGTGATCAGTGGTGATGGCAGCTGTGAGGGGCTGGCAGGGGTTCAGGAGGCTAGCACAGAATGAGAGTACAGTAGGGAGCTTGGAGAGACTGCCCAGGTTCAAATCCCAGCTCCGCTACTTGATGGCTGTGTGGCTTTGGGCTGGCTGCTGCACCTCTCTGGACTGCTGTCTCCAAACCTGTGAAATGGTAGTCATTGCAGTGCCTGGTTCAGGAGGTCTGCGAGCATCATTTCGTTCGTTGTCAAAGAGCACCTTCAAGGACTTCGCTTGAGGGCTGGTTTGGAACGGTTTTTGTTTTTGCCTGGCGGTGCTGGAGACGACTGTAGGGCTTTTGGAATGGTAGGCAAGTGCTCTGCCACTACACTGCCTCTCCTCTCCTCTTTCTACTTAAAAAATGTGTGTGTGTATATATATGTATATATGTGTGTGTGTATGTATGTGTGTGTATATATATATATATGTGTGTATGTATGTGTGTGTATATATATGTATATATATATGTGCGTGTATGTATGTGTATGTGTATATATATGTATATATATGTATGTGTATGTATGTGTGTGTGTGTGTGTGTGTGTGTGTATATATATATATATACATATATATATATATGGGGCAAATTGCCCGGGCTGCCCTTGAACTCACCATTCTGGTGTCTCAGCCTCCCAGGTCTCTGGAATTACAGGCCTGTGGCACCTGGCCAAGCAGGGTGGTTATTGTTGGCTGTGGTGCTCTCAGTCTGGGGAGGCCCAGAGAGGTTGCTTGCCTTCCAAGGAGCCACCAGCACCTTGAGGATATAAGTGAAGGGAGAGACGCGGTCGGAGCTTCTGGTCCTGCTGCCGCTGTCCCGCTGTCTTGTCTGTGGGTTGTGAGATTTTTCTCTGCCTGATGTATGATGCCAAGAGGGACAGAGCCCCGTTCCCAACTGCTCAGCCTCCTGGGGCAGTCCTGGTCTGGCAGTCGCCATGTTGTCCCACACAGGAAGCACACAGGTTTCTGGGAACCTCCCTTGGCTATGAGTGAGGGTGAGAGCGCTGGGAGTCTGGGTGAGTGTCTGATGGAGGCTGAGCCGTAAGGATGGCTCTAGCACCGGCTTGCTCTGTGACCCAGGCAGCTGGCCTCACCTCTCTGGGTGCTTCCTCATCTGGGAAGTGAGTCTGAAGGATCAGGGAGGACTGTCCTTAGCCTTGTGTGTCATGGCCTCTGTTTTAGCCTCTCTGCGTCCAGAAGTCTGGTGGTGGTGGCTTTCCTCCCTGGGCAAGGACAGCAGTGTCTGCGGAGAGGTGACGGGAGAGGTGACAGGAATGTGTGGCGGGCGTTCTCACTGCCCCTGGCTCTGTCTTCCTTTGTATGCGGTTCTGCTTGAGTCTTCCATTGGCTTTTATAGACTGAGGCGTGAGAGGAAGTCACCCGTGGTGGCCAGGAAGGGGCTTGAGTCCCTTCAGCCTGATTCCGGCTTCTCTGCTGCCTCCTGGCAGCCAAGCAGGCTTGGCTGAACTGGATGCCCAGCTCTGCACAGTGCTGTGTGGCTTCAGGAAAGCGCTTCGGCTTCCCTGGACCTCCGCTCATTTGCAGAAGAATAAAACAAAACAGCACCAAAGAACAGGCTCTGGGGTGGCTGCCGCAGGTAAGGGGCGCTTGCTGGAAGGAGAGACGCTCTTACAAACTGTCCTCTGACCTCCACATGTGCGCTGTGGCATATGCACCACCCCCCCCTGCTGCCCCCATCAATCAATATATTAAAAACCTTAAAAAAAAAAAAAGACAGATAACCGAAGATTTTCCTCGTGGTGTTCTTGTAGGGACATGTAACTTATGTAATAATTATATAAGGCCTTTTCTGCACAGTAAGCAGTATGCCGGGCCTGGAGTCTGTTTCTTTAATGTGTTCAGCTGATACCAAGCTATAGCTTTAAATCTCCCTTGTTTGCACGAGCAGCAGAAATAGGGACAGCAGCAGGCATAAAATAATTAATAATTAACACCGATTGACCTAGGCGTGGTGACTTGCGCCTGGGATCCCAGCACAGGAAAGGCAGACACAGAAGGATTGCCCATGAGTTTGAGGCCAGCCTGGGCTACATGGTGAGTTTAGATGTGATGGGATGTTGCTTTTGCTGCACAGGCGAGTGTGTTCAGGCTCCCAGAGGCCCTGCAGGGGTGGCAGGCAGGAGGACAGGCTCCTGTTGCCTGGCTCTGCCCACTCGAGAAGCCGGAGTCCTCCCTGAGGTTCCGCGTCAGGACGGCGGCAGCTCCACACGGCCCATTCTGTTGGCTTTTATTTATTTGTTTGTTACTTTTGTTCCTCCTGTGGCTAAAGCCTTTCTGGGGACTGAGCCGTCCCTTTGAAGGATGGACGTGAAGGACTATGCCAGCAGAAGGAGAGACCAGTGGCTCAGGGTACCCAGGGTCACCGGGTGAACTACACAGCCTGGCCTGTTGGGACATGAAGCCCAGGCTTGGCAGGCCCTGCCCTCTGAGACTGTCTAGGGCACTGGGCGGGCTGGGGGGAGGGGGACTCCCAGGGACCTTTGCCTTGGGACTCCGCCCAAGTTCATCTTTCACTTTAGGCTGGGCACGGCTGGTTGCGGAAGCGCCTAGGCTGGCGTCAGGGAGGATTAAAGTGTGGCCAGGCGGGCGTGGTGGCGCACACCTGTAATCTCAGCATTTGGGAGGCAGAGGCAGGTGGATCACTGAGTTTGAGGCCAGCCTGGTCTACAAAGCGAGTTCAGGACAGCCAGGGCAACACAGAGAAACCCTGTCTCATAAAACTTAAAAAAAAAAAAAAAGGATTAAAGTGTATTAAAAAGTTCCCAGCGTGGGCCTCTCCCTGGGTGAGCCCTTTGCCCTGTCTGGTGGAAGCACCAGAGCCAAGCGAGTCTCCTGCTGCACCTCCAGGAAGGCTCTGCGCCAGCCCTTTAAAAGGCAGGGCCTGGAGGAGCCACCGTTTGCCCAGGCTGTGCTGTGTGCCAAGTCCCTTGCTTGGGACGTGTGTTCTGCATCTTCTGTCACCCTCAGAGTGACTCAGGGACTTGGCATCGTTAACCTTTTCCTGGACGAGCTAATTGAGGCTCGGGGCTTCAGGAGAGATGTCTGCTCGTTGCAGTTCGGGCATCTGAAGGCATCTTTCCTGGCAGGTCCCCATCCCAGCCCAGTGCTCTGCCTTGTCCAGGGAGAGTGGGCTGCTTTCATATTTGCTACTTACTTACAGAGCACCTGCTGTGTACTCAGGCCCCAGGCCAGGCTCCTGCCGCTGTGGGGGACAGAGACAGGGAGGCAGAGAGCCGCTTTCAGGGCTGTGGTGGGACTGCCCAGAGTGTAGCCTGAGTTCTGTCTCCCATGGATCCTCCAGCCCGAATGCTTCCTTTGTGCAGCTGGGACTTGGTTTGAGTGTGCCAGCGACAGGCGACACCTTCCCTCCTGGAGAGCTGAGGTGGCCTGGATACTCTCAGATTTAACTTCCCAATGAGTGCCGTCGCCTGTGAGCCCCGCTCTCCTCCACAGCCCATCTGTCCTGCCTGCCTTTAGTTCACTCAAAAGTGGGTGGGTAAGTGGAAGGGAGGGAGAGAGGCGGCCAAAAGCCAGAAGAATTTTCGGAATGCCCAGAATGCTGGCTGACCCAGCCAGCAGGTGTGAGACATCTTCCCCGGCTTTGGTGGGGGTCAGCTGGGCATCCGCAAGGCTGCTGGGCACGTTGCCCCGTTCCCAGCCTGAGGCCTGAGTCACCCTGGGAGGTGGTTCCTCCAGGGATGATACAACCTAGTCACACAGCCGTGTCACCTTGGGTGTGCATCTTAGAACCTTAGAGCTTGTGGAGAACGGGCGCCGCTATTTTGTTACTGTGGTTGGTGACGGATAAAGCTCCTACTGTGAGCTGGGCAGCGGTGGCACACACCTGTATTCCCAGCACTCGGGAGGCAGAGACAGGCAGATCTCTGTGAGTTTGAGGCCAGCCTGGTCTACAAAGTGAGTACCAGGACAGCCAAGGCTACACAGGAAAATCCTGTCTTGGAAAGGGGGGGGGGGGAAGCTCCTACTGTGTGCGCAGGCCTCCTTCATTGTGTGATTATGTGACCCCTTGTTGTCTTACCCGCCTGCATCCCACAGCCTGAGGACGCCATGTGGGAGGTGTCCGGTGCACCAGCCTGCTGCGGGTCTTCTGGTTCCTGTGCAGTCTCTGTTCCTCTGCCCTAAAATGCAGTAGCCCCTTAGCTGAGAGATCAGTGTTTGGAAACAGGTCGAGAGAAAGGAGGGAAGGCCAGTAACCACACGCTCTAAAGATGCCGTGCTGATAGCATGCATTTAACTGAGAGGCGTCCACGCGCGTCATAGACTTCTCTGGAGCCTCTTAGCTGTGTGGCCTTGGGATAGTCACAGCACTTCTCTGATCCTCAGGTCCTCTTCTGCAGTTCAAAGTTCCAAAAATCTCCTTTTTTTTTTCTTTCTTTTGACACAGGGTTTCTCTGTGTAGCCTTGGCTGTCCTGGGCTCACTCTGTAGACCAGGCTGGCCTCGAACTCACAGAGATCTGCCTGCCTCTGCTGCCTGAGTGCTGGGATTAAAGGTGTGCGCCACCACACCCAGCCCCCTCCGTTCTTTTTTTTTTTTTTTTGGTTTTCCGAGACAGGGTTTCTCTGTGTAGCCTTGGCTGTCCTAGACTCACTTTGTAGACCAGGCTGAGCCTCGAACTCACAGCGATCCGCCTGCCTCTGCCTCCCGAGTGCTGGGATTAAAGGCGTGCGCCACCACGCCCGGCTCCGTTCTTTTTTTTTAATGAGTTATTATTTTGTTTTATGTTCATTGGTCTTTTGCTTTTATGTGTGTCTGTGTGAGGGTGTCGGATCCCCTCGAACTGGAGTTACAGACAGTTGTGTGCTGCCATGTGGGTGCTGGGAATTGAACCCGGGTCCTCTGGAAGAGCAGCCAGTGTTCTTATCCTCTGAGCCATCTCTCCAGCACCCAGTACCCTCCATCCTTATGGATTGTCATTTTATATGGCTGCATACTTTTCCTTATTTTGAGTGGACCAGCTCCTAGAATTCTGTAACGTGTAACTGGCAGATGGAGTTGCTAGGGTAGGGTGGGGACCCCAGCACCTCTCCCCCCATTATGTGGGGGTAGTGTAGACTGGGATTGCTCCAAGTGGCGTCACCCCATCCTGGCTGGCACACTGGGCTCCTCAATAAGCCCGGCCCGATCTCCATCACGGGATGCTTCCTGTCCCTGCCGAGCCCTGGCCAGCATCCAAGTCCTAGCCGCTGTGCAGTCAGAGGCGGCCTGTGTAAGATGAGCCCCCCCAGAACCCTCTGTCTCCTCCCCAGGTGGCAGAAGCGGCTTCCGTGGGGAGGACTGGCTCGGCTGGAGATCCGGAAGAGCAGAGAGTAGATGGTGTGGGGAGCCACAGGGCAGGGTGATGGGGCCAGGTCCTCAGAGGTGGGTTGGGAGCCAGGGTACCTGCTGGGGAGTGATGCCGACCTTTTTCCGACCTTGGATGGGGACATTGCATAACCTTGCCCATCACCAGTTCCCCGTGTGTGACATGGGGCCCTAGGTGGGGTCTCCTCCACTAGGGGGACATCCCTCACACCATGTGCAGGCTCTTGTCCCTCCCATCTCTTCCCCTCACCCCGCCTGCCCATCCGCACCAGCTGTGGTGCTGACTCAGCCAGCCCTGCTCAGTGCCTGCTCCTCTCACTGCCCCCCCCCTTGTCATTGTCATCGTCATCAGCGTCAGTGGCCAGCTCTGGCTATAGGTGGCTTAGTGTTACTTGTCAACTCGTCTTTTACTTACATATTTTGTGTGGTGCTAGGGTGGTACATGTATGCATGCGTGTGCACATGGCTGTGCTGACCCGAGAGTGAGCGTGCGGTGGCCAGAGGTCGACATAGGTGTCCTCTGTCACTGTCTCTCACTGAACCTGGAGCTCCAGGGATCCTGCGGTCTGAGCTCAAAGCGTTGCTGCAATAATAGCCACATAGCGTCATGCTGGCTTTTACGTGGGCGCTGGGATGCCAGCTCGGGTCCTCCTCATGTTTGTGGACCAGTGCTTCTCCCAGAGTGTCTCCTCAGCCCTGCTGATGTGGTCATGGCTACCTTCAGTAGAAAGGTCTAGGGTTCACGCTGGGGCCCCTGCACCTCATCATCTGTGTCGGCTTACGTTGCTGGGGTGCCCATAGTAGGCCTGTTCCCCGGCTGGTCCTCAGCAAGCCCCCCAGATGATCTTTAGTGACCTGAGGCTGGATTTGGGGGTCTCTACAAGGGAGCAGGAGATGTTGAGATCAGAACTTGAGACTCCGGCCTCCCGTTTCCCAGCCTGTGACTGCGGTGGCCCAGGGACCCCTAAAAAGCCAAGCAGGAGCTTTCCAGGCAGTAGAGGCGTGGTGGGGCTCTGTGGAGGTGCCAGGCATGAGCCTACTGTTTTGGTTTCTTCTCCCATGACTGTCATCAAATACTCCGACTAGCACAGCGGGAGGGAGAAAGGCCGTATTCTGGCTTGCAGTAGAAAGGTGGTCGGTCTGTCCATCACCGTAGGGCCGCTGAGGCAGCGGGAGCGTGTACAACCTGACACATTGCGTCATGCTAGGGCTCAGCTCCACATCTCCTTTTCACCCAGGCCAAGGTTCTTGCCCTGAGAGTGGCCCTGCCCACAGTTCACATGGGTCTTCCTCCATCAGGTGAAATTGGCAGGGCACCCCCTCACAGGGAACCCCGAGGCAGGGCCTGCTCTGCTCCCATTTCTCAGATGAAGAGACGGAGCTCGATGGGCCAAGAATATGGCTGTCTAGGAGGTGGCATGGCTTGGGTGTGTCTTATTCATTTAAATTACTATTGTTGCTTTTCTGGGACAAGGTCTCACATAGCCCAGGCTGGCCTTGAACTTGCTATGTACCTGTGGATGACTTTGAACTCCTGTGTGCTAGCCCTGGAGGCCTGAGCCACCTTGCTGGATGTTGAACTCAGGGACTCTCACATACTCTCCCAGCGGAGTCCCGTCGTCGTCCCCAGCTCTTGCCAGGACAGGGTCTCACTGTGTGAGCCAGGCTGGCCTTGAACTTGAAATCGGGTCCATCTTGGATTGCGGTTGCTGAAGTCCCAGCTTGGCTGGGACGCGAGGCCACCCAGCTGGCTCGTAGCTTCTCTTACCTTCCTGCACAGCCACAGCTGTCGTCAGGATCCACTTCAGGACAGTCTTGTCGTCACGGGATGGAAGTGTCCACCCCATCTCACGCTCCCCACTCCTCCCCGATAGTCCAAGGCCACCGCTCGTCTACTGTTGTCTCCGTGGATCTGTCTGTTTTGGGCGTTACCCCAAGTCTGGTCATATACTGCTTGGCCTTTTGTGAACGGCCCTTCCTTTTGGTGTCATGTTTTCAAGGCTCATCCGCTTTGTAAAGATTTTCAGTGTTTTACACCCTTTTGATGCCCTAGTACTATTCCTGTGCATGGATATTGCCGTTTTGTTGCTGTTGTTGTTCGAGGCAGAGGCAGGTAGACTCAGCTGGCCTTGAACTTGCTGAGTAACCGAGTATGGAGTGCTGATCTTATTGCTCTGGCGAAGACGGCAGCTGGGTTCTCAGCTTCATTTCTATGTTTGTTTGTTAACGTATTTCCACACTGCGGATAAAACCCACGGCCTCAAGAATTCCAGGCAAGAACGGTGCCACTGAGCCACTGAGCCACTGAGCCACAGCCACAGCCTACAACATTTAAAGACCAAAGATGTGCAGGGCTGGCAGGAGGCTCAGGGGGCTAATAGCACGTGCTGTGTGATTGTGAAGGTCTGATTTCAGATCTCCACATAGGAGGCTGGGCACAGCTGTGCGCACACCTGTAGTGTCAGTGCCGTGGAGACGGGCATGGGTGGGGCTTGCTGGCCACCAGCCCAGCTCCAGGTTCAGTGGGAGACCCTGTCTTGACGGCATAGGCGGAAAGTGGGGTTCCGGAAGCTGTCCTTTGAGCTCCATGTGCAAGGGCACACGTACCCACACACTCCCACATGTTCAGTGGGTAGCCTGGTTTTCTCTCTTGTAGACTGTAATGGGCTGCCCACAAATGAGCAGAGCGAGCCGAACCGTTGTTAGACTTGGGTGTGTGTGTGAGCACGGTGTGTGTGTGTGTGTTGGGGGGGGGATGTTATATCTTTTTTCTCATGAATGAAAGAAGCACACTCTCCTTTGAGAACGGAGTAGGCAGTTAGGCCCTCCTAGCGCCTTCGCTGCTTTGAAGGAATGAATTTGCCATTGCGTGCGGCTTTGGCTGCACTTGCGGCTCTTGGAGGGCGGGATCCAGCCATAATCAGGAATGGAAGCTTGGTGAATTGCTGTTTAGTGAGTCAGTAGTGGAAAGTCACCTTCAGTGTGACCTCTACCAGCTGAGCCATCATTGGTCCCCCTTTCCAGACAAGCAACCTGGGAAGTACTCACGTTGCTTGTCTCAATGGCTGTGCCATTTTTTTCTTCCTGCCCATAGTTCAGGGATGCGTGTATCCCACCCTTGCCAGCCCTGGGTTTCTGGGAGTTTGGTAGGAGCTAGGAGCTAGGTGTAAGGATGTGGTGGGCATGGAGTTTTGAGGGAAAGATTCAAGATCTGTTGCCGGCTGCTGTGTCTGTGGGAGCGGAGGTGCTCGCTGTGGCTGCGCTGTTAGAGTGTCTACGTAGTGTGGGCTTCCCCGCTCTGGCCTGTGAACCGGTTCAGGATCTTCCATGGTTTGGGCAAGTACTACAGTGGCTGGGTGTGCTGGTTTAAGGCTCTTCATCTCAGCTACTCAGGTGGCTGAGGCGGGAAGATCGCAAGTCCCGTGCTGCCCGTGCCACAGAGCTAGTTCATGCTCAGCCCGGGCAACTTAGTGAGCCTGTGGCTCAAAATGAAAAAGGGAAAGGGCTCGGTGTCATAGCTCAGTGGTAGGACATTTGTCCAGCAGGTGCAGGGTTCTCTATGCAGTACTGAAAAGAAAGGGCCAGGGTGGTGGTGGCGCATGCCTTTGATCCCAGCACTTGGGAGGCAGAGGCAGGTGGGTCTCTGAGTTCAAGGTCAGCCTGGTCTACAGAAAAACCCTGTATTGAAACACCAAAAGTGAGGGCGGGTGGCACAGAATCTCACTGACTCAGGGCCCATGATGCTGTCCCACTGGGGAGAAGCCCTGTAATTATTCTCCCAGGATGCTTTGGGAGTGTGGATACTCCCTCCCTCACTGGGGAAGAGAGCCTTAAGAGCTGAGGGTGCGGTCCTTCGTTCTGGGGAGCTTTGCAGGAAAGAGGGCTCCAAGCCAGGCTAGGTGGTGCACTCCTATAATCCCGGCACTAGGGACCCTGAGGCAGGAGAAGTGTGAGTTTGACACTTGCTTGGACTACAGCGTTTGTGTGTAACCTTGTTTGTCTCAGAACAAACACACAGAGGTGCTGAGATGAGCACCTGGCGTCTGGACACCTGTATTAAGGAGAGTCCTTGACTTCCTGTGGCACCAAGAGCCACCTCCAAGGATCCAGTCAGCTGAGTGAGCTGAGGGGCTTCCTGAGCCCCTTGCTCTGCCAGGCATACCCCACCTTTGTGATTTCTGCCCCATCTCTGGCTCCCCCGTTGTGACTCCCCTGAGCTTCAGGTCGTCCCACTGGGCTGGGCTTGAACTAGTCCTTGTGTCGTGACCCACAGTGAAAACAACCAGCCATGGCATCCAAGTAGAAGGTGACTTTGAAAACACAAACACGGGAAAGCAAACAGCACCAGCCGGTCCTGAGTGCCGCTGTCACTGTGTGCTTTATGCCTGAGAGGTCTGGCACTCTCTGTTCTGGTGGTCAGCTCCCGCTGGGGTGGGAGAGAGGAGCCCTGGCAGGGAGGGGGTTCTGAGAGGCCGTGGCTGGTGGCTGGCGTGTGTCTTGGGCATGTTGAGGTGACATCCGCTGCCCCACAGTAGAACCTTAGAAGGATGCAAAACACCTTTATCTGCAGGATCCCTGAGCTGGGACAGTGCCAGGGCACTGAGCCTCCGGCACAGGTCAGCAGCTGGAAGAGAAGTAACAGAGGGAGCGTCTGTGTCCCAGCTCTGGGTCACTGCTGTAACTACTGATTTATGCTTGCCACACTATCTGCTGTGTGACCTTGCGTGAGCCCCTTGACCTCTCTGAGCTTTGTCAAGTACTCTCTGGGCACCTATATGGGTCAGCTCTGCTGGTTGCCGCACGGACTTTGCAACAGAGATGATGTTTATGGGATGGATGGAGGGAAGAGGCGGGACTTGAGGGAGGAGAAAGTGCAGCTTGCCCAGAGGCTGCTGGGATGCTGGCCGAGAGCCTAGCTCCCTTGGTTCATAGCTGTATGTCTTCTTTCTGGCAAGGACAGCAGTCGTGGGCAGTGGTCACCTGACCTCATTAAGAATCATTGTGGGGTTGGGGTGATAGTTCAGTAAAGTGCGTCCTATGCAAGGAGGAGGAGCTGGGTGCTGGGCACAGGAAGTGGAGGGCGGACACCTGGACCTTGCTGCCAGGCCAGCCTTGCCTAATTGTTGAGCCCGGGGTCCCAGGGAGAGAGGCCTTGTTTCAAAAATCAAAGTGAAAAACAAATCCAGCAGCCAACATGAAGACTGCCCTTTGCCCTCCACATACACAGGTGTGCACCCCACACCCCTACTCCCTCACCCCCCCACACCTACCCGCTCCCACCCCTAATACGAATGCTCACCTGCTTCACTTAGATATCTCATACTTTGCAGACAGAGTCTCTTGTAGCCCAGGCTAGTCCTTAAGCTTGTTATGTAGCTGAGGATGACCCTGACTTCCTGCCCCATCTCCTGAATGCTGAGACTACAGCCCTGAGCCACTGTGTCTCATTTTCTCAGTGCTGAGGTTGGGACTCAGGGCGTCCTGCCCTAGGCTAGCTCTCTGTGTTGAGCCCCACCCCAGCACTGCGCCAGTGTTTTCATCCTCAGCCCCCTGGTGGAGGGCCCAGCAGCCCTGTTAGCACCCCAGGAGCTGGCAGCCCAGAGAGAGTGAGCATTGTTGCCAGGCTCACACCTTTGAGGAGGGAAAGGTTGTGGCCAGCTCCTCTGTTTGCTCCACAGGCCTGAAGGACACAGCTGGGTCCTGGGGAAAGGCCCCAGACAAGGAGTCTTGGCTTACACATCCTCTGCTGCTAGGAGGCCAGGGACACTGATGGTTTCCAACACCAGCGTGGTGGCTCTCTCCTTTCACAGAGGAGCTGATGATTGTCCCCAGACTCAGAACACATTTGCAGAGGCTGAGGAGCAGTAGGGAGCCTGGCCATCTGTCACCTATCTTGAGTGTCTGGAAGGACTGAGATGACAGTCTTGGTCTTATAACTAAAGGCTAGGGCAGAAAGATCTGGCTGCCCAGGACCCTGGGAACTGCTTTCCTGGGAGTGAGTGTGGGCCGCCGGCCCCCCCAACCCCACCCGCCGAGTTTGCCCTCCAGGACCTAACCCAGCTGAAGTGTGTCTCCCAGGTGTGGGGGTGCCCTTTTAATCCCGAGCCAACCCTTTCTCTGGATCTGACATTCCCAGGGTAGCGAGAGGCCCTGACTTCCTGCACAGCCCAGTTTCTCCAACTCTTTTGTTCTTGTGTATTGTTGGGGGGATGGACCACAGGGGTGGACCACAGGCTGCTGCTGCCTGTCCCACAGTGAGCGCCCTCCACATCTCGTTAAGGTCTCCTCTGTGCCTGCTGAGGATAGCTTCTGGAGAAACCTTCTGGAGAGACTTTCTGGAGAAAGCTGAGCGATGCCTCCCAGGAGGTGGGGGGTTCCCTGTGCGCATACCCTCCTGTGTTACTGTCTGCAGAGCTGCGTGGAGAAAAGAAGTTAAATTTGGTTGCAGATCTGAGGGCCGCTTCCTTCCTCCCTGAGAAAGGCCTGTGTGCATGAATCACGTCCTGTCTTTAAATTCTCAGCCTAACAAATGTCAAGGCCTCGCTGGCACTGCTGGTCCGGGGCCTGCTTAGCGGATGTCAGACAGGGAAGGTCTCTGGCTGCTCTAAGAGGTGGCACCGGTGGCTTCTATGGGGACCATCTTACCCCGTGTATACGTAGCATCCACCCACCGGCCAGTATGTCCTTTACAGACCTTGGGACTCACGTGGCCCTGGGGCATGGCTCTCAGCAGCTGTTATCTTAGCACCAGGGCCAGGTGCCTTCAGGAGCCAGGAGGGGAAGTCTCGCAAGGCCTGAGCTCCTGAGCTCAGAGGCCCGCAGGCTACATGGTGAGGCTTAAGAAAGTCCCAGCCCCTCGTGTATTTCCCATTGGGAGGCAGGTGCAGAGTCAGTTTTATGGAAGACTCAGGAGCCTTCCTGGGCCCCGCTGGGGTCTCCTCACTCTTTCTGCATGGATTCTGCCCAGGAGGGTGACCCCTCACATCCACCTTGGTTGTTTTCCATGGCCCCTCTGTCTTGGGCCCACTCTCTGGGCAGCCCTTCTCCTGGCAGGCTCCTCCTGTAATGTAGGTCTGAGCCTGGCTTCCATGTGTTCCCTTTCCCAGGAGGCCTCCAAGTGTGGCGTGCCTGTCTGGACCCTGACCCCTGACCTGTAACCTTTTTACATTGCCCACCTCCCTTTGGGTATCAGTACATAGAAAGTTCTTGTGCCTTTGCAGAGTGACTGGCCTTTCAGGCTCACATGTGACCCCGTCCTTCCTCTGTGGCTTTGACCGGGGAGCCTGGGTATTTAACACGGAACATTCTGGATTCTGGGCCTCAGGAATTCAGGGCTGGTCAGGGCTCTAGGGGGAAGCATGAGAGAGAGGGAGCAGGGCCCACCCTGACTGAAGGAAAGGGAGCTCCTGGGTGGGACGCTTGTGTTTGGGTGAGTTCCCACTGCTGGGCTCTCGCCCTTCACTGCCTCTCAGAAAACACTGCTATTGTCCGATTTCCAGCTCCGGAGGGGAGGGCGAGGGGACCTCTGCCAAAGGGACGTTTGTTTACTTGAGAGTTGGATGAGAGTGGCTGTCCTCCTAAAACCTTGGCTCCAGGAGCCTCAGTAGGGTTTGTGGATGGGGCAGATGGAGCAAACTACACTCTGTCTCTTTGTTCAGCATTAAACAAACAAAAAAGATTATTATTACTGTTATTTTGCTAGAACCTGGAGCTCAGCAAATT
Organism: Acomys minous; assembly: GCF_964271855.1. Taxonomy (NCBI): domain Eukaryota; kingdom Metazoa; phylum Chordata; class Mammalia; order Rodentia; family Muridae; genus Acomys; species Acomys minous. The sequence continues at coordinate 95,364,947 of NC_140498.1, forward strand.
GCAGAGCTACACCACCACAGAGGCCTCCCCCATCAGACAAGCACACCCTGCCAGGGTGGGAAGATACTTTGTGGAGTGTGTTCTGTGCGGGGCATGGATTTTGCTGATTCTTTCTTTAGCGCTGTTCTTTTCAATTCTGCAGATCCCCAGATGCGTCCAGCTTTGTGGACGCCCTTCCTGCTTAGCATCACACCGTCAGCTGCTTTGTGAGCTTCCCTTGGGAGTGCTTAACCCCAAGCCAGGATGCCCCGGCCTGCTTAGCCACACCCTGGACATGTTCCTTCAGCCGGGTGCCCTCTGCTGCTTTCTATCCTGGTGTACAAGGGCCCTTCCTCCATGGGGGTTCTCCCACAGGGCCTTTGCACAATGACTCGCTCTGTTGTGTCCTTTATAGTGTGTGTGTGTGTGTGTGTGTGTGTGTGTGTGTGTGTGTCAGTGTATGTGTGCATTTGTCTCTGTGTGTGTCTGTGTGTGTGTTTGTCTCTATGTGTATGTATCTGTGTGTGTCTGTTAGTGTGTGTTTGTTTCTGTGTCTGTGTGTGTCAGTGTGTTTGTCTCTGTGTGTGTGTCTGTGTCAGTGTGTTAGTCTCTGTGTGTGTTAGTCTCTGTGTCTGTGTGTCTGTGTCAGTGTGTGTGTCTGTGTGTGTGTCTGTGTGTGTCTGTGTGTGTGTGTGTGTCTATATGCCTCAGTTCGATGTTGGGTGTCCTCTCCATGGCCCTCCCTCCTCGATGTGGACACAGTCTCTCACTGATAGGCTGGGCTGGCAGGCAGCTGTGAATGAGGTGGCCTGCCATCAAGGCTGGGGGAACAACTTCAGGACTCCTGGCCTTGGCTTCCTGGCCTGTGCTGCGTCCCAGCGTGCTTCCTTAGCTCTGTGGGTAGTAAGACACTAAGTGTGCTCTTCCAGCCCAGCTGGGGAAACTGAGGCTCCAGTTTCACAGCGGAGCCTGTGAGCCAGACCCGGAGGCTCTCTCTCTCTCTGAGCACACAGCCACACCCCGTTCGGGCAGCCTGTCCCTCAGGCTCCTGGTTCTGAAGGACTGTCCCACTTCTCTCCTGCTGCTTAGCTGCTGAGCAGTTAAGACTTTGGGACTCTGGGATTTTGCAGGAAGCATGAACTTGGCCCAGGCAGGTGTCTCTCTGGACTCCACTGCCTCCTTCCAGTGCTTCCCTGGCATGAAAGTCAGAGTCTCTGTCGCTGCGATGAAACACCCTGGGCCAAGCAGCCTGGGGAGCAAAGGGCTGATTTATGCTTCCACACTGTAGTCCATCACTGAAGGAAGCCAGGACAGGAGCTCAGGCAGGGCAGGAACCTGGAGGCAGGAGCTGACGCGGAGGCCACGGAGGCTGCTGCTCACTGGCTTGCTCCTCATGGCTTGCTCTTATAGAACCCAGGACCACCAGCCCAGGGATGACATCACCCACAATAGGGCCCTCCCCCATCAATCATTGAGAAAATACCCTACAGGCTTGTGTACAGCCAGACCTTATGAAGGTGGTTTCTCAGTTGAGGCTCCCTTTTCTCAGATGACTTTAGCTTGTGTCAAGTTGACATAAAGCCAGCAGGCACATCTGGTTACTGAGGGATTCATGTGGCATGTCTGAGCAGTTCTCTTAGAGAAGCCGGGGCTCTCCTGGTGCCATTTCCTGGTGTCAGTAAGTGACAGGCAGCCCTCGACCGCCCTTCGCCTGGGCATGGCCGTGTCAACATTTTAGGTCCTGAGTGTGAGGCCTCTCCACCTGCTGCCTGGCGTTGCAGCTCTTGCTGGGAACTTGGGCCCTTGCCTTGGGGAGTAGAGTAGGGTCTGGCGCCCTGCAGGGGCCCAGTGGCCGTAGGGACCCAGATCATTTTGCTTAGATGAGTATCTACTCCAAGATGCCACCTTCACTTGTGAGACTGCTCTTGCAGTGAGTGGGCTCTGTGGTGTGCGGCAAGGGCTGTGTGGCTCCTCTGTCCGCCGTCACCGACCTTCCTCAGCCCGCCCTCATGCTTGCTCGCACGTGTGGCCCTGGCTCCTGTGCAAGGTTCCTGAGCCATTTGACAGGTGAGGATGGAGGCTGGAAGGCCTTCGTTGTTGTGAGCCCCCCCCCCAGCTCTCCCTCCCCTCCATTTCTGCCTGCCTAGGGGCCCGAAGCCCTAAAGCAGGCTGGACTGGCCTCTCCTTGTAGGTGTGTAACTGTATTGTCGGTGCCCCCAGAGGGAGAGGGAGGGAAGCGTTTCTACAGAGCCCCAAATGTGACTTCAGCCTGTGGGCTCTGCCCATGGTTCCCCTACGAACTGAGCACAAACCCCTTCCCCATCCCCCCCACTGCCCACCCCTCACCCCCTCACCCCCTCACCCTCCACCCCAGCCCCCACCCCCAACTCCCCATCCCCCCCTTCCCACCCCCTCACCCCTACCCCTTATCCCCTCCCCTTCCCCCGCAGCACCCAACCCCAGCCCCACCCCCACCTCCCCATCCCCCCACCCCCACCTCCACCCCTGCTGCCTCTTCTCCTTCCAGGCCCCTTCTCTTAACCCCTAGACTTCACGGCTTTTCCCTTGTCTGCCATCTCCAACCTCCCAGGCCGCATGGCTGTGATGTCACCCCCTCCATGGAGTGTTGCTTGGTCACTATCTGTGAGGGACCTTGCTCTCTCCCCCTTGTCACACGAGGACACCTTCATCTTGCTGTGCCAAGAGAGCCCATCCCTTAGCCACACCTCACCGCCTGAGCTCCACCCAAACTTGACTTTTGGGTTCATTACCAAAGGTGGACTCAGTAAACTGCTGGTGAACGTGGTTAAACTCCAGCCAGGGTAACTGGAATGCGTGACTCACACCGTTTGGCCAGTCAGCATGTTATGCTATTGTGTTGTGACAACTTGGGGAGACTGTCATCTTGAACCAATTCCCTGGCGAGTCAGTGGTTCTAGGAGATGGGGTGTCACAAATCAGGCTGCCCCCGTGAGGCCTTACTGCGTGGTGAGGTACCGCTAGGGTGCGCCAGCGAGCAGCTTGCCTCCAAGGGTCCCTGCGGTTTACCTCTGCTGGGGACTTTGTGGGGAACCTTTGGACATGACACTACTTGGCTCTCCAGCACCAGTAGATCTGGGGTTCTGAAGCTCAGTAGCCAAGAGGACATTGTCCTCAGTGTCAAGAGTGTGTGGGTGGAGCTGGCAGAGGCCGGCCGGCATCCTCTGCCAGGTCAGGGCAGGCGCTTGCCACAGCCAGTGGCTGACACTGGCTGGTGGGGTCTGGTGAACTGGTCACACCCTCACCTGTTGTCACAGAGACCCAGGTACTGTTCTTCCTGGTCCATGGGCACTTTGATGGGAGCAGGTTTCCCGGCAGCTTTCTGAGCCAGTACTCTTTGAGTTTGCCACCTGAAGATACAGTTTGCCATCTGAAGATACATTGTATCTTAAGTGCCTGCTGTACCGCCCAGGACACCTAGATCCCTTTGCCACTAGGTGAGGGTGGAGGTCTCCCTGAGCTCTTCTGCGCTTGTGCAGAGGTGGAAGGGCCCGTCTCCCCCAGCTCCTCTAAGTGGTCAGTGCCGATGACCTTTGCAGCCCTGAGTGCCCCCTGCAGCCTCACTGTCCTGGTTTCTGAGCTCAGTAAGCATCAGGACCTTCCTTGGCTGGTCCGCGTGCTGGCCTGGCTTGTTCACAGCTGTGCCTCTCCTGGCACATAGGCCACCAGTGAAGACTGTGCCCTGTAAACAGCATTGTGCAGTCTCCATCCAGTCCCCCAGCAAATCTCCAGGCTACTCTTTGCATCCCGTGAGGATGACAGACAAGGAAGTGGAGGCTTGGGAAGATAAGGGACGATTTGCATCTGAATCGTTACATTGAATCTGAAGCGTAAGCAAATGGTTTTCACAGATAAGGAACCCGGGCCTGGGAGAGATGGGGAGAGACTAACAGAGTCTTGCAGCTGAGGTACTGATGGTCACACAGAAGGACTGGAGCAGGGCGAGGCTGTCAGTGCCCGTGTCCCCCCTGACTCTGGTGTCCTTTGAGCACCTCTTGATTGTGCTGGGCCAAATGGAGCCCTGGGTGAATGGAGAGCCGGTGGATTTTAGCAGGAGTCTGGACTTGTGTTGTCTGCAGCACCGCCAGGCAAGCCTGTGTGAAAAGGGGGCCAGCGGTGACACATCACACTCCTCTGTCCAGGGACCTGCTCCAGGAGCAGTTGATGAGGCAGAGTGACCCGGTGGAGGGCTGTGCACCAAGAGACGCAGCAGACACATGTGACAGGCATCAGAAGCCAGGTGTGAGGACACGACACGACGTGTACACACACACACACACACACACACACACACGGACACACACGGACTCTCAGTGCACATTGGCCCTTGTTTTCCTGCAATTAGCGCTATTATAGAGGCGCACCTGCCTCAAAGGATGCTGGGAGAAGTGAGCTATCTCCTGGAGCCGCTGCTCTGATGCTCCAGGAGGAAGCTTCTCGTGGAATTAGGAAGCTGAGCTAACCTGAACCAAGGGCGGAGGAGCCACGTTCTTACCTCCCACCTGGGTGATGACCGCGCTGCCTTCCAGTCCCTCTGCCACTTTCTGCAAACATCTGCACACTCCTCACCTATATCCCTCCTGTATCTTAACGGCTAGCTTGTGCCTGGCCTAGGAGATGGCTCAGTGGATAAAATGCTCACTGTGCAAGCAGGAGGTTCAGAGTTTGGATCACAGCACCCGTGTGAGAGCTAGGTGGGCATGGCAGCCTCATCTGTGATCCTGGCACTTGGGAGCTGGAGACAGGGTCCCTGGACGAGCTAGTCACCCCAGTGGGCTCTGCGTTCAGAGACAGGCCCTGTCTCAATATATAAGTGGAAAGGGATTGAAAGAGATGCCTCACTCTAGCCTAGGGCCTCCTCACATGTGCACACATGTGTACCCACACACATGAGTGTGCTAATCACACATGCACACATGCAGAAAAAAAGAGAAAAAAAATTGTCACACACACACAAAATTGTATGGGAGGCTCAGTCACAGGGTTCAAGATGAAACATGTCCACAGTACAGGTGAGACCAGGCCCCTCCCTCCCCTCCTGCCACGCCACGCACCCCACCCCAGCAGACAAACTGGAAACTTGTTTTTAATTATGTTTTTCACTTCTCTCTGAGCTGCCTTGTGGCTCCCTCTAGCTAAAGTGTAAAGGACTCCATTACACTCATTACGGCTCATTATCTGTCAATTAGTGAGTCCTCGGCAAATCCCTGAGGTGGATGAGGCAGCCTCTGCTCGCTGATGGGGACAGTGCCGAGGCATCGGTCGGAACCCCATGCTGGCCCTGTGATGGATCCTGGCTTGAACCCCAGCTATAGAGACTTTTCCTTTGCCCTAACGCCCTGTCCTGGATAGTTTTTTAAGTCAACTTGACTAGGAGCTGGAGTCACCTGAGAAGATCTGGCTGTGTGCAAGCCTGTGCAAGTGATTGATGGGGGTGGGGTGGAGTCAGCAGGGAGCCCATTGTGGGCGGGGCCATCCCTGAGCTGGTGGTCCTGGGTTCTATAAGAAAGCAGGTGAGCAAGCTATGATGAGCAAGCCAGTGAGCAGCACCCTCCATGGCCTCTGCATCAGCTCCTGCCTCCAGCTTCCTGCCCTGCCTGAGTTCCTGCCCTGACTTCCTTCAGGTGGACTACAATGTGGAAGTGTGAGCCGAATAAACCCTTTCCTCCTCAACTTGCTTTTGGTCACGATGTTTCATCGCCGCAGTGGTACCCTAAGACCAATAGATGCTGCGACACACCTGACCATGTTTCGGGGAGGGCTGTGGAAAGACTCTGGACGTTTGGGCTAGAAAAGGCGTTGAGTGTTGACAGCTCAGCGGAGTGTTCTGTAGGAGCTCAGGAGATAAGATGGAGGCCTGGCTGGTGAAGCTTCAGAGGGGACTTTAAAGACTCTATCAGGGCCAGTTGCTATTTTGAGCTGAGAATCTGTGGTTCTGGTCAGCTGCAGAGTCAGCCATGATTAACAAGAGACCAGCACCGCTGAGGTGAAGCCTTCCGGGAATTGTTTCCTCAGGGTGGGCACACAGAAGCCGTGCTCCAGAGGCGGCCAAGGTTGTACCTGGTGCTGGCAGCTGAGCCTGGTAGTGTAAGAGTCACCCAGGTGCATCTTGAAGGCATGAGGGGTCATGGAGAGCAGCTGAGGCTTGGTAGTGTGTGGCAGGGCTGGGGTCCCTGAAGAGAGGCCAGGAGAGGCTGTTGGTGAAGCTGCAGCCCAGTCGCAGCGTTTTGGAGGTGCCAGTACTGTGGGGTGACCACCAAGAACAGTAACAGCAGTGGAGTGGACCCAGCGTGAGCCCAGGAGACAAGCTGTGTGAGCTGCAGAGGGCGGAGCCAGGGAAGTGACCCCGGCCCTTGGAGGAGCCCAGGAGATGGTTAGTGAGTCCCAGACAATGGACACTTGAGTTATTTATACAGTTGGAGTTTTGCTTTGTTGAGATTGTGACTGGTTCTTCCTTCTTAAAGTAAGAAGGCATTTGCCTTATTTGTAATGTTATGGGAGGCCACAGTTAAGAGGCCTTTAAAGGATTTTGGATTTTAAAAGAGATTGGCTATTTTAAAGAGACCGATTCTTTGGTTTTCTTGAAACAGGGTAGTCCTGGCTGTCGTAGACTCACTTTGTAGACCAGGCTGGCCTCAAACTCACAGAGATCTGCCTGCCTCTGCCTCCCTGAGTGCTGGGATTAAAGGCTTGCGCCACCATGCCCAGCAAGACTGTTCGAATTTTTAAAGACTACAGGACTTCTAAAATTGATAATTGATATTGACGTGTCATCTTAGGGAGGAACAAAAATGATGTTTGTCACGCTGACAAGGGCACAGCCATCCCAAGGACTTGGGCTTGTCCTCGGTTCCCCTGTGCCAATCAGGGCAGGTGGACGTCCTCAGCTACAAAGAACCGACATCGTTTGTGTCATGGGCTAGGCCTGTTGCCCAGTCCCAGGCTGGTGACGCCTGGCCGGGGTGGGTGAAGGAGGACTCGTGTCACTGCAGGGTGGTTGGTGAGTGCTGGAGGCAAACCTGGAGGGCCTCCCAGGACCAGGGCGTGAGCTGGCTCCCAGCGCCGAGGCCATCGGGTTGGCAGCGTGCTCTTTACATCTTTGGTTTATCTGCTCCTCTTCCTCCAGGCTCATGCAGAGGGCGAGCTGGTGTAGGGTGTGGCCAGCTGTATAAGAGTTTTGTCCATGCCTCCTGGGTCGGCTCTCTCTCTGCTTCCAAGCTGGGAGATGAGTGTGTGCTGTGCCAGCAGGGTAAACAGAGCCCAGGGTTTCACTAGAAAGTCATTTCGCCAGTGTTTGCCATGTTGAATTCCCTCTCACGCACACCCCAATCCCACCGCTCACAAAGGTTTTGTTCCTCTGATTGCTCGCACACTGACTTAACGCTCCTCTGGTATCCACCGCCAGGCCTGCTCCCAGGCACTTCATGTGGCATTTCATTTCATCATCGGGAGATGCCCTCCACCTCCCACCCCCAGCCCTCTGCGCAGCGAGTTCTTTGTCCACTTAACTAATCTGTGCGGAGCTCCCTGAGTCTGCTGGGGGTGTTTTGCATAACAAGCCCTAACTGACAGTGGCTTAAACAAGTAGGGTTTTACATACAAACCCCAAAGGATTTATGTTGTTACCTGTAAGGCATTGCCTTGTGGTCTCTTGGTTCCAGAAGGGTTGCCGAGAGTCCAGGCGTCACACCCTTGTTCCGATGGGCCTGGCACGGGTTTCACTTGTCTGTATTTACACACCAAGTGGAGCTCTCCCCACCAAGCCACTCTGTCCTCTGTCCGTGGCCTTGAGCCAACACAGGGTCACATGTAGCTGCCGAGTGGGAGAGGCCAGCCTCTGGCTTGGGGGCCCCCTGACAGCCTGTGTGGACCCTGTTTTCTCTACTCTACGCTTTTCCTGGTGATTTCCCTTTTCACATTAAACAAAAGAGTCAGCTTTGGCTATTCCCACTCACCTCTTGAGTGATTATACTTTTACTTATTTTTTAAACTTTTCGCCTTTTCAAAAAGTTCAGTACAATTATGTTTTAAAGGAAAAAAAACTTTATTATAAACACAAAAGGCTTTTCTTTTTTAAACAATTTATTATTTTTATTTTATGCGCATTGGTGTTTTGTCTGCATGTGTGTCTGTGTAAGGGTGTCAGATCTTGGAATTACAGACAGCTGTGAGCTGCCATGTGGGTGCTGGGAATTGAACCCAGGTCCTCTGGAAAAGCAATCAGTGCTTTTAACTGCTAAGCCATCTCTCCAGCACCAAAAGGCTTTTCTTGCTTAAAGAGGAGAAATAGCAATAATAATTAAGTGTGGAGAAAACCCAGGGGTATTTTACAGTCTGCAATCATGGCAGTGGGTGGTCAGAGCGAGGCTGTTGACCCTGGAAAGGGTCTGTAGCCAGAGATGGGAACACCAGCCTTGCAAGGGATACAGCCTGGGCCTTGGTCCACAACTGGCTTCAGTTGGACACAGTCAGAACTGGGAGTTGTGTGGGTTCCCTGTAAAGAGGCGAGCTCTAATTAGTTCCCTGTAAAAGGCATCCTGGGGTTCATGTGGAAATTTATGTTGAAGGCTGTGCCTGGAAAGAGACGCTGCAGTTAGGGGGCCCGTTTGTGAATTTGGGTGCACTCAGTCTTCTACCTCTTTTCCCTCAGAGGGTCATGAAAACCTTCCAAGGGGATGGACAGTGGTGATCTGTGAGATGTGGACATGGTTAAAGTCAGTATCCGCCAATTCCTTCAGAATGCATCCCTGGGAAGGAACCACTGTTTTCTCTGCTGTGTAAAATGGCTTTCTGCCCAGAGCACAGTATGCTGACATTCAGCACTGTGTGTGTGTGTGTGTGTGTGTGTGTGTTGTTGAGTTGGGCCCTGGGGTGGAGTCCTCCCTATTCGGATGGCTGTCTTTGCTCATGCCTCCCTCTCCCTGGCCAGCCAGGCCCGCACAGCCAACTCCCTTCTCTCTGGACACTGTCCATCTGAGATAACGGCCTGTAAGTCCAGCAGGGAGAATCCTGGGAGGGGAGGCCAGCCAGGCTCCAGTGCTCTCCGGCTGTGTTTGTTAGGCCCACCTCAGGGCTCGTACTCCAGCTGGGAGCAAAGTCGGCATGGAAAGTGGTTCCCTGGGAATTGCTGTGCGGACATGTAAGGCTTGGAGAAGCGCACACCCTCTGGCCCAGCCCGCTGCCTTCTGGGCAAGATTCCCCGGACAATAATTACTATGTGTATCCGCTGCAGTGCTGGGCGTTGCTTTTGACACAGGACCTCTCTCTGTTCAGGAACTCCCCAAGTAGGCAGTGGTGGGTGGTCATAGAGTGCCAACTGTGTGCCAGCAAGCAGTCCAGCTTTGCTTTTCTTTCTTTCTTTTTATTTATTTATTTATTTATTTATTTATTTATTTATTTATTTATTTTGCTTTTAGGGTTCAAGCTCAGGTAGGTCCTCCTGTGTGCAAGGACTTTATTGACTGAAGTGTTTCCACCCGAGTGTCAGTTTTGATATTCTGTTTCTCGAAGGGCCTAAGGCTGGCCAGAACTTAGATTATCAGACAAGGGACCTGCCCTTAGACAGGCATCCAAGCAGCATCAGGAAATGCTGGGTGAGGCAGCTGGACACACTGCTGACCTACTGTGGCATTAAACAAAAGAGCTGAATTCTGCTTGTTGTCTCAACACTTGAGAGGCTGAGGCAGGAGGATTGCCTTGAGTTCGAGGCTAACTTGGGCTGCCTGACAAGATCCTGTCTTAAATAGCCAAAACCAACCCAACAACTGACAAGTTAGTGCCTAGACAGCAGTGTGAACTGGCACTGTGCAGTGTGTGCCAGGCTCCTGTTCACACCAGGAACACCCACTGGTTATGTTTGTTGGGTGTGGGGGAATGCCATCCGACCTTTGGGTCCCCATGCTAGGGCTTAAGACTGTTCATTTTCTTCCTGTGGGCCTGTGATGTGGGTTGGCAGGTCAAAGTGTTGGCCGCATGAGCCTGACAGCCCGAGTCCCATCCCCACATCCCATGGTGGAAGGAGAGAACTGAGTCCCGAAAGTTGTCCCCTGATGTCGTGTGAGTGCTGTTGCACCTGTGTGTATACATGGCTCAGCCAATGGGGTGCTTGCCTGACAGGTGGGAGGCCCAGAACGTCGGGTGTGATGTCATTGTACAGGTGGGGAGACCAGGAGCCAGGTCATCCTTGAAAACACAGTCTGAGGCTGTGTGAGACCCTGTCTCAGAAAGCAAACAGAAATCCCAAACCTGCCGTCTGAATAGCCTCTTCTGGGTTCTCAGGTAGAACTGGAAGAAGCTGGCCATGGCTGGAAATATTACCAGATCCGAGCTGTGGGAACAGTCATGGCCTTGGGGACCCAGTGTTTTAGGGAGTCTCAGTATACACGCTAGAGACATTTGTTCTGTAACAGGCAGCAGTACTAGGCTCCTTTTTTCCTCTGGGCCACATAGTGAGCTGTCAGTTGGAGCCACAGACAACAGCTCCTGAAAGGTCTCAGTGTCTGGACTCAATAAAACTTGATTTGCAAAGCCGTGCAGAGGGCCGGCTTGTTTGCAGGTTGTCCCAGTCTGGAGAAAAACAAGAGGGGCCTGAGGCTGCTTGATGACTGGGCTCTCCAGTGGCTGTGGTGTCCCCAAAATAGCACAAATTGTAGGAAGGAACTGGCCACGGAGACTGAAAAGGCAGATGTTTATTTAGGGCGGGGGTGGGGGTGAGGGGTGGTGGACCTTAACGCTCCTTAGATGCTCAGCTGCCTGACACTTTGCATCATCTTTGAGGGGGCTGTGGCAAGTAGCCGTGTCCTGCGTGTCAACTGGGGGACGCTTGTGAACCTCCTCCTGCCCTTCATACAGTTGTCCCAGTAACTCCTTCGTGGGTGTGACTGTAATCTGAAGGCCTGGGGCAGCTGGAGGGAGACTACTTGGGGCTGCAGCCAGAGGAGGCACAGGGATAGGGCCTTGGGCCAGTGAAACCTTGTGGCTTAGGATCATGTCTGTAGAGGACCGAGGATACACAGCCTGGACGCCTGGACGTTCAGCTGCCCCTGCATCCAGGCAACGGCTGAGTAAGGCTTTCGCCCGCCTCCCTTAAGTGGACACCTTTTCTCTATGGGAGATTCAGAACCTCATCTGGACCCAGGAAGCTGACCTGTGCTGGGGGAAGTGCCTGCCCAGTGAGCTGAGTCTGAGTGGCAGAACCCATCATGGGTCCTGGACCATACCTCTCAGGTCAGAGACCAGAGGCAGGAAGGGGCTGGCCACAGAGGAGAGCCCAGGGGCCAGGTCCTGTCTGGAGAGGAGCTGAGAGAAGAGACAGGGTGGGGGACAGACGGATGAGATATGCCGCCACTGATATCTAATGTCTGATTAGGCCCAACATACAGGGGAAGAAAGTCTGATGTTGCTAGAAGCCAGGGCAGGAGCGCCGGGGACCCATTGCTTACAGAAGTATGTTCTTTTGAAAGGTGTTTCTGAGCCAGGCAAAGGGGGTGCCTCGAACAGACAGCCCCTACTTAGAATAGATGATCTTGTGAACCCTCCACTACCCCCACTGTGCAGGAGGGGCATGTTTCCAGAAGCTTCCAGAAGCCATTCTTGACAGTTTGAATTCTGCTCTTTGCCTGGGCTGGTCCACGCAAACCAGACCCTCTACCAGCAGCTTGGGTCACTAGAAGAGCCACAGGCTGCTCAACACTTGACATGGGACAAGCTCACAAGGCAGGGCCAGGGAAGCTTAACACACAGTGGTAGGCTGGGGGGTTTTGTTTGTTTTTGTTTTTTGAGACAGGGTTTCTCTGTGTAGCCTTGGTTTGTCCTGGACTCACTTTGTAGACCAGGCTGGCCTTGAACTCATAGTGATCCACCTGCCTCTGCCTCCTGAGTGCTGGGATTAAAGTCGTGTGCCACCACCGCCCAGCTTGGCTAGGGGATATTTTATTGCCCTTCTCCAGTCTAGGCTTGTTTCAAATTCACAACTTTCCTGTCTCAGTCTCCCAAGAGCTGGGGTGACAGGTGCATGCCATCCCTCACATGTGGAGTGTGTGCATGTGTGTGTACGCGGTACGATGCTGAGTCTCAAACACAGCGTGTCTTGATTGCTAGGAAGGCACGTCCCCATGGTCTGTATGCCCCGTATGCCTGTCTTCTTGAATGCCCTCAGCCCCTGCCCTGGAGTAGGTGCTTGGTACCTGCACAGATGAGGGCATGAGGCTGCCATTGTGGGGACCAAAGAACGTGTACACAACCCAGTAACGTCTGAGCCAGTGACTGTGCTCTGGCCACCTGAGGCCTGTGGTGGGCAAATCTGCTCTGTGGGGGGCACACCGGCCAGTCTCCTTTTGGCTCTTCTCATAGTTACAGGTTTGCAGATCTGGGGGGCTGAGGTCATGCTGCAGAAGATGCCAAGAAGGTGTCAGTCCTAGCTTACATCCCTCTCCAGATGGTAGCGTTCCCAGGACTCAGGCACTGAGGCAGCGGATCCATTCGAAGGCAGTGTGACGCAGGACGTGACAGCTGCGAGATGAATCAAGGCCCGGAGTCTGTGAGCCTAGTGGCAGCTACTCCTAGGACTGGGCCTGATCCCTGCTCTCCTGCCAGCCACTGGACCCCAGAGGATCCCTGTCACCTGCCTGTGTCCCAGTATTGCCATGATCATGTGTGAACCAGGAACTGGGAGAAGAACCCTTGCGTAGTATGTGTAGGACCTTGAGTTCACGCCTCTGTTCTGTGAAACCAACCACACACACACACACACACACACACACACACACACACACACACAGAGACTGACACTGACAGACAGATCTGGCTCAGTCTCAAGTTTTCTTCCTTTCTCTCAGGACCTGTTAGCTGTCTGGCTTGTGGTGTGTCAGCTCTGCACAGTACACAGCGAGCAAGCGAGCGAGCGAGGCCACCCAGGAATAAATAGCTGCCAGTTCAGTGTGAGTGGGCTTCCGCTGAGTTCTGGAAGAGACTGCCGTCTCAAACTGGGTGCAGCATATGGGATGCATTTGAAGCTGGGTTGAAAGGCTTCTAAATGGGCTCCTTGCCATTTATAACACGTTCGGAGAAAACTGGAGAACCCTGGGCTTCTAATGCTGGGCATGACTCTTTAGGCATCAAAACTGGGGCCCATGGATCTGTTCAGCAAGTCTTTGATTCCTTCGTGCAAGTGTGTGTGTGTCTGTGTGTTTGTGTATGTGTGGGCACGTGTACATGTGTATCTGTGAGTGTGTGTGTGGGGGTGGGTGGGTATGTGTGCATGTGAGTGTGTGTGTCTGTGTATGTGTGTGTGTGCTGGAGACTGTGAACCAACGTGCTTGCTTTCTGCTTCTACCCATCCTCCCCTGCGTCTGCATCACAGGTTCTGGGTGGGCGTAGGGATCCCCCAGTGACTGACACTTATGCACCGTTGATCCCAGCTCAGCAGTGGCTGGCTGCCCTGGTGACACTCCTTCTATTAAGCCATGAAGAGGCTAATTCTGCCCACGTGTACACTGTCATGCTGGCTCAGCTACTCAATGGCTGTGGCCACTGTAGGTGTGGGTGGTGTCCACGCTATGGAGGGTGCCCGTGGGTGGGCCATCAGTCTGACAGCGGGGCCCTTGATTGACCAGTGGGTGTTTAGATGGGCAGTGCAGCTCCAAGGTCCCCAAGTGTTATGAGCCAGGAGCCAGGTTGCTCAGCGAGATTCCGGGCATCTGGCCTCAGCCAGCCTCTTAGAGCAGTGGGGGACAGGGTTAGCAGAATGCCGCTCAGCATTTGTACGTCCAGTGGCTGCAGCATTTGTACGTCCAGCGGCTATCCACTCAGCTGCTCTGTGATGGCCGTTGTACAGAGGACGCTGTGCCCTGTGAGCTTGTCACTGGATGTAGAGCGGGGAGCATGCTCTGTCAGTTTGGCTGCCCAGCAGCAAGTCCTGTGGGCTTCCTGGGGTCAGTATGCTCTGCGAGCACACATGATGGGACAGGCACGTCTGAACTGTGTCCCAAGGGGTGGTCCCAAGGCTCGCACCTGTGTGTTGGCAAGAGGTGTATCCGGAAGATACAGCCCAGCATGTGCAAAGGCCCTGAGGTGGTTTGTGAGAGCCTCCAAGGGATTCAGTGTGTGGGTGGCGATGTGAGTGGGAGACGGGGTGACGAGCCGGCCGAACCCTTCCTGTTTGGTTTGCTTTGGTGGAAGGGCCTCATGTAGCCAGGCTGGCCGTACATCCCTGATCCCTTTGCCTCTCCCTCCCACATACTGCGATGACATGTGTGTGCCACCATGTGTAGCTGCAGACACTTTAAGTGCTCGGTTGGCAGCTGTCTCCTGTGGCTTGAGAGCACTGGCTGACATGCACTGGTCTTCCTTTGGGCAGCGGAGCCCCACCCCCACCCCTGTTCATAGGCTCCCCACCACCGCTCTTCTGTGCCGTGTTACGACTGCTCGTGTGTGCACGGGGTGTGTGGGTATATGCTCGAGTGCTTGTGCTCACTAACGAGCACATGCGTCGAGTGTGTGCGTGAGTGTACGAGTGAGTGTGTGTTCACGCACATGAGGGTATGTGTGTGTGTTCACGAATGCGTGTGCGTCAGCCCCATGGTTGCAGGGGGGTTCTGTAGCTCACACTGGTACTCGTAGTAGGTACTCAGGGAAGATATGTCTGGAGAGCAGGGGAGGCGTTTCCTGAGCACCTACGTGGGCCCGGCGCTCTGTGCACACTGTGCGTGGCTATGTAAAGCTGCAAGGAGTGCGAGTCTCAGAGCTGGAGGAGATGCCAGCCGGATGCAGTTGGAACCCGAAAGCTTTTGCGCCGTCTGTGCGGAAGGAACTCCGGAAACCAAGCTGTCCTTCTGTGTCTCCCCAGCCCTGCGGAGGCAGCCTGCGGACGCAGCCGCCTTCTCCCCGACGCTTCCGCAACGAGCAGGAGTGGACAGCCAATGTGCCATGAACTGTGACCCTGCTGGCATTGGTAGGTGGCCCTGTGTCCCTAGCCCAGGACCTACCAGCCTGAGTCAGTGAGTGAGTGGAAGGTGGGGAACTGTCTGCCTGTTGTTTGTGCCCGTCAGTGTCTGCTGTGTCTGGCTGGGTGTGAGCTGCAGAATGGGGCTCTGGGAGACCACCAGGACTCTGAGGTAGGCAACCCTGGTTTGGGGTGATTTTGGGGACTGTTAGTGCTCTGCCTGGGGACTGTACAGATGGAAAACCTCAGGCTCTTAGGTATGCCAAATCTCCATTCTGCCTCAGGCTGAGTCCAGACTGTTCTCCCAGGAGCTTGGGAGTATAAGGAAGAGAAAATTCCCAATCTGCTTTCGTTCCCTGCAGTGAAGGAGCCACACAAGGCCCCGGGAGGTCCTCGGTTAACCAGGACACCGTCTCCCTCAGAGCACCTGGAGGGGCAGGCCACCTCTGTAGTAGGAAGAGGATGGTCAGCATAGCCAAAACAGGGTGGGCCGGGGCCCGGGAGACTCATATGCCTTTTAAGATTGGAAAGGAATAAAAAGCTATATTTTAAAGAGGCAGGGCAGAAGCTCGGTGGAGCGGTGCACACCTGTAATCACAGCGCCTTGTGGGTGGAGGTGGGAGGCCCAGAAGCTCAAGGTCTAAAAAAACAATAAAGCAAGTTATAATGGGCTAGGAGCAGAGGTCTGAGGGAACAAGCTGGGGACTTCCTCCAATCTCTCCCATTCACAAGGCACAAGGTGTGCATCGCTCAGAGCCAGATCTCCAAGCTGAGCCAGAAAAGACCAGGGCTGTGCAGGCCACTGGGAAGTGAGCCCCAAAGGGTGGACGAGCACATCGGTAGAGGACCAGATGCGCTTGGCATAGCTAGGCCTCATCCCAGCCATGGGCACAGCCCTCTTGTTCGGAATGTAAGGGGCTGGGCCTGGCCCGGCGTGGATCACATGCTCCACACATGAAGCCCTGGGCTCCATCCTCATCACCACAGCCAAAGCAAAAGCAAAACAGGCAAAAGAGGAAGCCGGTTATAAGCAACCAGACAACAGTAGAGTCAATAAAAACAAAAAGCAAACCAACCAAACAACAACAACAACAACAACAAAAAGAAACTGCGGTCAGGCGGGCGGATGGGGGGAAAGGGCAGCTGGCAGGGTTCCACAGTTCCAGAGCCCTCCTGCTGTGGGTGGCTGTGTGAGCCTAGGGTGGTTACTTACCCTCTCTGTGCTGGATGCTCAGCTCAGGATTGTGCTGGGTCCATGGGAGCTGGCTTCTAGACAGGCTGAGCCAGGCAAGTCCTCGGGCTGCAGGGCTTTGCTGGACCCCTCTGAACTGGAGCAAACCATGGTCAAGCCACATGGCTGTGCATCTGAAGCTTGCCCAGAGAGATCAGAATCTGGGGGCTAAGGTCTCTCAGCCCCGTTCCCCTAAAGCCTCATTTTAAGCTTTATGAATACTCTTTGCTAAATCTGATGTTTTAATTTATTTCTTTTTTTTTTTTAAAGCAGTTGCTTCTCCATTTCTCAAGCGCTTAATTCACATGGAGCTACGTCCGTAACCATGGCGACGCGGGTCGAAGTTGGCACTATCGCATCCCTGAGGGCGGGGCCCGGCCTCCGTGACGTCAGCAGGGAGGAAGCCCTGAAGAGGAACTATTTTTGCCAAGCCGGGGACGTCCCGGGGGCTCCTTCCACCAGGATCCTAGGTTCAAAGAGCCCCCTGCAGACCCGCCTGTTCCCTCTGCCCATTGCTCCTAAGCCTTTCTTTAAGGAGCAGGCCCCTGAGAAGAAGACCCTGGTCACATCCTCGTGGCCTGGCACCACCCGTCCCTGTCCTTCAGCTGAGACTGACAAGGAGGAGGCTAAAGAGGCTGTGGGTAGAAAGATGCCGAGCTTAGCCGCCCGGGAAGCCGGGGAAGTCGACCGAGGGGAGGCCCTGCCCAATGGCCCGTCCGTACCTAACAAAGCCACGTTCCTGAGGGCTGGCCCCAATGCCATGGGCCTCTTTGAAACGACCAAAGCTGGATCCAGCCTGGGCAAAGGACCCAGTGAGGGGACCCGGGAGGACAGCTCCCGGGCAACCCAGGCATCTCCCTTAAGTGCCAGGCCTGAGGTGGCCACCAAGCCTGCCCTCCCCGCCCGAAAGCCCCCAGTGACTCTGCCCCGACCAGCTTCCCTGTCACAGGACCCTGGGTCTACTGTACCCCAGGAGGACACAGCCCGAGTCCAACCTTTGCCAAAGGCACAGAGTGTGGAAGACCCTGCCGGCCAGGCTCCAGAGGCCAAGCCTCACCCAAAGAGACGACCCATGTCAGCAGTGTTCGGCGAGTGCCCGCAGCCCCTGAAGCCAGGTCTAGGTGGAGTGGCAGTCCCCGGCAAAGTCCCACCTACACCTCCCGAGAAGACATGGGTGGTGAAACCCAGGCCTTTTTCTGTGGACCTGACTGCTGTGTTTGAGAGTAGAGAGGTGTTGCTGCAGAAGGTGGCCCCTCAGCAGAAAGCAGCAGAGCGCCAGGGCCCAGAGAGGCCCTGCGTGGAGCCCAGGCGTGATGCAGAGGGCCCTGCCCTCACAGAAGCCTCCTCTCAGGACCCTGACGCAGACTTCCAGGAGGTGGCCAAGAGGCTCCATGCACGGAGGGAGAAGATAGTTCTTAAGGAGATAGAGACAGACAGTTCCAGGACTCCGAGGGCCAGGGCTACCCTAGGAGAAGATCAGAGTCCCCAGGAAGAGGAGTCCAGGCTAGACCAGAAGTCAGAGAAAGTGCAGGAGTCCCCTTTGCCCAGGCCAGGAAGAGGCCTGGGGCTGGCCGAGGTCAAGGGGGCAAGGTTTGACCCGGAGGCTTCCGCTCAGTCAGAGAGGAAGTCTGTAGGGAGCGTCAGGAAGCGCCTCAGTGTGTTTGAAGAAGACAGCGCTGTAGCCTTAGCAGCAGTGTCTGGTGACCCCACTCCTGTGACCCCTGAGCCCCCGTCCACAGTGTCAGAGCCTGAGAGAGCTGGTGTGAACGTTCAGGCTCGGATCAAAGGCTGGACTCTGGAGAGCGCAGGGGAGAAGCCGGAGGTCAGGAGAAAGGCGTCCCAGGCTCGGCCATTGTCTGCAGATTTGACCAAACTGTAAGTGGGCACTTCCTAGAACCCCAGTCAGCTTCAAGTTACCTCAGCACCCACTGGAGAGCCCGAGGCTAGGAGGACACTTACAAATCTGCCCCTTGCCCCAGGGGAGGTGAGAGGTAGCTGCACCTCTCAGATTAGCAGCTGAAGTGACAAGAGGTCAGGACAATGCTAGCACCAGGCTCTGTTGACATTCAAGGCTCAACGCTGAGGGCAGGGGGAGCCTGGTTCTCCATTCCCTGATGTGGGTGAGAAGGCTCTGTGGGGAAGCTGGGAGCTGGGGGGGCTGCGTCAGTCCCAGCTCAGCCCTGTGCTGTGGCCAAGCTGTCCCTGAGGTCAGAGTGCCCCTTAGATTAGAGCAGGATGCTCTGGGCCTCAGGTCCTGGGTTCTGTCCCCAGCATCACGGAGGTGCACAAGCATGTGCGTGCAGACCACCATTGAATGTAGCCCACACTGCCGAATTCTCTAGGTAGCCAAGGATGACCTTGAACTCCATGCCCTCCTGACCTTGAACTCCATGCCCTCCTGACCTTGAACTCCATGCCCTCCTGACCTTGAACTCCATGCCCTCCCAACTCTACCTCCCTAGGGCTGGGGTCAGAACTGAAATCCCCCAGGACCTTCCATTAAAAATTGAGAGAAAAACTCTAGGAAGAGTATGGGCAGTGTCAGCCCTGGGCACACAGAGTCAGCAGCTAAGGGTAATGCCAACACGTAACGTGCCACGCCTCCCACGCCTCCAGGCTGGTTGTTTTCCACTGTGGCCACAGCAGGGACATGTCACCAGGCCTGATCCGCCCTCTCCTGCGTGCTTCCACACGGGTGGGCTCCGGGGTCCAGAGTTAACTCTCATGGTCCAGGGAGTCAAACTCGGGTCGTCAGACTTGACAGCAGGCGCCTGTACCCACTGCCCCAGGGCGCTGAGATCCACCGAGAGGACTTATAGATTTTGAAAGAGGTCCTTCCCAAGCTAAGACAACAGATGCCCAGTCCTCGCCATGCAGTCCAGGTGCCTGGGAGGAACCATGGGACAGATGGGACAGAGGGAAACTGAGTCTCTGAGATTAGAAATGCCCATGGCCTCCAGCAGTGTGGATTGCCTGGAAGGGATCAAGTTCAAATGTTCTGACCACCCTCCTCTCTCTCTCTCTCTCTTTCTTTCTTTCTTTCTTTCTTTCTTTCTTTCTTTCTTTTTCTCTTTGTTCCCGAGTCCCCAGCCATGAACCGTAAACACTGTGCAGACACATGTACTACAAAAGAGTGAGACGGGCATGGAAAGATCCGAATCCCCTCTTCCTAACCCCTTTATAAGTAGGGAAACTGAGGCCCAGAGGAGGGGGACTGACTAGGCATACTGAGAGGCAGAAGCAAACCTGTGTCCCCATTTCACATGCTGACCCTCCCATCCCCCATCTCACTCCCCCACCCCCCCACCTCCCACTCTCTCACTCCCCTACCCTCTCACCTCCAGCCCCACTCTCTCCCCCACCCCTCCCCCACCCCCTCACTCCTCCCACCCTCTCGCCTCCTACCCCCCCCCCCCCACCTCCCTGGGGCTCTTCCTTGGCGGTGGGTGAGCGTTGAGCCTACAGTTGCTAAGGAGAACCTTTAATTATCCCGCCCGGGGCGGTCTTCCCTAACCGCCTTCGCAGAGTTGTTAGGGTCATGGCTTGCCTCTCATGTCTGCCCTATAAAAGAGGGAGGGAGATGTTAATTATCCCTGCTTTATGTGTGAGGAAATAGAGGCGCAGGTGAGGCCACAAGCCACACGGGAGGGAGTCGAGCTCCCGGCAGCACCCACCTCCCAGCAGCACCCAGGCACCTGCTGCTTCTACGCAGGCATGCTCTGCCTAAGGTACGCCCTTCCCAGCAGGCCCCTTCTGTGACCATAATGACAGGCCCTTTCTCAAAGGAAGCCTGGGCAGGTGGCCAGGCTTCTGCCGAGGACAGTGTGGGCTTCGGGGAGGGAAGGCTCCGTTCTGTGTGTGTAATTCCCATCTTTGTCCCAGGTTCTCACGGTCAGCTTCCAGCCATGAGGTCGGGTACGAGAAATGTGCCATGCTGGGTGGCGAGCTCCCCGGGGAGAGGAGAGAAAAGGTAAGCCTGACAGACGCTGTTCTCTGGTCGCTGCTGTCTCACTTAGAAGCTTGTGACCTGCTGGGTCCAGGCAAAGAGCACCAGAACCTTGCCACCCTGCCTCTGCCATGTTAAAGCCCCTGCTGTGTTAAAGGGTTGTGATTTGTCAAAGGTTTGCACAGAAGTGGTTGTCAGGCATTTATTTATTTATTCACTTATTTATTTATTTATTTTCTGTGCAAATAGCTGGGGGGGTGTCTCTGTCTTCTTAAGGGGCTTTATTCAAGTCTCTGGGAGGCAGAAGCCAGCAGATCTCTATGTTCGAGGCTAGCTTGGCCTGTGAGATCTCGTCTCAAAAACCAAAACCCTGGAGAAACTTAACTCTGCTCCCTCTTTGAGAGTCTTTCCCACTCCCCTGGCTCGGCACCCAGTAACAGAAGCAGCTCAGGTGCCAAAACCCATTTCTCTTTGACCTGGCTCATAAGGAAAAGCTTGAAATTACGTGCGCCATGTGACTGGTTTGTGGTTGGTCTCTCGGGCATGGCTTTTTTTTTTTTTTTAAATAAAACACATCTTTATTGAGGTGCAACTGACAGACATAAAGAATGTGGAATTAAAGCGCCCGGGTGGATGAACTGCCACCTCTGTCTTCCCATGCAGCTGTTCCCACACAAGGGCGGCAAACATCTGCACCGCACCCACACAGCACCCTACCTCTCACGTTGCCTCCAGCCTGCCCCTCCCCAGGCCGCCCGCCTCCATCAGCTTTCTGTGCATAAAGACTGGCCTCCATTTCCTAGACTTTGGGACCAATTTAGCTGGTGACGTTCACACACTTGTTTACTCGGCCTTATTGCCTCACTCAGGATCGCTATTCTGAGACTGGTCATGCCATAGCCTTTTTTATTGCTGTGTTGTATTCCAGCCCAGAGCTCATATCCCTTTTTATTGCTGCGTTGTGCTCGATCCCAGAGGTGGACCACAGTTGACTATCACTCTTTGGCTGGCACTGGAGTGGTTTTCAGTTTGAGTCATTAGAAATGAAGCTGCAGGCTGGATGTGGTGGTGCATGTGTATCATCACCCCAGTGCTCGGGAGGCTGGGCAGGAGGGTTGTGAGTTCTAGGCCAGCTTGTGCAGGCACGCACGCGCGCAGGCACACGCACACACACACACGCGCACACACACACGCATGCACACACACGCACGCACGCGCGTACACACACATGCCATAACAAACAAGAAACGAAGCTGCTGTGAACACTTACAACTACGTCTGTAAGTCATAGTGGCGCCTCTCCCTCTCCTCCCCCACCCGCTCTGAGATGCGGTCTCATGTAGCTCAGGCCTCACACTGACCGTGTAGCCATCGCCGTGCTGGTTTGTGCGGTGCTGGACACGGAGCCCAGGCCTTTGTGGGTCTCGGCAAGGACTCTGCTAACTGACCCTCTCCCCAGCACAGTCCCTGCTTTTCTCCTCTTGGGTAAATGCCTCGGCGTGGCCTGGCTGGGCTGCGCAGCTGCCGTGCATGCTCCTGTTTGAAGGGACTTCTCACTCTCTGAATAACAATCCGCGAACGCCTTCCAGTGCTTCGCGTCCCTCGCAGTGAGTCCCCAAGGAAGGGCAGCGACAGAGATGGCAGCAGTGCAGGGAGGGTCTCGGAGGGCTAGGCCATGTAATGGGGTTGTCTTTCAGTCTCAGGGATTGGCTTGAGGGTCCCCAGCCTGCCTGCTTCATCTGCACTCTTTACCCTTTAATGTGTGAAGGTCGGGGCTGAGAGATGACTCCGTGGGCGTGGTGTCTGCCATGCAAGCCTTGGGACCTTAGTTCGAATCCTGGGCCAATGAAAAAGCCAAGCACAGTGGCTTTCTAGAGCTGACCGAGGCTGTAAAGACAGTGATCCCTGGGGCTGGCCGGCTGGCGGGCCTAGCTGGGTCAGTGAGTGCCAGGGTCAGTCGGTGCGGGACCCTGATGAACAAGGCGGGAGTGGCTGAAGACCACCACTGGTGGTGACCTTTGGTCTCCATGCGTGTACACACATGAATGTGTCCACACGACACGCATTTATAGTACCTTGCTGTTTTGTTGTTGTTTTGTTTTTATTAATCAAATAAAGTTTAACTTGTTTTTATTAATGCGTAGAGGGGGACACCCCTGCTGCGGCACGCAGTCAGACGGCCACTTCGCGGAGTCCGCCCTTCCAGCTTTGAGTCTGTGGATGGAACTCAGGTCACCGGGCTGGGCTGAGCCATCTGGAAGGCACTTTGCTGTTTTCACGGGATGGCTGCTTCTCCCTCCTCTCCACTTCCTGTCCACTTCAAATCCTTAACATTGTCTTCTGTTGTTTTTCAGCCCAAGGAGAGACATAGTTTGGATGGAGCCTCTGCCATGAAAAGTCCCTGGAAGTCTGGGGTACCCCAGAAGTCTAGGCAGACAGAACTCAAAGATGCCTCTCACCAGGACCCTGACAGGTGTCAGAGTGTACACGCAGCTGGAGACCCAGGCCCTTCTGAAGTCAGTGCGGAAGGTAACGGAAGCTTCCAGAAGGTGTGGGCCACAGTGTTTGAACATAATGTGGAGAGACACACGGTGGCTGACCAGGCAAGCCCTTGTCTCTCACCTACACCTCCTCATGGCGATGTGGCTGACACCCTGGATCCCAAACCCAGGCCTGAGAAAGGCTATTGGCTAGGGAAGGACCCTCCGGGAGTAACGAACAAGAGAGACAGCTCCAGGTGGTCCGACCACGCTGACCCAGGAATGCTGAGACGGGCTGCCCTTGTGGATGTGGAGCCAAGACAGTACCGCACACCTGTGCCCGAGAGACACCCCATGGGAGAGGGGCACAGCAGCCACTCTGCCCTGAGGCATCTGGAAAGTCCTCCTGTATCCCAGAAAGTCCAGCTCAAATATGACACTGTGCGTGCCTTGGGGGAACGCGTACACAGCGAAGCCGTGTCCAGGGTGCTGGGGGAGACGGCGGTGACACTGCGCAGTGGCAGACCCCGGCTCTCACTGCAGGGCCGGCAGCTGTCCCAGGAGGTGAGCCCTACTCACCTGGAGTGTGCCCGGCAGGCTCAAGGTGGTGCCGTGCAGAGGGCAAGTTTGATATGGGAAGCTCGGGGTCAGGAGGCCAGTGGGCCAAAGCTTGACTGTCAACAGCCAAGGGATGGATTTGGGGGCAGTTGCCCATCACCCAGATGGACAGGAGGGGTGGTGGCAAGCTGGCACAGCACCCCTGTGGTTAGCAAAGATCTCAGTGCTCCCAAAAGGGGTCCATCCTGGGATGGCCCTTCAGAACTTCCACCCAGGGCCAACACTGAGCTCTGTGACTCCCAAGTACAGGCAGCGCCCAACACGTCGTCTCTGCAGAAAGATCCCCTCGTGGCTGCCCGTGATGGTGACCCAAGGCCGGCCCAGGTGTCCCAGCCTGAGGTCAGAATGCGGAGATCCAACCCTTCTGAGCCGAGGGTTGACAGGTGGAGGCGGAGGACTCTGCCTCATGATGTGAAGTTTGATGCGTTCAGCCTCCTCACGCCAGAGAGTGCTGCTGAAGGGCAGCAGAGGCCAGCAGACGGAAGGGCCTTCCCAACCTGTGCCTTAAAGAGACCCCCATTGTCCCTCCACGAGGCACAGGCTCAGGAGCTGACACCAGGTACCTCACGAGGCAGGACTTGCCCGGTCGAGAAGCCGGGGCCGTCCTCAGAGCCCACTGCGACGTTCTTCGCGGTGACCTACCAGGTTCCCGATATTCAAAAGGCCAAGAGCGTGGTTAAGTCAGGGCCTGAGAATGTGTCGGAACCTTCCAGAAAAACAGCTCCACCTCTGTCACCTCGCTCTTTTGTGCCTGCTTTGTCTTCTCCTAGCCACGAAGAGCCGCGGGCTCCTGCCGGCAGTAAGGGCTGCGCTCAGGGGAGAGTTTGTGAAGAAATAAGGAAACTTTCAAAACACCTGAAGGCCACAGACCAGCCATCGCCTGCTGGGGACAGGGTCATTGATGTGGACGCTCTGCGGATTCATCGAGGGTCCGAAGATGGCACCGAGAAGGACAGCAGGATCAGGGCATCCTCAGACAGGGACCCCACGAAGACTTCCCCGGTCCTAAGGCGGCCCAAAAGTCTGCTGGTGAGGAGGAGGACGGAGGTGATCAGCGAGACGTTTCCAGGGAAGATGAGAGATGGCTACAGGTCTGGCGTCCTAGACATTGATGCTCTGATGGCTGAGTACAAGGAGCAGTCGAGTAGAGTCCCCAGCAAAGCCCTGGAGCAGAGGGCCAGCCCTCCTACAGAGCCCAGTGGCTCCCCTCAGGAGAGGTCGGGTTGGCCCCAGGAGGTGGAGTGCGGATGGAGGAGCCGGAAGGAGGCCTCTGTGAAAACTCCCCACTCCCCTGGCCCCAGCAAGCAGCCAGCCGAGCCCCTAGGGGCAGCTGTGGCCACTAAGCCTGGCCTGCCACTGTGGGCACCACCACACTCAGCTCCTGCAGAAAACTGTCCCTCATCCTCTCCTGTCTCTGCTGGGCCCCGGAGAAAATCCACAGGCGTCGCTGAGTTTGAAAGTAAGCCCTCTTCCAGTGAACACCAGGGGGCAAGGAATAAGCAAGGTCCAGCCAAGTCCCAAGAGCCAGGAAGCAGGGACAGAATCTCCTCAAGGTCACCTCCCTCTGACCGGAAGAAAGGGACTCCAAAGAGATCCACTGGTCAGGGAGTGGAGGGCAATGGGGTGCAGTGGGGAACCCCCCCACGTGATTCTATTTGGTCACCAGTGGACATCAAGAGGGCCTGCTCAGAGAAGGGCCCACCAGCCAGGGTCCGGGAGGGCCTGTCTGTCATGCAGGACGCTAGGCAGCGGAGACTGGAACAGCCCAAAGGGAAGCCGGACCTCCCCGCAGAGACCCCCAAGGCCACGCCAGGACCCCATCAGAGGGACGCAAGAAAGCTGGATGGCCCCAAGGTGGGTACATTCTTTTTTTTTTTTAATATTTATGTATTTATTATGTATACAGTGTACACTTGCAGGCCAGAAGAGGGTGTCAGATCAGATTATAGAGGGTTGTGAGCTACTGTGTGGTTGCTGGGAATTGAACTCAGGACCTCTGGAAGAGCGGCCAGTGCTCTTAACCTCTTGAGCCATCTCTCCAGCCTCCTTGTGATACATTCTTTAAGCATCTACTTCCAGGGTCTCAAGCTCAGATTTCATGTGGGCTATGTACTGCGTAGGTACGTGACTGAGCAGGCTTAGGGCGTTACACTAGGGAGTGGTGGAGCCTGCGGTAACAGAGCGCTCGGACAGTTGGGGCAGGTAGGTGTGTAGGTGTGCTTGCTTTCAGACTCTCAGGATTTTCATTTTTCTCCTTTCTTTTTTTTAAAAAAATTTTTATTTATTTATTTATTTATTGTATATGAGTACTTTATCTGCAGAAGAAGGCATCAGATCACATTACAGATGGTTGTGAGCCACCATGTGGTGGCTGGGAATTGAACTCAGGACCTCTGGAAGAGCAGAGCCATCTCTCCAGCCCCCTTTTTGTTTTTTCAAGATAGGGTTTCTCTGTGTAGCCCTGGCTGTCATGGATTCAAGCTTTGTAGACCAGGCTGGCCTTGAGCTCACAGCTATCCATCTGCCTCTGCCTCCCGAGTGCTGGGATTAAAGGTGTCCGCCGCCACGCCCGGCTCCACGCCCGGCTTTTCTCCTTTCTTTATCTTCCCTCCTCCCCTCTTCTTTTACTGGGCCGGTGAAGCTGAAGCTAGTTCTTGCCCAGACCCTGACCATTTTGTCACCTGTGACAGCGTTGAGAAAAAGGGACATCAGTTATTAAGAGAAAAACAACAACAGCAACAACAAACAAACAAACATTTTGGTGCAAGCGTCGGCCCGTGCTAGTCCCCTGGTTCTCAGGGCACCTGCTTGCTCTATGCCACCTTCCTTGTTGTCTTTACCAGAGCCAGCTCCAGCTGTGTGAGCTCCCAGAAAGTTCTGTGGCGTGAATGAATGACTGTAAGAACCCTACCGAGTCTTACGAGGGGGCTCACTCCAGCGTGGGTTCCCCGAGAAGCGAGGCCTGGCTCGGGTCTCTGAGGAGGTGGCCTGAGGGGCTGGATGAGGTGGCAAGGAATTTGGTACCGGTGTGGACAGCTGAAACCTCTAGGAAGCCCATAGCATAGTCGAGTTGACCAAGGCAAGGGTCAGAGGGCACAGAGTGTGGATCTCCTATTCCTCCCATTGCCATCCTACGTCTGGACCTTTGAATGTGAGAAGTCACCATTCTGCACATGGTAGCTTTGCGCCAACTCACAGTTTGAGTGTCCTGAGTATCAGGCAGGGGGCTGAAGAGGTCCACTGCAGGTGTAAAATGGGTAGGAAAACACAAAACACGAAAATGGGGCTCAGAGAGACTAAGTAACATGTTATGGGTCACACAGCAAAGGGCAAAGATGCTTAGGCCCAGGTCTGGCTGGATTTCATGAGAAGATGGACACTGAGGTAAAAATGGGGAGGAGCCCTGAGCCCCAGTGCAGCCCTTGAGGAGCTGGGCGACGGGGCCGTGGAACCCGAGGCCAGGAAATGACATGATGCGCTCTGAGGCACTGGAAGAGTGACCCAGGAAGGCATCCTGGAGGAGGCACTGATAGAGGAGCAGGGCCTGCTGGGAGATCTGTAGGCTGGAGTCGGTCCCGCCCTTGGTGAGAGGTTCAGTGGGAGGCAGCAGCCTCGCCCACAGTGTTTTCTGCTGTAACAAAACACCCCAGGCTGGACACTTTATAAAGAAGAGAGACTTACTCCCCACAGTTCTGGCTGCTGTGAACCCTCAACCCATGACTGGTCCCTGCCTAGCTCCCTCTTTCACACTATCCTGGAGTTTCAGATGCAACCAATCATTATGCCAAACAGTTTCTCACCCCTAAGCCTGTGGGAGAGGAACCAGAGTCTAGCCTGGCGGGGACAGGGACGCCAAGCTCATGGAGCTGTGACATCAGTGTTGGCGGAGGCCTCTGCTTGAGGATTGTTGTGGTCTGGTGTGGGAGGGGGGGAATCGGGGCTTCGAACCTGTGTCTCTCCCAGGGAGCCCAGGCTTGCTGAGGCATTGACCTCCTCCCTGCCTCTGCAGCCCCTTTCTCCCACACCACTCAAGACTGATGGCAGTCCCCTGCCTCAGAGCCCCACTGTGAGGGAACTGGAAGCTGCTGCAGGCTTGGGCAAGGTGTGCCTCTGTGCTGGGGCTCACCCGGCTCTCACCCTTCCTGTGGGGGAAAAGGCTGTGGAATGTGGCACCTCCTCAGCTTGCCAGCTCAGGTCCCACTGGCCTGAGGAGGGGCCCTGGATGCCGCCCAGAGTGCCCAGGCCCCAGGAGGGCTGGTTGTCAGGGATCAGCTTTCTCTTGGCAGAGAGCTCCACAGACCAGCTTCCTGCTTCCTGCTTCTCCCCTCTGCCCTGCAGGAAGCCTGCTTTGTTTGTTTGGGGTCAGGCAGGGTCTCCTGTAGCTCGGGCTGCCCGGCAAGTCCTGCCCCTCCTCCCTTTAGCTGGGCCTCTTTCCCTCCACCTGGTTCTTGATCTTAAACAACAGAAACTAAGGAGTGAAAACGAAAGCCACAGAACCTCGGTTATTAAAAATACAAACCTTACAGGGCAGAGAGAGAAGGGAGCATTTCCTCGAAGGGTGTTCACACCCTTCCCTGTGTGTCTTGGGAGTTAGGAATATTACACACACACACACACACACACACACACACACACACACACGGCATATTTCTCTTCTGAGTGCTTAGGCAAAATTTCAGGGGACATGAGGTGCAGGATGCAGACCGCCCCATGGAGTGGTTCACTTCCGGGCCCTGTGGTACAGAATCATCACTCCAGCCACCCAGAAGGCTGAGGCAGGAGAATCACAAGTTCAAGGCTAGCCTTGGCCATTTAGTGAAACCCTCTTTCAAAATGAAAAGTAAAAGGAAGCCTGGGGCTGTGGCCCAGTGGGCAGCGCTTGCTTGCCTGACACACGCGTGAGGCCTGGAGAGTTCTAGCACTTATGCCAAGGGGCGGCTTCTCCAGGCCTGAGAACCATGCCCCCTAGCACACCTTTGGCCATGCCTCCAAGAGAAGTGAGCCTACACCCCGAGTCCTCTATGGACATTTTTTGCTGTCACTCTGGGGAGGACATTGCCACTCTCATTAGGCAGAAGCAGAGCTGCCATTAGAACCCTCCAGGGAGCAGGGTAGCCCTGCGCAGAGTGGGCCAGGCCACATCCTGCCCTGCTCTAGAGCCAGGAGACACGGCGGGGAAATAGTCAGGCTGAAAGTGTTCTGGGGGACCTCTCACACTTTGTGGGGTAGTTAGTAAAGCTGTTGTACTATAGGCCTAACTAAGCACAGGGTTTAAGAAAGGACGCTCAGAGCTGAGTCACAACACACACACACAAACACACACACACACACACACACACACACACACACACACACACTTTTGTCAATGACTGTGTCTGAACTTCCTTCCCAGGTTGGTGTCCGCTCTCTGTGGGTCCTCTCTCCCTCCCTCCCTCCCTTCCTTCCCTCCCTCTCTCCCTTCCTTCCTCCCTCCTTCAGCCTGAAAATGAACATAAAAACAAAAGGGGCTGTTGAGGTGACTCAGTGGACAAAGACTTCCTCACAGGCCAGAGGGAGGAGAGAACAGCCTCCCCTGACCTCCACACGTGCCCATGGCAACCCCGCCCCCACATCATACACACAGTAGTAATAAGTACACGTTTAACAAACCATATAATGTGTCTTAGAGTTTGGGCTTCTGCCCAGGGTTCATGTCCTGGACTTTGTTCAGAGACTACATTTGATATGTGCGCTGGCCCGGCATGGATGCGCTGGCCCGGCATGGTGGCACATGCCTAGATCATGTCATCTTGGGCTGTGAGACCCTGTCTCAGGAAAGATCCTTGCGAAAGTAAAATGTGGTATAGCCCTACAGTGGAATATTATTCAGTTATAAAAAAGAAATGTTCTGGCCAGGTGTGGTGGCACACACCTTTAATTCCACTTGGGAGGCAGAGACAGGTGGATCGGATCGATGTGAGTGTGGTCTACAAAGTGAGTCCAGAATAGTCAAGGCTACACAGAGAAACCCTGTCTCAAAAAACCAAACCCCCACCCCTAAAAAAAAGTTCTAGCCAGGCGTGGTGAGCATTCTAGTAATTGAGGCAGGAGGATGGCAGAGGAAGCAGGGAAGGACCCAGGTGGTGTGGCTCTAGAGCACTATTTGTGTGTTTTTTAATTTAAATTAGATTCAAATCTAATTTCTCTGTTGCCCTTGCCACATTCAAGCTTGAATGATTGTATTGACCCCACAGAACATTCTGGCAGCTGTGTATGTACAATCAACCTGAAGCCACTGAGTGAGTGAGGTCACCCAGAGTCTGTCAGGCAGAAAAGGGAGCCGGGGAGTTGGGGAACATACCGGAAAGGAGCCATCCGTGGGCAGGAGAGACTTAAGCCACCCGGGAGCTACAGTGGGAGCGACACCCCATACAGGTGGGCTTGTCCTGGGGACTCAGGGCAGCCTTGGTGGAAGGTGTGCCCACCCGTGTTTTTTCTGCTGTGAGATGCAGCTGTGGCACAATTTTGCCGTCCCAGGGTGCAATGCGGCAACCCGCAGCACAGGTATACATAGTCCATTTCAGGGACCACTTGTGTCACCCCCAGGAAGTCCTGCTCCTTATAAACCATCCTTACCCATGCGTTCTCTGGGGCTCTTGCAGTGGCTCTCGCTCGGCTCCTGCACTCTCCTTACCCTGGCGTTCTCAGGGCTCACACACAGTCTCTCCTGACACAACTTCCCTTCATTCTTTTTTGCTGCCTTTATTTTGGAGACAGGGTCTCGCGTGGCCTAGGCTGGCTGCGTGTATCGTACGGTCTTTTGTTACTTGTGTTTTCCATGCTGTATTTTGGAAATACTGGCTAATACAAGGCTGTGAAGATTAGTTTCCATGCTTTCATCTAAGTTTTCTACCGTTAGCTTCTCCGTTAAACTCTTTGCTCTCTTTTGGATTAGTGTTTGGGTCAGGGTGTGAAGTTTGTTTTGGTTTTTTGGAGTACAGGAATTTACTTAATTTTATGATAAATTAATTTTTTTCTTTTTGTAAAAACTTTTATTGGTTCTTTGTGCATTTCACGTCATGTACCCAATCCCACTCATTTCCTTATCCCCTCATACTCACCCTCCACCTTTGCAACCTCCCCCCCAACAGAGGAAAAAAAATCTCATCGTGGAAGCTGTAGTGTGTCACAGTGTGTGGCCCACAGTTTTCTCTCTTGTCCACACATCCTTACTTTCAAATGTTTCTTGCAGTGAGTCATTGGTCTGATTTGAGGCCTCTGGCTTCTGCTACTGTGTCAATACTGGATCCTCATCAGGAATCTTCTTGGATATATTGTTGTCGCTCTGTGTCATGGAGGTCCTGCAGCTTTGGATCTGTAGGAAGATCCCGTCATGCACTCCAGCAGTTCATAGATGGGGCAGATGTCGGGGTGCACCAACTCAAAGCCCTGGACCTAGGCCTGAGCTGTGTCAGAGATGGTCATCCTGCTGTGTGTGTCGTGTTCTCACACTGGGCCAGTTCACCAGCAACCTCCACAACTGGGGTCATCCCTATTCTGCTGCCTAGGTGAGGTGCAGGCCCTCTCTCCTGAGTGTTGCGTCTGGTAAGGGCCATGACCAGCTCTCCTGCTCTCAAGTCCCCGGGGCCACCTCTCCTGCCTGCCATAGATGATGAGGGACAAGGAAGGAGAAGAGGGCATCTCTCCCTCATCTGTGCCACTGCCCCAGCAGACAAGAGGTAGGATTAGCTCTCCCACACTCAACACCCTCAGAACCGGCTCACCTGCAAACCCTCATCCAGGGTCAGCTTTACTGTGCTGCCCAGGTGAGGTGCAGGGCCAGCTCCCTGCCTGCCATAGATGGCAAGGGGCAAGAGGGGAGCCATCTTTCCCTCATTCCTGTCACTGTGTGCAGACAAGGGGTGGGGCTAGCTCTTTTACATTTACCCCTTCAAAGCTGGATCACCTGCACCTCTGCCATCAGGGTCAGCTTTACTGTGCTGCCCAGGTGAGGTGCAGGGGGAGGGGGAGAGCACTCTCCTAAGTGCTGCAGCTGGTGAGGGGCGGGGTCAGCTCTCCTGCTTTCATGCCCTTGGGGCCAACTCTTCCACATGCCAAGGTGGGGTGAGGGTGGGTGTAACCATTTCTTCACATCAACAATGTCCTCGGGTGGCAGCTTAGACCAGGGACATCCACTTGGCCTTTGGTGGTGACGGACCCCTGCTGCTGCAGGGCCACAGACCCAGCCGTGGACGCTGCTGGCAGCACAGGCCAGGCACCTACCATGGTCCCATCACTGGCTGTTCCTCATTACCCTCTCGTCTCCAGCTCTCCCTCACTTTGTTCTGCGCTCATCCTTCTGTGTTTCTTTCTCTTTCACATCCGCACCACTTGCGTGCTCCTCTTAGTGGTGCCCGGGGTCTCTGAGTGTCTGGGGTCATCTCAGGAATGGTGTCAGGAGTGCCCCACTGGGCATTATGACCCTGGGCAGGCGTCATCAATGGCATGGTCTGCTCCCCCTCTGCCTCCACCCCCAGGCCTACATGGTGCGGGACTGGTGGTCATCTCAGGCCACTCCCTGTCCAGGCTACAGGGTCACTTTTCTCAGGGAGTGTCAGGCAGATGTTCACGGGTCAGAAGGCTGAGCATAGACACAGCTTCTTTCCTCTCTGCCACCTACTGGTGCACATGGGACACAGCGGCCACACCTGCTATGCCTCTAGGGGCAGTGATAAAGTAATAATAATAATAATAATAATAATAATAATAATAATAATTATTATTATTATTATTATTATTATTATAAAATTATTATTATTTTGGTTTTTCAAGACAGGATTTCTCTATGTTATCTTAGCCATCTTGGACTCACTTTGTAGACCAGGCTGGCCTCAAACTCACAGCGATCCGCCTGCCTCTGCCTCCCGAGTGCTGGGATTAAAGGCGTGCGCCACCACGCCCAGCTTGATAAATTAATTTTTACTCGGGTACAGCAGTCTGTGTTATCTACCTGAGAGCTTCCTTCCGTAAGTTGCCTTGTGTGGCCACTGCTGCCACAGGAGCCCTTAAACTTCAGGGCGAGGGGCCTGTTTGATGATTTTAAAAATGTATCAGCCTGGAAATTTCTTGCTGTTCCTCATAACAGTTCACGTTGCACTTTTATTGGGTGTTGAGGTTCTGAACGCTGGAGTCTAGAATGGCCTTCAGCCCCAGCGGTCCTTTTGTCTCGGGAGGCCTCAGTGCTGATGTGGTTGTGACCATGGTACCCAGGAAACTATACTCTTATGAATGTTCACTATAATAAAAATTGTCCTACCAAGTGGAGTAAGTCAGGGCCTCCGCTTCTGTCACCCAGCTTCCAACTCCTAAGACCTAAGACCTGGGATTATGTTATGTTAAAGCGTTGCAGCCAGATGCATCAGGTAGCAGGGTGTGAAGCCTGGGGCGTGGGGGTGGGGACTGGAGTCCCAGCTGTGCTGCCTTCAGGTGGAGAGAGGAGGTGTGTGAGGGCTGCCCAGCTAGGAGACGGACCTTAGAATAGGAGTGACACGGGCTGAGGGACAGAGGGATCTACGAGACTGGGTCCCAGCACCGACAGGCAGAACTGAAATGTGGGTGGGATTTATTTAGCGCCAATGGGGCATGAAAACGAGCCCAGTGGAAAGGACATAGTGGCAGGAGGCCCACTGTAGGATTGGGACGTTCAAGGAATTCGAGAAAGCGGCCAGGAAGAGACGGCAAACTAGAGGGTGGCCTAAAGAGTCAGAAGCCAGGGATGGGAGGAAAGCGGCTGGGAGCCAACCCTGCCCTTCCTGATGCTGTGTGTCCTTAAGCAGGTACGTGGCCTCTCTGGGCCTCCTGGCTTATCTACATAGAGTGTAAGGCCTACGAAACACACTTTCTGGACCCTGGGACTTACTAGGTGTGATGGATCCCCCTGTAGTACCTGAGAGGAAAGACTGCAGAATTCAGACTCTGTTAACCCTTTCCCTGCTGTTTCTCAGGGGGTGCATTTGGATGCAAGGAGAGGTGTTCACACTAGGGCCACAGGATCACCGCGGTCAATGGCGGTGGCAAACCGGAGGCCCTGTGGGCCAGGCGCACCTGCCCCCTGGTGGCCGGACTGTGTCGTGCAGGTTCTGAACAAGGCGCCTCATTTCCCCCGTGAGGCTGTTAAAATTATTCCTTCCCAGATGGTTGAGGTCAGAAAGGTTAAGATTTGCCCGAGGTCACACATCCCTGCATCTGGGTCAGTTGGACCTAAGGCCTGCTTACCGACATGTTACCTATGACCATGATGGTGTTTGTGTGTGTGTGTGTGTGACACACCTTTCCTGTAAACTAAAGGCTTCCACTGAACTTCTTCTCTGTGTTCTCCATCTCAGGTCCCTCTGCAGAACCCTGAGCGCAGGGACGGCCTGTGGGATGGCCAGCAGCCTCTCCGGCAGATGTGCCCCGTCACCTCCACCCCAAGGCGAAGTCACAGCTTTTGCAAGGACAAGAGGAGCGGTCCCTTTGTGGTGAGTGACACGTGCAAAGGGGCATGCAGGCTTTGTCTGTGCTGGATGTGTGTGGCAGGTTCGGGCTGGTGCGCACCTGGAGGCGTGCAGGGTGAGTGGGTTCCAGACCCACTGTATGAGGCGTCCTGGGGAAACCTTTCGCTGCTTCTGGGTTTCTGCCATTAGATGGGGCTGTAACCTCAGCAGCTGCCTGGTGAAAGTCTTGGGTTCGAGTCCCACCACTGTGTCTTTTCAACAGCCTTGAGGTTTTGAGGGTTTATTGTCTGTGCCCTTTGGTTTTTCTCAGCTGGAGAGCTGGGTGGTGACTCCTGTGTCGTCAGTGCCAGCTTGAGTGTTGAATAGTTGAGGGTAGCCAACCCAGAGGAAGTGTACTCCGTGAGGGACATCAGGGGCATATAGAAAGCCAGATCCATGGGCTAGAGAGATGGCTCAGTGGTTAAGAGTACTGGCTGCTCTTCCAGAGGTCCTAAGTTCAATTCCCAGCAACCACATGGTGGCTCACAACCATCTATAATGAGATCTGGTGCCCTCTTCTGGTGGGCAGGCACCATATACATCAGTCCCTGCCCTTACAGTGGGGGATGAGAATCCCCCTGCCTCATGTGGCTGTTGTGGGCCCTGAGGAGGTAACACACTGGGCTCCTGAGTGCCCTGCAGATGCACCCTGTAGATGCAGGCACCGCCTGGCTCCAGGCTGTTGGCTGGGATGTCCTTTCCTCTCTTGGCCTGCGTGCAGGCTTTGGAAGGGCACTGTGTTTCTTGGGAAGGTTCTGAACCTAGGACCCAGGCAGTACCCACCAGAGGCCAGACCCAGGCCCCTCTGGTGACCTTGTTGGTTTCTGGGCTGTCTGTAAATGGGCTGAGTTCTTGCCTTGCTCGGAAGGTCCCTTGCAGGTGTGGGCCAGATGGCGTGAGGGCTGACTCACACGCCCTTCCTTGTCTGTGGTCTGGGGAAAGAGACCTCACTTCTCTGAGTCTTGGTTTTCTCTGCTGTAAAACGGGGTACTTGCTGTTATTGTTGGGTGGGGTGACAGGGTCTGGGGGTTCCCTTGGTGCACAGGTCGCGGTGGCAGCCCCACAGGCATGTGGAACTTGGCCTTCTCTGAAGGTTCCCTTCCTCAGATTTCTTTTGTACCCTTGTGTCCAGTTCCTCCCCGGTGGCGCTGCCTCCCGTATCTGGTCCAGCGTGAACTGTGTGTTCTGTGAAGGCAAAGGTTATGGAGAGAAAAAGGTTTGAAAGGCTTGCAGGAGGCCTCCCCGGCTGCAGGCTCCCCTCTTTCCTCTGTGTCTTTGAGAAGCCTTTTCCCCAGGAGTCCTGGGTGGCTTGCCTTGGCCTCCTCTGTCGGGACTGAGCCTGTGCCCTGTGCCCTGTGCCCTGTGCCCTCTCCTGAGGGCAGATGGGTGGGGACTCAGCCCTGCAGGATTGGTCCCTCTGTGGTCGCAATCCTGCAATGTTAAGAAGCAGCCACTAGGGGGCAGCAGTGCCCAACCCCTTCCTGACTCCTCCCACAGCCTGTGATGGGTGCATAGACCTGCAAAGTCTGAAGGAAAAGACCAGGTGCATATTTCACACACACACCCCACCCTCCACCCCTTCCACTGTGACCTCTGGGGACTCAGTTTCTCCTGTGGGACGAAGCTGTCCTGTCTCAGAGCTACTGACTTCTCCGTAATGCTTGGGCCGAGGAGGCCCCTTTCCGCCTTCCTCCTTACCCCGTCCTGTCCCTCTTGTTTCTCTCCTTCTTTATGTCTCTTCAACTCTGTACAAATGGGGAAACTGAGGACCACAGAGAGGACCCAGATTGATTAGTTTAGCCTTCGAGGGCGAGGTCTGGGATTCAGTCACAGCTGTGTGCTCGCCTGAACAGGTCAGAGGAGTAGATGAATGTTGGCTGTCGGTCGGTCCTTGTTTGTCATAACTTTGTGCTGTTGTTTGTTTACCTGGACTTACGTATCTCAGTTCTTTAGGGTTTTTTATTTTTATTTCATGTAGCCCAGGCTGGCTTAGAACTTTCTATGTAGCCAAGGATGACCTTGAACACTACTTCTCCTATTTGCCTCCTGGGTGTGTGTCAGGCAAACACTACCAACTGAGCTACACTCTAGGCCCTGGCCTCGGTGTTTTGAGCCTGTCTCAGGTTTTGTCTGCCCTTACTTGTTGGCACCCACCTCCCATGCCGTTCAGGTAGACACACCCCAAACTTGCTGAAAAGAAAATCAAGGTTCAGAGGGGCTCAGCCACCTGCTTTGGCCACACCGTACTAAGGACCACTAGAACAGGCCCCTACATGGGTTGCCTGGGGCTTGGGCCCTTCCTCCCCTGGACTGTGCTGGCTGAGCTGTCAGCTCCCCCACCCCAGCTCCCTGCTGTGGCCCCTTCGGGACAGCAGAGACACCTGAGTCGTGGGACTCAGCTGGGGCGTGGCCAGGGTTGTTCTGTCTCTCACACCCTAAGCCAGCCTGGGACCCCAGGGTTGACTGGTTAGTGAATCTGCTTGGCCCCGCCCAGTGCCGCCTGTCATGCTCACCGCTGTCCTGTAGGGCAGAGGGAGCTGGGCACACTGCCCCACACCCACGTTGTGGGTGCTGGCACAGCAGGCTGCTGCCGTCGTTATTGCTGTGGTCCCCACCTGCGAGCTGCCCTGCTGGGAAAGTGAGATGTCCCCAGTCTTAGGAGTTCACCTGGCGCCTGGGAGGGAACATGACCTTTCCTGGTCCTGTGG
Source organism: Acomys minous (assembly GCF_964271855.1). Taxonomy (NCBI): domain Eukaryota; kingdom Metazoa; phylum Chordata; class Mammalia; order Rodentia; family Muridae; genus Acomys; species Acomys minous. The sequence goes on from NC_140498.1 coordinate 95,401,403, forward strand.
TGGCACCCTCCCGCAGGGGCGGGCATGCTTCTGCCCACAGCTTATGGTCTCCAGGGGTTACAGAGCCTGAGGACTCGGTGTGGACCCTGACCTCGGGCACAGTTTACCCAGAAACCACGCCTGTGACCATAAAGTCACAAGTAAGTGGTTCTGGGGTTCCCACAGTGGCGCGAACGACGCAAATGCCGGCCAGCACTTCCTGGCTTATTTAGCCTTGTGTTCATTTACTCACGGGCCCACTGTGCGCCAGACCTCAGTGACTTCAAAGCCCGGAAACTACCCCTTGGGGCCTGTAGTGCAGGGGGTGCTGGGCGGTGTTGGGAGGTCTAGTCTTTCAGGGGTGCAGGGCTCAAGCAGGTGAGGCCAGGCTGGGTGGAGGGTCAGGCAGCTGGGGAGCCTATAGTAATTTGCTGTGCCTGGGTAAGCCGGGCCGTGCACTGGGCGTAGGGACACCAGTGGTGGCAGGGTATCGGTTGCTTCCTGTCCTTTTCACAGGAGAAGTGGGGGCAGCAACTTAAACTGCAGCTGAGCATAGTTCATAGCTGGATCAGACCAGCCGGGCCAGATTTGTCTGTGAGCGCTGAACGCATGTGGCCAGCTATGTCAGAGACGTTGTATCCGGGCGTCCTGTGTTCACCCGTGTTCCTAACGACACCCGTCCAGCTGTGCGTGCATCTGCCCACCCGCCCGCCAGCCTGTCACTCCTCTCACCCAGCCATCCACCAATCCATCCGTCTATCCGCCTGACCATCCGCCCAGCCAGCCAGCCGCCCATCGGTCCATTGCTCCATCGTCCTGCCCACCCACGTATCTTGCCCCATTTATTAATTCATGTGGAACTCTAAGGACATACAAGGGAACGAGTTGGCTTCTGTCTTCACATGGCTTGTGTTCCCAGACTAGGGACAAGCAGTTGCACACTCAGGACGATGGCTGCATCATCCACCCATCAGATGGGTGTCTCCATCCTGTGCTGGTCCAAACAGACCAGGTAGATGGTGGCACTGCCCTCCTGGGGCTCCTGCCCAGTGTGAGAGCCAGGTACTGACCACTAGGCAGGCTCAGAAGAGAGACTTCCTGATGTTCTCCAGTGCTGTGAGGAGGAGTCACGGGGTGTGGGCTGGGGTGGGGGAGTCACGGGGTGTGGGCGGGGGTGGGTGGACTTCAGTGAGAGGTGAGGGGGCTGTCTCTTGTCAGGTGACCAACAAGGGCTCCTTTGAGGACGTGACTAAGGGTGGGGACTGTAGACAAGCCAGAGGAGAGTGTCACCAGGGGGGGCAAAGGTCTCGGAACTTATTTAGTTTGATGATTATGATGGTGATGATGACAGTGAAGAATGAGATGATATTTATTGTTGGAGCTCAAGTGGAGAGGTTGACCCTTGGTAGCAGAATAAGGGCGGATTCCTTAGGGTTCTCTGGAGGAACAGAATGTACAGAAGGAATCTCTCTCTCTCCCTCTCTCTCTCTCTCTCTCTCTCTCTCTCTCTCTCTCTCTCTCTCACACACACAGGTCCCAGGGAGACCCCAGCTTAGAGATTCTAAACCCGAGGCTCAGAGAAGGGAGGTGGCTGGTCCAAAGACACACAGTGCAGCTGTGAAGCCTGGGGGAGCCCTGGCCTGTATCTCCCTCCCGTGCAGCAGGGACGGGGAGGGTCCCAGGGACCCAGAGCCCAGCTGCTGCCACCTGCTCTCAGGAGTCCAGGTGCACCTGCTCTGCTTGGTGAGCTGCCCTGGTCTGGCCTTGACCACTCTGGTCTGCCTCCCTGGTGGACAGGGACAGGGTTGAAGTCACGATGGCCTCCACTGGGAGGTGGTTCAGGCTTGTGGGTGTCTTTCACACAGCACGGAGCTGATGTCGAGTGGGAGGGAGGGAGGGGTTGGGGAGAGATGGTAACTGAATGTTGCCTCACTAGTATTCTGGAAACTTCCATGCCAGATTACATGTGAAAGGTGGCAAGAGGGTAGCAGAAGATGTGCTCTGTCATCAGATAATACAGGACAGGAGGCCTTCGACATTCCTTTTTTTTTTTTTTAAGGTTATGTGGTTGGGGCGGATGGGGGAGGGTGGCAGGGTATGTGCACATGAGTGCAGTGTTTGAAGAGGCCAGGAGAGGGCGCCAAAGCCACTTGAGCTGGAGATACATGCAGTTGTGAGCTGCCTGACTTAGGTGCTGGGACCCAAACTGATCCATGGTTTAGCCCAGCGTGTCCGGCCTGGAGCTGGCTCACTTTCTTCCCACAGGCAAGTGGCTGCTGCGCAGTTGTGCAGTGTGGCTGTGAGCCCACTCATTGATAACAGGCCTGGCATGTTTCCAAGCAGTAAACCCCATCTCCATCCAGCCCCAAGGGTAGTGCTGCGTTTGTGATGTCTGCATGCATGCTGCAGTGGCCACGTGAGGACTTGTCCCCCCCCCCTCGCCTGTTCTGTCATGTGGTCTGCTCTGTTGGGAACCTGTGTTTGGGTCTGTTCCAGTTTGGGGCAGTTCATGATCTTGGTGTATTCCACTTCCTGCCTCTCGGTGGGTGGTGGTCATTGCACACCTGGGCGTAGGTGCAGGGTGTGGCTACAGGGGCTGTACCGGGTGCCTCCCGACCTGAAGGGCATGGATGGAATTCCAGCTGTCCCCACGGTTTGAGTTCGGACCTTGGTGGGGTGTAGTGGTCTCTCACATCCCTTCTAATGTTCAAAGACCTCCAAACACTGTTTGGCAGTGCTTTGTGAGGAGCTTGAGTTGAAGACCTCAAAACAAGATTCCTCTTCAGCCAGGGTGGAAAACAGCTTTATCCCAAGAGTCAGCTCCAATTGACGGGCCATGCCTAAGGATTCTGGGGCCATATATTACTGGGCCATGGGAGATGATGCTGTAATCCATTAGTGATGTCTGCATGGGCTAGGGAAGGCAGAGGTCTGAGTGTCAAGCGCCTGCTAACCCTGGTTCAGCAGTACGCATGATGAGACACACAGACATGTACATCTCAGTGCAGGTGTGAGCACACATGCCTCAAAAGGTGTCTTGGAAAACTTTTCTTATGATTCTCCAAACCTCAGAAGCATTTCAAGAGTCCCTTCCTGGGTTTTATTATGTATATATTTCAGTCTACCAAATTATTTTTTGTCGGTTCTGTCTTCCTGAATACAAGCCTGGGATCTCCTCCTAGATAGGGGTATCTGAGCCTTGTAATCCATTAAGATCTCATGAGGAGTTTCTAACCTTTTGCCCCCGTGATGTGTCCTGTCCCAGATGGGACGTCAGAAGAAGTGAGGCAGGGTGGGTCCTCCTGTCTCTGACCCCAACTTTGCTTGGGTTACTGATCCCTCACTGCTTTTCACATGGTGCTGGGGGACCCCCACTTGCCTACACATCAAGCTGCATCTTCAGAGCATCCATTAGCCCCTGTTTTCCAGTTTGAGACAAGGTCTTACAGCCCGGGGTGATCTTGACCTCGCTTGGGTAGCCCAGGCAGGTCTTCAGCTGTCCATCCTCCTGCCTCAGTCTCTTGAGTAGCTTGCAGGCCTGAGTCCCTGTACCTGACTGTCACTTTAAAAAATAGCTATAGTTTTTCTGTTTAAACTCCAACAGCTTTTTGTTTGTTTTTGTCCTCAAGACAGGGTTTCTCTGTGTAGCCATGGCTGTCCTGGAACTTTCTCTCTCTGTGTGGACCAGGCTGGCCTCGAACTCAGAGATCTGCCTGTCCCTGTCTCCTGAATGGAGTGCTGGGATCAAAGGCGGGTGCCACCACTGCCGGGCTAAACTTTAACAGCGTTGAATGCTCAGAGTTGTAAAAACCATTCCTACAGTGCAGTTTAGAAACCGTCATCTCCTCCTCGGGAGAACCACACCCACCAGCTGCCACTCTTTTCTTCCCTCCACCCTGAGTCCACTCTTTCTGTGGCACACCTGCCTTCACCCCAAAGTCCACACAGATGGAGTGGCCCAGCAGAGACTTTTGTGATGTCATGAACAAGCAACTCGTTCCTTTTTCATGGCTGAATAATATTCTGTTATGTAAGTGTTCCATTGACTCAACCATTTGTAGGCTGATGGACCTGTGGGTGGTTTCCCCGTTAGAGTTCTCATCAACATCCCCACCATTTTTAAAAACAGATTTATTTATTTATTATGTATACAGCGCTTTGCCTGCATGTATGCCTGCATGATAGAAGAGGGCATTAGGTCACATTATAGATGGTTGTGAGCCACCATGTGGTTACTGGGAATTGAACTCAGGACTTTTTGAAGAGCAGTCAGTGCTCTTAGCCTGTGAGCCGTCTCTCCAGCCCCATTCCACCATTTTTTCTTTATCAGATCATTTGTATTATTAAAAATGACTTTGTTGTCGCTGCGGGCAAAGTACCTGGCGGCAAACAGCTGTAGGCAGGAAGGTCATTGTGGCCCACTCAGGGAGGAAAAGCTTGGTGCCCACTCAGGGAGGAAAAGCTTGGTGGTGAGAGAGGCTTCCTCCGTGGCCATGGGAGCTGCTGGCCAGGGCCCTTCACAGCCATAGGCAGGAAATAGAACTGTTCTGGAGTAGCTAGAGGCAGGAGTGACCTTCAACACTAGCTGGTTCAACCGGCGGCGTCCCCGGTTTCACACCCTTGCAAAACAGCGCCACCATCTGGGGACCAAGTGTTCAAACTCTCCAGTACCTGGGAGACATTTTCAAAGCAAATGAAGGTTCACGGTCTTGATCTTTCCACATCCCTCTCTTCCTCCACACTTACTGAGGGAGAGCCTGGAGCAGCAGCTATAGAGGAGACACACACACGGGTTGCTCCCATGGATGGGTGCTGGCTGGGTCCTTCCGTGGCTTGGCAGTCAGGGACCCCACGGCTCTACAACTTCTCCTGGGTCTTGACAGGCGAGCTGAAGGAGCCAGGTGGCCAGCATGAGTGACACAGCACAGAGTCCCTAGGTGGGACGAAGTGTGTGGGGTGCTGGATATGGTGGGTGGGTAGATTTCCGAAGACAGACCCCAGCCCACTGTCACTCAGCAGGGATTCCTAACGCCAGGTCTTCCTTGAGATACCCAGGCAACCTCGGGAGCTCCCTACTCTAGCTTTGCAGCCCCTGTCCCTCTGGATTGTGCATCGGGAGCTGCCAGCAGGACAAGACCCGACAGGGCGGGGATTTAGTGACCTGTAGGGTCAGAAGCCTTGAACCCATATGCTGTGGAACTGAGACCTCCCAGGATCCCAGGCTGAGTTGGGGAAACTGAGGGATGGGGAAGTGGGGTGATATGGACAAAGACCAGGGGCGCGTGCACCCCAACTGGGACTCGGACCCATCTCAAGGGCTCTGCACCCTGCAGGATCAGGTCTTACTCAGGTGCTGCTGGGTTGGGGCCACTTTCTGGCAGTCTTCTGCCCCGCACCCCTAGCCCTCTTACCAGATTAGCTTTAACCAGAGATGACCACCAGAGGGCGGGGTGGAGGCGCTTTAGCACCAACGCAGTCGATACTTATTTTTCACATTTATTTATTTATTTATTTTGTGTGCATGTGTGTTGTTGTGTATTTATTGTGTGTGTAGTTGTTGGTGGTGTTGTGTGTGTGTTGTAAGGGCTATTTGTGGGTGTCAATTCTCTTTCTTTTATGTGGGTCCCAGGCCCTACCCCCCTTTTTTGTTACAGCCCTTTTATTAAAAGCCTGTCTATTTTGTTCTCAGCCTCTGCGAGTAGCCTTTTACACGACCCTGTGGCCTCTCTGTCCACAGTAGCACACACGCCATTCTGCTGTTTTGCCCCTCGGCCCTGGGGCAGTTTCTGGTGCTTGAGCCTTGGCGTCAGGGCTGCACTGGGTCGAGACTCTGCTCTGCAGCCCCTCTGTGCTGGGTGCTGATCACGTTTATTTTCTCAACTGAAAACGGAGGGGGGGGAATCTGTTTTTGTTTTTATTTATTTTTAATTGTTAATGGTTTTATTTGTGGACATGGGTTTTAAAAGTAAACCCAAACTGCAGCTTACTCTTTTTTTTAAAAAAATTTATTAATTTATTCATATTACATCTCAGTTGTTAGCCCATCCCTTGTATCCTCCCATTCCTCCCTCCCTCCCGCTTCCCCCCTACTCCCCTCCCTTATGTTTTTATTTCTGAGAGGAATGTGTGCTGGGTAGGAGAGGGCTCTGGCCAGCCCACAACGAGAGCCTTGTGGGTTTGGAAGTAATACTGCTGACTTGAGACACATTTTGGAGACACCACACCTTGGACTTGAAGTGCGTAACGTCTCAGGCCTGTTTCTAATGCAGGGCCCTGCATACAGTAGGGGACAGCATCCAGTAGGACCCCAGGGGAAGTGATGAGCGGGTAAACTGCCCGGGTTCACATCCAGACGCCTGGACATTGCAGGGAGCGGGAGGCATGTCGCCCAGTCAGTCCCCAGGCAGCACCTGACCGGTCCCTGCACAGGAATGTGGTTTGTGAGTCAGGCCGGCAGCATGTTGCGGAAGCTGTAAGCCTGCCCTGTGGTCTGGTGTCTACTGATGCTTAAATGCAGGTCACAGATGCAAGCCTGGCGGAAGGCAGCAAGGGGAGAGTTCAACCCTTCTCCCCCTCCCCTCCCTGAAGTCAGTTTCTAATGCTAGGCCTCCCTTGAGACACCCTGACTACCACGGGGTTCCCAAATCTAGCTTTGTAACCCTGTCCCTCTGGACTGTGCATCGGGAGCTAGCAGAAGGTCAGGCCCGCCCAGCCAGGGCAGGGATTTAGTGACATGCAGGGTCACTAACAAAAGGGGCACAGAGGTGACCCTCGTTGACCTTTGGGAGGCCTGGCACCAATCCCTTAGAGGCATCAGGTTTGCTTTAGAGTGAGGGGTTGTCTGAGTTCCTGAGGCCAGGAAGAGGCCTGAGGGGGAACCAGGGGAGCTGGCTTGCAGGAATGGTGCCCTGCTGTCCCCGTGAGGAGCCTGGGACTCTGTGGCGGGGTCTGCCTTGAGTCTGGGCTGCAGACTGCAGGGCAAGGTGGCCAGGCCCTAGCTAGACCTCAGGCCTGAGCACAGCAGCCAGGTGGAGGGAAGAGGGAAGCTGGGCCCTGAGGGTCACCACACGCAAGTGACTAAAATAACAGGCGTCCTTACACAGCCTGGAGGCCTGAGTCGGAAGGAAGTCTAGGTGTCACCAGGTGACCTCCAGTCCGTTCTGTTGCCCGCCAGCTCCTAGACAGCAGGCTTCCCTCGGCTTCTGCTCACATTCCCTTCACGTTCTGCCTGGCTTCGCCTGGCTTCCCAGTGACTGCGCAGCTGGCCGCTGTACCTCAGGGCTGTCGCACGAGACTAGGGACAGATAGATGACAGGCATTTACGCCCGGCGGCTGGAAGGGCAAAGAAGCTGGAGGCTTCCATGTCCATGGAGGACCTGTTCCTCATGATGGCGCCCCCAGGGAGCCTCACAGGCCATCGGGGGAGGGGTGGAATGCGCGAGCTCTCCCTGCAGCCTTGTCACAGTCTGGGGAGCGGGGGCCCCTCGTGGCTGTCACCACTTTTGAGGGTGCCATTGGGGCTGAGTTCTAGCAGAGGCAGGTCCCGTGATCCAGAGTGACCTCATGCCGGCTCCTTACGCTGTCTGCACAGACTGGCTTCGAACATCGCCACAGTTCCAGATTCCAGGCGGAAGCATTGTTTTTTTTTGGGGGGGGGCGCGCCATTTAACTCACGTAGCAGGTGGTGGGGGGGCCCCCGTGGTGAGATGTGGATAGGGCCCTGGGGTGGGAGAATTCACTTGCGAGTTCCCCCAGGGGAGGTAGGAAACTATGAAGCACATGTAAGGCGCATGCATGGGGTGGCCCAGCCCGGCTGTGCAGGCAGCTTCCCTGGCTGGTGGAGGGACCCGCGGGTCTCACCCTGTCAGTCTGCAGCCTAGTTGTCTCAGGAGCAGAAGCCTGGCTGGCGGGGGTGGGGGGGGTGGGGGTGGGGGGTGGGGGGTGGCGAGATGAGACGGGGTGAGCAGCTGAGGTCCCTGGCCTGGGGCCCTGTTGGTGGGTTCTGTCGGCACCGTGGACTTGCCAGGGCTGACTCTGGCAGTTTCTTTTTTATCTTGCCCACCCCACCATGCCCTTCACTGTCATCAAGGCTCTGCCCCCATGCCGCCTGCTTGCTGTCCTGTGAGCTCCCCAGCTGGGTCTGTTTCTTTCTCCCCCCCTCCCCCCCTGCAGTTCACAGTGTCCCTGGCTGCCATCTGTCTTGTGTAGCTTTGGGGTTCATCTCTTTCCTGCTCATGTGACTCTCCGTCATGACTCCCTGTCATTCCACACCCTGTGTCTCTTTCTGTTTCCCCAAGCCCCCTACTCCTGCGCTCCAGTCCTGCCACCGCTGCCTCCTCACCTGCCTGCCTCACTCTTCTTTCCTCCCAGCAGCCCACAGCACCACCGTCTGTCAGCCCTGAGGCCCTGCCTCTCTGCACCCTGTTAGCAGAGCGCCCAGCCTTCTCTTCTGTCAGTCAGTCCGCCAGTCTGAGAGCAGGGCCTGGCATTCTACTGTTCTGTCATTTGGTCATTCAGACTTAACTTAGCTGTTCTGTCACACAGCCGTCAGGCAGAGAGCAAGGCAGGGTCTTGAACACCCACCAGTTTTGGCCAGTTGTTGAGCAGGGCCCAGCCTTCCACCGTTGTCAGTCAGTCAGTCAGTGAGCGCACGAGCAGGGGCGCCACTTCTGCTGCTGTGTTATTCGGAGTTCGCTCGCTCAGGTCCAGCCTTCTACTGTTTTGTCAGTCTGTTAACCAGCCAGTTTTCCCAGGCCCAGCCTCTACTGTTGCGTAGATCAATCAGCCAGGGAGCGAGGCCTTCAGCTATGCTGCGGGTCCCTGAGGTGGTCCCTGAGGCTGTCCAGAGGGTCCCTGCACTCGACCAACTGTGAGCAAAGTGATGACCAGCTGAGGTCTAGGCCTGCTGACTGAGGGGCCCTGCTGAGAGCAGATGCATCTCAGGCCTGCCTTTGAGGGGCTTTGAAGAGTATTGCCCTGTGGTGGCCCTAGCAGCTAAGCCCAGCAGACATGTTCCAGGGGGTTTCCCCTTAGCGGCTGTGCCTCTCGCAGCGAGTGGCTTGTGGGGCTACAGTATGCAGCACCAACCAGCCAGTGCGCCTTTGGGGTCCAGTCTCTGGAAGGTGGCACTGAGTAGGGGGCCTTGGTTTGAATCCCGGCTCCCACTGAATAAGCTTTCTCCTTGTGTGTGCGTGTGCGTGTGCGTGTGTGTCCCCGAGGCTCTGCCTCTCACCTGGACTGCGGTCACAGCCTTAGGTTGACAGCCGTGAGAACAGACTCTGCCTTCTGTTCTCAGCTTGCCTCGTTAGATCCCCAAGCCCTGAAATGTGGACACAGGCTCATCCCAGTTTACAGAAGGGAAAACTGAGGCTCAGAGACATACCAGACCAGCCGTTTTGTAGGAAGCATCCAGGAGGGGGGTCACAGGGTGGTTGTTGTTGTTATTTTTTCCATTCTTAATCTGTAGACTGGAAACCTGTGCCCCGCCTCCACCCTGCCCTTCTACAGCCACAGGCGCCTCTCTAGAGGTGGGAAGACCTTCTCTTCCCACAGCATCTTCCCTGCTCTGCCCAGGCTCCCCACAGAGGCGTGCATAGCCCAGGACATGTGCCCGGGAGGCCTGGGTTCCAGCTGTACCTCAGTTACAAACTGTGATGTTGGCCTGCTCTGGGCCTCAGCTTCCTGTTCTATAAAATGGGGCTGAGTGAGTGTCCCTTGCCAGGGCTGCTGGTGGGAGGGGTCAGGAGGCCCTGGGAGCCTGCACTTAGCTCTCTTTCTTCCTTCCCTGAAAGGTCTTGAGGAGGAGGAGCTACACAGGGTGGTGTGCAGCAAGAATGTGTGTGCGTGTGTGTGCACGCACGCACACACACACACACACACACACACACACACACACTCACACACACAGACAGACATACACAGGCATACGTGTACACAGTTGTCAGCCTTGCACACTCACATCCACACACATTCCCACTCCCACACTAGCCTAGCACGCTCACCCACACTATCACACCGAGCCTCACTCACACAGCACTGTCCCCCCTGCACATCCCTAACCCCTGCCTACAGGTCTCCCTAGACCACACGGGCAACCAGCAGTGGGGAGGAACAGGCTGGCCCCGCCTCCTGGGCCAGCCCCCCTCCCTGGGTGTGTGTGTGCTGGGCTGCAGCTTCCCCCCCATCGGTGGCCACTCACGGGGTTGTGTGGCCATGTGGCTGTGAGCCCTGGCTTCTGAAAGATTCATGCCACCCTGAACTTGACTCTGGGGGCGGTGAGAGGAGTGGGGAGGGAGGAGCCACCCCCTTCAGGGAAAAGGTGGAAGCGCATGCACAGCGCAGGGGCAGGCAGCCCCAACAGGCAGCTTGGAGATGGACTATTACTACTGTCCCAGCCTGCTGAAACTGCTGCGGTACCTGTGGGTGAGTGCGCTGTGGGAGCCCGCAGCTCGCCCTCCCAGCCGCCTGTGCCTTTCTCTCGGCTGGCAGCGGACGGTGGAGGAGGGAGGAAGGGTGAGGTGGGCGAGCTGGGTGGGGAGGGGTACGGACAGCTTAGGGCCCTGAGCTGCATCTGGAGCTGGCACAGTGGACTTCCCCGCTTTTCTGGGGCTCCCGGGCTCCTCACTTTTGCCTTTGTTAGTTGTTGTTTTCTTTTCCCCCAAATTTGACAAAAATGAACCCAGGCGCCCCACCCCCACGCGGTGTACAGCTGAGGAAAGACAACCCCCAGAACTGCACGGGTACCCCAGGTGGGGTGCCCGCCTGGAAGGGCTCTGTGGGCGCAGAGTGTTTTCAAACCTTGTTTTGAGCGTGTGTCCTGGGCAGCTTGTTTGCAGTCTGTCTCCTGCTCACTCGCGCTCCCTTGGTGGGACCAAGGAGGCAGCAGCAGTGGCTTCTCAGGGTTCTGTGAACTTAACAGGGAAGCATCACGCTGTTCTGGATTTCTAGAACTTTTGCTGCTGAGTTCAGACACCCAGAAAGGAAAGCGTCGGGAAATGTTATTTTTCCCTTCTGAATGCTTGCAAATACTTCAGATACTTGCCACACAGACTTTTCCTGAGCTAAAATAGAGCTTTTGGGAACATTACCGTCTTCAGTCCCTCCCGGCATGGCTCTCCTCACAGAGCTGGAAGATGGGAGTTTTACAGTTCCTGGTGCCTTTGGATCACTGGGAACCAAACAACCCCCAGGAATAAATGAAAACGTCATTTATTGGCTTGCTTTCCTTATTTTTTACTACAAATGTCAGCTATAGATGAGGCAGAACGTTTGGAATGTTCCGGAGAACCTAAGGAGAGGAAAGGGCAGTCTGCTGGCATCTGTGCTGTTTGTTTGATTGTTTTTTTTAGACAGAGTCTCATTCTGTAGCCCAGGTTGTCCTGGAACTCCGAACTGTCCCCTGACTTGGCCTCCCAGACACTAGGGTTACAGGTGTGCGCGCCACCAAGTCCTCCTTTTTTATATTTTGAAGTCTGCAGTGCATAGGGTCCCGACAGCTTTCCTGTACTTGGCTGTGTCTTTGGTGCCAGGACGCTGATGTAGCTAAGAGACAATGCCCACTCTCTGGGCACAAGGGAGCGGCAGCCAGGTGCATCGGCAAACAGCTGTGGTCCTGTGTTCACACCCAGCGGCAATTCTGTGCTCCAGTGTGACGCTCAGAACACTGAGTGGACAAGATGCACAGGACCCTGGCCTGGGGGAGCTTTGGACTTAGGTATATGTTGGTATGCGTGGTAGAGCATGGTGCTGGGGCAGACATGGTCTTCTGGGGTGTGGGGTCTAACAGAGTCTGCCAAGAAAGCTGAGCCCCAGAGGATCCAAGAATGGGTCAGGGGAGGGTGTGTCCTGGGCAGAAGGAACAGTGTGCATTAAGGGCAGGGTGGGTGGGGGGCAAGGAGGTTTGAGGGCACATCGCACGTTCCAGGGCTTGTGTGGCAGATGGACAGCCTCCGCCCTTCCCTGGGCGGTGGTCATTGTGACCCTGATCCCGCTTCTCCCTGGACCAGAAGGAGGTGGGACAAGGCAGGATAGGTGTTTTCTACATGTGGCATGGTAGAACTCTCCTCCCTAGCCTGCTTCCTGTGGGTGACAGGACCCTCGCTGCTGGCTCCGGGCCACGAGAATCCCACGATATCTTTGCTGCGCCAACACGTGACAAGGACCAGCACAGGTGTCTGAGACCATGGCTTAGGATCAGCCCTCCATCTGCAGAGTTAAGCTGGACGCTCTTACCTGTGGCCCCCACGGGGAACCTGGGAATGTGGGAGACCCACAGGCTGCGGCTTCCTCATCTGCAGAGCCACAGGCACAGGGCTTCTCACACGTCCCTGTCACGGTTCCTCCAGGCCCTCACTGATTTCTGCAACCCAGGGCGACTCAGTGGCTGCTAGGACTTGCTTCCCACAGCGAGCCAGGGTCAGGGTCAGAGTGCAGGCTGCAGCAGGGAGCCAAGTGGGGTTTGATGCTCTTTTTGACCTTGAACCCCCCCCACGCCCGCCCCAGGACTTACATGGCTGTTATCATCCTACGGGCACTTTGACTGGTGTCTTCCCCTGGCACCACCATCCTCTCTCCATGTGTCTGCACCTACTAGTGAGCTCATGCAGCGTGTGTCTTTTATCTGGGTCAGTGTCTTCCTCGGTCAAGCATGGTGTCACAAGTGGTGAAGGGTGTGTAGCACTCCATTACACGTGTGTGCGTGCGTGTACGGTGCGGCCTGGTGGCCTTCATGTCTGTCCCTTTAGACTGCTTCCCCGTGAGTGTGTGTGGAGCATGCCCGCCATTTCCTTCGCGTGTGTGCCCAGAGAAGGGGTTGCAGCTCGGCTTTCACCGAGGAAACGTCAGAGCGAGCACTGAGGTCCCCTCTTGTGGGTTCCCGAGGGCCGGCAGAGAGCCAGAAGTCAGGGGCTGCCGACATGGCTCGGTGGTTCAGAGCACGGGCTGCTCTCGCAGAAGGCCCACGTGGAGGCTCACAGCCATCTGCAGCTCCAGTTCCAGAGAATCCGGCACCATCGCCCGGCCTCCTCCGGCTCTGCACACATGGTGCACAGACACACAGACACACATGCAGGCACAACACCCACACGCATAGTCAGTCAGTACTCAGAAGTAGGGACCAGGACTGGGAAGGTGTCAGCTGGCTTGTCTGGCATGCAGGCAGCCCTGGGTTCCATCCCCAGCAGTGCACAAACCAGGCATGGTGACACAACCCACCATGACACTCGGGAGGGGGGAACAGGAGGATCAAGAGTTATAGGCCAGCTGAGTGACATACACAACTCCCTCTGTTCCCCTCCCCCCACCACAAATAGCAGGGGACCTGTATGAGCTCATTGCTATGAAACCCTAGGCTGAATTCTGAGCTCTGAGGGACCAGTCTGGCCCTCCTGGGGATGCTCGACAGTCTGTCTGGAGATATTTTTGGTTGTCCTAACTGGGGGTGGGGACTGGTCCTGCTGGTATGTTGTGGATGGAGGCCCAGGGTGCTGTTTGATGCTGTACAGGGCGGGGCAGCCTTCCTCCAGTCCCGTAGCACCATCAAGAATAGTCATGACCAACAAGTCAAGGGAGATAATGGGTAGACCAGTGGGCAGCTGAGGGGAGGACCACAGGGGAGGACCACACGGGAGGGAGAATGGGCAGCTGAGGGGAGGACCACAGGGGAGGACCACGCGGGAGGGAGAATGGGCAGCTGAGGGGAGGACCACAGGGGAGGGAGAATGGGCAGCTGAGGGGAGGACCACAGGGGAGGATCACAGGGGAGGGAGAATGGGCAGCTGAGGGGAGGACCACAGGGGAGGACCACGCGGGAGGGAGAATGGGCAGCTGAGGGGAGGGCTGCTCCATTCCAAGGCTCTGTTTCCCCATGACATCTTTCTCTAGCAGACTCCGATCTCAGATCCCAGACTATACTGCTGTATATGGGATCCACCGCAGCGCCTCACAATTGCCCACTGACCAGGCCAGTCCTGGTCGCTCACAGTTGTGCACGCTCACTGACGTGGGTGGTGGGGAGGCAGGCAGCTGCTCATGTCTTTAAAATGCTTTACAGGTTGGCCTGTCATCCCTGCCTCTCAGCAGTCTGAGGCCGGAGTCTCAAAAGTTCTAGGCCTGCTGAGGCCACACAGTGGGTTCAGGCCGCGGTAACTTAGTTTCTACCTGAAAAATAAAACAGGTGAGAAGAGGGCTGGGGCTCCAGCTCAGTGGGAGAGTCTAGTCCTGTGTCCACAAGGCCCGGCTTCCACCTGGCACTGTAAACAGACTGCTCAGTCAGTAACCAGAGTGTCTCATGGCTGTGCCCCCCTGTCAGCGGCCTTGATTAATTAACCAGCCCCTCCTGCTTGGGCAGCAGTTTGTTCTCGGATGTTCCGGGTGCCCTTTAGCCTCAGCCCGGTCATTCACCCGAGTTATTCTCACTCTTTCTCGGTGCTCCTTAGGCCTCGGCCGAGGGTGGCCCAGCAGATCTCAGCAAAGGGGCCATCTGTCGGGCTGTGGGGCTGGGAGTAGCTTCCTGCCTACAACCTGGCCTTGCTTGCAGCTCTGAGGGTGATCCCCCCCCCCCCCCCCCCGGGCTTGCCCTGCATCAGCTGGGAGGAGATTGAGTTTCTGTTCTGTGTCATTAGTAACCGGAGCTGGCGGCTTCCTCTTCTGGGGCTGTTTGGAGTCATTTAATCTGGTTGATGAGCTAAGCTAGGTAGACAGACCCTCCTTGTCTATCCGTCCGTCCGTCTGTTCGTCCGTGGGCCTGCCACTGGGCATCCATCTGGGAGCTGTCACGGGTGCCATCCTTCTGAGCCCTCACAAAGGCCCCTGGCGTGGACCGTGTGGGTCTCGTGGACAGCTCTTGCCATCCCCACCCTGGCGGCTGTGAGCAGATCTCAGCACTGCCCTCAGTGTGGAGCTGAGGGGGGGTGGGGTGGGGCGCACTGAAGCCTGCTGGTATCTTGTTCAAGGCCCTGCTGGGACGTGTCAGTCAGCCAGTATATGAAGCCAGGTACCGCTCGCCCCATTTTTAACCGCATCTGGGTCTGAGTGGGAACACGGAGGCCACCAGGGTAGCGGTGACTTGACAACTTCTGGCAAAGCTCACATAGGGCTTACGCTTTCAGGACAGTGTGGTTCTGGGGACCCCCAGGGCACGTTGAAAGGTGGACACTCTGGCCTGCAATGTGGCTCTAGCCATGGCTTGGCTTGGCAGGGTCGGAAACGGCTCTGAGCCTGTTTCCCTGTCTGTGGCGGGGGCTGGCAGTTGTGGGCCTGGTTAGGCTATGGAGCTGGGCTTTAGGGAGCGGCCATGTCCAGATGCGCTTTGGAAGGGGTGGGATTCCCTACCTCCCCGTCTCCCCTCCCTCACGATCCCTGACCTTTCTAGTGTGTGCTGCCTAGGGATGCCCTCAGTGGCTCCCTCGGCTTCAGAGGTTGCTGCAGAGATGGGAGCCCCGACAGTAGCGCACGGCGGGGAGACCGAGGCAGCCCGTGCTACTGGGCTGTGCCTGGCCAGGGGTCTGTGCCCCACAGACTGCTCCTAGCATGGTTGGTTGTGTCTGGAGCTCACTGTGGAATGCTAGGAACAGGCTGCCCAGTTCCTACTGAGGTGGCTGAGTTTCATCTGTCCACGTTCCAGTTTGCCAGCGGAGATTGGCTTTTTTTTTTTTTTTAAATGGAAAAATGTCTAAATGTGGCTGGCCTGGCTGTCTGCCTCCCAGGCACTCCTGCAGAGGGTTTGCTTAGCCGTACCGTCTGCAGCCTGTGGTCTCTCCCTGGTGACATCAGTTAACGAGTCATGAAGAGGCGTGTGAGACTGTCCTCCCCCCAGGGTCTCCTCATGTAGCTTTCGCCAATGCTCACAATAACCTTAAAGGTGGATATTACTGTTGCTGTTATTAGACAAGTGGGGAAACTGAGGCTCTCAAGACCCTGTGACTCCCTTATCAATAGCCAGGCAGAGGCCTAGCCAGGGTTCAGATGGGGGTGCGGGGAGGGGTATATGAAAAGGAGTTCGGTTTGGTGACTGTGTGCAGTGCCACCATGCAGGAAGGCCACCTCCCCCAGCGTGGCCCATGGTGCACAGTGGGTGCTCAGTGGTTCTGGACAGTGTCCAAGGCTGCTGGGCTCTGAAGACGATGAACTTGAGCTGAGATGGCCAAGTGCTGCCTGCTGCTTGCTGCCCACCCTGGAAGCCGTTGCTGCTTCCGCCATGGCTCTGGTCCTGGGTGTCACTGCCATTCTCTTTAGCTCCGGCTAAGGCCCTGCTTTGACTTAGCTCACTGAGGTCTGCGGCTGACATGGAGGAACTGTCTATTTCCAGCTGTAGCCCTGGGCTGAGGTTTAGGCCACAGGACATGAGTCACCTGGGTTTCAGGCCGACTAGAGCTGTGGGAGCCTGCTAGCGGGTTTTCGAGTCTGAGTCTCGGGCTTCTGGTCCTGACTGGTTCACTTCCTAGTGGAGCGCAGGGCCTCAGCTCCAGAAACTCACTGTTGCCATCTGTAGAAGGAGATTAGTACAGCAGCTTCCTATAGGGGCATCCCGAGGATCTGGTGAGGTGGCACAAACAAGGCCCTGTGCTGGGTAAGTGGTGGTAGTCACAGTGGGTGCTGGGTAAGTGATGGCAGTCACAGTAGGTGCTGGGTAAGTGATGGTAGTCACAGTAGGTGCTGGGTAAGTGATGGTAGTCACAGTAGGTGCTGGGTAAGTGATGGTAGTCACAGTAGGTGCTGGGTAAGTGATGGTAGTCACAGTAGGTGCTGGGTAAGTGATGGTAGTCACAGTAGGTGCTGGGTAAGTGATGGCAGTCACAGTAGGTGCTGGGTAAGTGATGGCAGTCACAGTAGGTGCTGGGTAGGTGGTGGCAGTCACAGTAGGTGCTGGGTAGGTGGTGGCAGTCACAGTAGGTGCTGGGTAAGTGATGGTAGTCACAGTAGGTGCTGGGTAAGTGATGGTAGTCACAGTAGGTGCTGGGTAAATGTTAGCAGTCACAGTAGGTGCTGGGTAAGTGATGGTAGTCACAGTAGGTGCTGGGTAAGTGATGGTAGTCACAGTAGGTGCTGGGTAAGTGATGGTAGTCACAGTAGGTGCTGGGTAAGTGATGGTAGTCACAGTAGGTGCTGAGTAGGTGGTGGCAGCAGTCTGTTGTGGTAGGAGACACTGCAGGCACTGTCAATTTGTTTCATTCCTGGAGGCCACCCTGTATTCTATGTGTGTGTGGGGGTTCCCTCAGTAAGCAAGACAAGCCACCTCAGCCAGTGGGTAGTTGAGCCAACACACAGTGGCCAAGACACAGAACTTGAGGTAGTGTCTCAGGAGATAGGGTGTGCTGTGGAAGGGAAGGCAGCAGGCAGGATACTCAGACGGGGCTGCCTGATTGGGGCCAGGGG
The DNA here is from genome assembly GCF_964271855.1 of Acomys minous. Taxonomy (NCBI): domain Eukaryota; kingdom Metazoa; phylum Chordata; class Mammalia; order Rodentia; family Muridae; genus Acomys; species Acomys minous. Next base: position 95,418,755 of record NC_140498.1, read on the forward strand.
ACCTCCTGAGAAGGTGTGAGGCAGGGTGAGGCTGACAGGAAATGGAGCCACACAAAGGGCCTGAGATCGGAGGGAGGCAGAGCTGGGAACGGGAGAGAGGCAGCAGGGTGGGGGTGGTTAGTGGGGAGACCCTGGGCATGAGGTCAATCTGAGGGTGCTGCCTTGACAGTGAGGTCACTAGAGCCTCAAGGGAGAACTCTCAGAATTGGACAGTCAGTCTGGTTTGGGCTCGAGCATCTTTCTGGTCGCCATGCAAGGGGGAGACCCAGGCTGAACCAAGGCTGAGTCAGGGCGACCTGGAGGGGCCCCAAGACGGTCAGGAGCCTTGAAGTAAAGGCCCCGGGCCGGGCCGTGTTCTGAGGCTTCTTGCCCCTCATATGCTCCCCAGAGTCCTTTAGTCAGGACAGATCTGCCAGCTGCTGCAGCCCAGGTGCAGATGCCTGGGCTCTTCCCTCTCTGTGACAGTCTCATGTCCATGTCACCTGAATGGTTCACGCTAGATTCATGCTTACCAGTGCTCTAGTTGTACCCCTAGCCCAATCCCAGACTCTGCTGCTGTGTCCCGACCGTGCTGTGACCCTTCTTGCCTGCCGTGACCCCTCTAGCCTGCTCTGACCCCTCCAGCCTGCTCTGACCCCTCCAGCCTGCCGTGACCCCTCCTGCCTGCTCTGACCCCTCCAGCCTGCCGTGACCCCTCCTGCCTGCAGTCTACATCCTTGGCATGTGTCGTCACACAGTCAGAAAGATGGAAACATACCTGAGGACACTGGAGGCCCCCAAGCCTGGAAAGCCATCCCATGGCCCTTCACAGTGACATTGGAGCCTTTGTGCTAATGTGCCGTGGGAGGTTAACTCTCAGGCAGTGTCTCCAGGCCGCAGCTCCTGCAGTCTTGTTAGATTTCAGATATTCGGGGTGCAGAGAAGTGCGAATGGACACGTCGTGCCATCCAAGGTGGCTATGTGACCAGAAGCTGGAGGGAGGTGCGGCTGCTGTGTGACTCTGAGCAATTGCTTGCCTTCTCTGGGCCTGAATCTGATCCAGTGATCAGATTTTCCCTAAAGCCTCTTCCTGTGCACGCTCTCCAAGATGCAGGGCTCCAGTAAAGAGGGGGAGCTTTGTGGACACAATGACCTGGACCCAAGTTCATGTCCCCTCCTGCCTTGCAATCCCGAGCAAGTGGCAATGCTCGGGTATTTCAGTCTCTTTTCTCATCTGCAGATGGGAAACCTCCTCTCACCATAGAGAACAGCAGGGGGAAGAGCTGGCACACAGTAGGTGCTTAATAAATGGGGGCTGCCGCAGGCTTTACATCCCCTAAGCTTGGAGTTGCTGCAGGCTGCTCCTCTGGCAGAGCGATTCCCAGATTGGTCACTAGAGGGCGCCCCGGTCCTAACAAGCTGCGGCCTCTGAAGCTGGCACAGGCTGCACCGTTCACGGGATAGGGTCAGCTCTCAGCCTCACACCTGAGCTCCCTTCTGCAGACACAGTCCCGAGGCAGCACAGAGGGTGGCGTGGGAACTGAGTCTCTGGTGGTGTGGGGGAGAGGAGGTGTCTGTGTTCCTAGTTCATGCCTGTGTGTGCAGCAAAGGCCGGTTAGAACACTGGTGTGAGAAATTGCCTTGGGGGCTGGGGGATGTGGCTCAGTAGGTGGAGTGCTCACTCAGCCTCCTGAGGCCTGAGTTCCATTCCACACTGAATAACCCATGTGTGGTGGTACAGGGGGTGCGGAGGCAGGAGGATCAGACATTCAGGGTCACCTGTGGCTACATAGTAAGTTCCAGGCCAGCCTGGGCTGCATTAGACTCTGGCTCAAGCACAGAGTCGCGCCTGTTCTGGCCATGTGCAGACCTTAGTCGCTAGAGGCCGATCTTCACAGGCCATGGGTGTGCTAGGCAAACAGAGCCGTTTTGTAGTAGCTCGGCCTCAGAGGACACTGGTGTCTGTGGGGTTCCGGGATGTGCCCCTGTGGAGCCTGAGGGGTGAGTGCATGGGGTGTAGAAGCTGGAGGTGCTTTGCTGATGCTGGGGTGCTGCCAAGAGAAACCATACTGGTGCTGTTAGGGCAAAGCTGGCTCCAGACAGCAGCAGGGCAGGCTTGCTGTAACCGGTGGCCACTCTGCCCCATGTTTGCCCCTGAGGAGCAAAGGGGAATGTCACAGGGGTCCCGAGTTGTGCCGGCCCGTGATGGTCATGCCCGAGAGATTGTCTAGAAGCAAGAGAGGCCTCAGCTAGTGTGTGTGTGTGGGGGGGGTCCCCCTGCCCAGCAAGGATACTGGGAGTCCTGCCCTGTCTCTGCCCTCACTGGCCCAGCATGCTCTTTTCAGGGAGGCTGTCTGTCCACCACTCACTGGCCCTGCAGCCGGTTATGTGTATATATGTATTGAGTGCCCGCTCAGGGCTGGGCCTACGCTGAGTCTCCAAGCCTGGACAGGAAGGAAGGGGGAGTAACTGGGAATGGTGGGGCCACTGTCCATGGGGAGAGAACAATTTTTGGGGCAGGGAAAGTATGGAAGGTGTCTCTGTGTCTGCTGCTCTGATTGGTGCCCGGAGACTTCACTTTAGATGCGACTGAGTAAATATTTGGAGCAGATGTGAAGGTGTCAGAGGTTTGACCAGTTACAGCAGTTCAGCAAATGCTCTCAGAGGTAGATGGAGGCTCCCAGAACTGAGGAAGGTGTTGGGGGAGAAGACAGAGCTCACGATCTAGGGCTACAGCTGGTGGGTGGAACGGCAGTGCAGTGGGATCGCGGCGACACCACAGTGGCCTGTGCATTTCCAAAACAGCTGGCGGAGAAGTTTGAACTCTCCACAAGATGGTAGATCTCAGGAGGTAACACCGCCCGAGTGGGGTGCTGTGCAGTGTGTATTTGTGCAGACACGTCACACAGGACTCCATAAATATGTACAACACACTGCAAGATAAAAATAAGGGCCGGGCAGTGGTGGCGCACGCCTTTAATCCCAGCACTTGGGAGGCAGAGGCAGGTGGAGCGCTGTGAGTTCGAGGCCAGCTTGGTTTTACATAGTGAGTTCCAGGACAGCCAGCGCTACGCAGAGAAACCCTGCCTCAGGAGGAAAAAAAAAAGTTAAAAATAAGGATGTGGGATGTGGTACATCCCGGTGAAGGCTTGCTGCCAAACCTGACCTCCAGCCCTGGAACTCACGTGCAGAGAGGAGATGCCCGTCAGGCCTGCAGCTCGGCCTCTCACCTCCACACGTGCACTGAAACAAACGAAATAACAAACGAAATAACAAACGAAATGCTCTGCAGGCAAAAAAAAAAAACAAAAAAAAAAAACTGAAGTTTTCTGTGGAAATCCTGGTGGTCGGGTGGCTGCCGTGTGTGTTGAAGGTTCTGCAGCCAACGGCTTTGTTGCCGCAGTGCAGGCGCCACGGCTGCCGACCTTGAGTGCTGGGATAGGGACGTCACCTCCTGGAAGCACGCTTCATTCCCTTCTTCCCGGAAGAGCAGCTGGAATGCAGCCCAGTTGGAATCGCAGGAGCGGAGAAGCTTCGGCAAGGGAAGGCCACGCCCTGGCAATCTGGGGGCTGAAGTGAAGACCATGGTGTTGGGGGCAGGATTTTGGCTTTAGCTCACAAAAACCGCCCAGCCTGTGGCCTCGCAGAACCTTCCGTGTGAGCTTCAGTGACGCTTGAGTCTTCCTTCTGTGAGTTCACGCAGACCCTTACCAGGTGTGGAGGCCCACGCACCCGATCCCAGCACTTGGGGAGGTGAGGCAGGAGCATCAGTGAGATCAGACTACCTGAATGACGTGAGCACTCACCCCCAGCCCCAGAGATACCGCATGGGTTGGATTAGTCACCTGATCGGTCTCCTTTAGCGTAGCCACTGGTTATTAAGGCTTTTCCAGAATTCAGTCACGTTCTGAGATCTGTGAACAGGGCGTAGTAGGGGCTTCGGTCTGGTATCATCTGCCCAGAGAGGTTAAGCCACCTCCGGAAGATCACCCAGCAGTCAGCAAGCAGGGAGGGGGCCCTGAGCCAGGCTGCCCAGCCTCGGAGCCTGCTCTGTGCTGACTTGTACCTCTGAAGGTGTGTCTCTGCGAAAGCTAAACAAAGCTGAAGGGATCCATGGGCAGTTCCCAAAAACTCTTCTCACCCTGTCAAAGGCACAGACTGGGAGCGACTGAGATGAGAGGCAGAGGGCCAGCCCTCAATGCTGCCCTGGCCTGCAGGGCCCCAGGGGCTGACTGGCTGTCTTCCCAGAGGGGCCTGCTGGGACCGCCCTCCCTGCCCTGCCCGCCTGCCCAGGCTTGCGTGAGCAGCCTGGCCCAGTGAAAGCAGCCTTTGTCCTCTAGGATAGGTGACCTGAGCCTGCTAGGGGAGAGCAGGTGCGGTGCCATGTGAGCTCAGGTCACCCTGTGATCCACACAGTGGCCTGGGCAGCCTCAGGGGTCAGAGGTCGGGAAGGCCAGTGATGCCAAGGTCCCTGGGTGCACAGAACTATACCATGAGGGAGCCTGCTCTTCTGCCTTCGGCTTTCTCAGACCCTCCTAGGGATGTGCAGGGTCCTATCTGTGCCCAGTGTCTTGTCCTGACAGGCCACTCTAAGATGTAGCGTTGTGATACTCATGGATTCTGGGCACAGGAAGTGCAGCAGGACACGGCAGGCACAGTTGTCCCTGGCTGGGGATGGGACGCCTGGGTGCCCCAGTGACTGACAGCTTTGTCTTCTGGGAACTTGGCCACTCATGACCTGGGCCTTTGTGCACTTGGGGCCGGGGCTGTGAGAGCCGGTGCAACGACCGCATCGTTTGTGTGTGGGGGGGACACGGTCATGGAAGGCCCACGGCATTCCTTCTCTTGGCCTTTGTGGATCCGGTGGCCACAAGGGAGGGGACACAGACCCACTTCCTCGGCCATTTTGGCGGTGGGTGTGAAACATGCTATTCTGCTGCCGTGCGCCTCCACAGTTGGAAATGGGGGTGGTGGTTCTTCTCATCCTCCCCCGAGCTTGGCTGTCCCTGAGTTCTTGTGGCTTCTCGCATCTGGATCCCCAGATGTGATCCTGGGTACCAAGTGGCTCCTTCATGGTCCTCGATCCCCCAGATGTGATCCTGGGTACCAAGTGGCTCCTTCTTGGTCCTCGATCCCCCAGATGTGATCCTGGGTACCAAGTGGCCCTTCATGGTCCTCGATCCCCCAGATGTGATCCTGGGTACCAAGTGGCCCTTCATGGTCCTCGATCCCCCAGATGTGATCCTGGGTACCAAGTGGCCCTTCATGGTCCTCGATCCCCCAGATGTGATCCTGGGTACCAAGTGGCCCTTCATGGTCCTCGATCCCCCAGATGTGATCCTGGGTACCAAGTGGCTCCTTCATGGTCCTCGATCCCCCAGATGTGATCCTGGGTACCAAGTGGCCCTTCATGGTCCTCGATCCCCCAGATGTGATCCTGGGTACCAAGTGGCCCTTCTTGGTCCTCGATCCCCCAGATGTGATCCTGGGTACCAAGTGGCCCTTCATGGTCCTCGATCCCCCAGATGTGATCCTGGGTACCAAGTGGCCCTTCTTGGTCCTCGATCCCCCAGATGTGATCCTGGGTACCAAGTGGCCCTTCATGGTCCTCGATCCCCCAGATGTGATCCTGGGTACCAAGTGGCCCTTCATGGTCCTCGATCCCCCAGATGTGATCCTGGGTACCAAGTGGCCCTTCTTGGTCCTCGATCCCCCAGATGTGATCCTGGGTACCAAGTGGCCCTTCATGGTCCTCGATCCCCCAGATGTGATCCTGGGTACCAAGTGGCCCTTCTTGGTCCTCGATCCCCCAGATGTGATCCTGGGTACCAAGTGGCCCTTCATGGTCCTCGATCCCCCAGATGTGATCCTGGGTACCAAGTGGCCCTTCATGGTCCTCGATCCCCCAGATGTGATCCTGGGTACCAAGTGGCCCTTCATGGTCCTCGATCCCCCAGATGTGATCCTGGGTACCAAGTGGCCCTTCATGGTCCTCGATCCCCCAGATGTGATCCTGGGTACCAAGTGGCTCCTTCTTGGTCCCTTTGTCCCATGCCACTGCCAGGCCAGGGTGTGTGTGACCCTCTTCCTAGCCACCGAGTCTCATGGAGCTTTTGGAAAAGGGAGAGGCTCTTGCTGTCCTGACATAGGGACCAGGTGAGCATCCAGCCCTGCCTGGTGTGTCATGCATCCTGTGAGTGAGCACAGGTCCTGTGGATCCAGCCCTGTGGGTGTGGAGCCTATTCACTGACTCCTCGGGGCCTGGCACACAGTAGGTGCCCAGTGTACGCCTTGGCGGAATGAGCCTGCCAGAGGGGGAAGGGAGGGCACAACAGGCCTCTCTCCTGTTCACACAGTAGGGCTGAGTGCTGGCTGCACTTGGCGCACAGAGCGATGCAGCTGAAGAAGTGACTGTACCCCAGCCCTGTGTCACCGCCCAGCAGGCATCCAGGAGTCCACCAGTGACTCAGGCTGAATGATCAAGCACTGGCTGCCCCACAGCTCTGTTCACAATGCTCGGCTGGGTCTATAGAGAGTGCTCAGTAACTGCTCATAGAACTGAGTGAAATAACAAAAGTGATTAGGGACCTTTGTTCACTTCCCTCTATTTGTTAGCAGAAGGTCCTGCACACAGTAGGTGCTTGTGATTTTTTGAACCAATGACAAAATGAGTTGTTTTGTTTTGTTGTTTTTTTGAGGGCAGGGACATATCTTGTGGATTCATTTACTGTGAAAGAGCTGGGCTGGGCACACAAAGGTGCTCCATAAATGCACAATGAGCCGAGTGAATAACTGAGTGAGATGAAAACGTTTCTGAAGCTGGCTGGCATCTTATTTCTCCTCAGGTTCTCACTCAGGGCCAGGCATATAGCAGGTGCTTAGCACACACTTACTGGGCTGTCGAGAGAGAGAGAGAGAGACCCTCCAAGAGTCCCTGTCCCTGCAGAGGGAATGAAGAAAGTAGGTGGGAGGGCCCTGCTGCCGCCCTTTCCTGTTGTTCAGGTTCACACAGTTGGACAGGAAACCCACGGGGCCGCTGGGAGCTGCTGCCCAGGCTGTTCCTGAGCGGCTGTGGCCTCCTGCCAGGCCCCAGCACCGCCCTGTTAAGGAGCAGCACCCCTGGGACCCCTCTTCCCAGCCCTGTTAGTTGTTCTAAATTTAGAGCAGTGGTGCCAGCCTGCAGCCGCTGTCGAGCCTCGGAGTCTCAGTGCTGAGGCCCATGGACCCCAGGCCTGACCCAGGCTTCCTCAGAGCCCAAGCCTGCAGTCAGAACCGTCTTGCTGACCTAACTCTGTCTTCTCACCATAAAAGGGCATAAAGAGGTTCGTTCGTTCTCTTTGGGCTGGGGGATCCTGTTCGCCTTTCTGAGGGACCGTACCCCAGAGGCAGCTTCAGCAAACCTGGCAGCCATCTTGTTGTTCATAGCTGTAGGCCCGTTTCCCCCAGTGCAGTGTGAGGGGCAGGGTGCAGGCTGGGGCTCCAGGTGCTGAGTGTGAGATGGGGCTCCTGTGGGGTGCTGGCCCCACCTGAGGACTGAGGAGAGGCCTGTGAGCCACAGAGCGGAGCCTCAGCCCCCAGGGACCAGGCTACCCAGCGAAGCGTCTCACCAGATGCCATGGTGCCGACACTGTCACTCCGGCTTCAGGTTACTGACTCAGTAGGTGAGGTCCTGAGCGTGACAGCTGGTGGCAGTCACTGCGCTCAGCGTCTAGTCACTCGGTGAGAAGCTTGAAGATAGGGAAGGAGGCTGGGCCCTTGGCGCACATCTGCCATTGTACGTGCAGGCACGCAGGCAGGCACGCGGGCACGCACGCACGCACGCAGGCAGGCACGCAGGCAGGCACGCAGGCAGGCAGGCACGCAGGCAGGCAGGCAGGCACGCAGGCAGGCAGGCAGGCACGCAGGCAGGCACGCAGGCAGGCACGCACGCACGCACGCAGGCACGCAGGCAGGCACGCAGGCACGCAGGCAGGCACGCAGGTGGGCACGCAGGCAGGCACGCACGCAGGCAGGCAGGCACGCAGGCAGGCACGCAGGCAGGCACGCACGCACGCAGGCACGCAGGCAGGCACGCACGCACGCACGCAGGCAGGCACGCACGCACGCACGCAGGCAGGCAGGCAGGCAGGCAGGCACGCAGGCACACAGGCAGGCACGCAGGCACGCAGGCAGGCAGGCACGCAGGCACGCAGGCAGGCACGCAGGCAGGCAGGCAGGCACGCAGGCACGCACGCAGGCACGCAGGCAGGCACGCAGGCAGGCACGCAGGCACGCAGGCACGCAGGCAGGCACGCAGGCACGCAGGCAGGCACGCGGGCACGCAGGCAGGCACGCACGCACGCTGGCCATGGCTGTCTTTCTGTCATGATTTCCCAAAACATTTTCGGGGGAGGCGGGGCTTGTGGGTACCAAACTCCAAGGTGGATCCCTGGGTGACTCTTCACCCCCATCACCAGGAAGGGTGACAGACACCTGTTCCCCTGCTGCACCTTGGCCCGGTCTCCTTTTATGGGCACCCTGCTTTCATTTCTATGGCTGCTGGGATATAAAATGCCTTCACCAGAAGCAGCTTTGGGGAGAAAGGATTTGTTTTTCCGCATGCCCTCTCATGGCCGTCCACTGCCGAGGGACATCTAGGCAGGAATGTGGCAGCTGTCACATCCATGGTCAAGAGCAGAAAACTCACCCTTGCTGATGTACGATGTGGGGTGCCCACTTCCGTGGGGGTCCCATGGCCTCAGGGCTGGGGATGAGCTGTGTGGTGGGGAGTCGGGGGCACAGGGGCTGAGCAGTGGGCAGTCGGGGGCACAGGGGCTGAGCAGTGGGCAGTCGGGGGCACAGGGGCTGAGCAGTGGGCAGTCGGGGGCACAGGGGCTGAGCAGTGGGCAGTCGGGGGCACAGGGGCTGAGCAGTGGGCAGTCGGGGGCACAGGGGCTGAGCAGTGGGCAGTCGGGGGCACAGGGGCTGAGCAGTGGGCAGTCGGGGGCACAGGGGCTGAGCAGTGGGCAGTCAGGGGCACAGGGGCTGAGCAGTGGTCTCTCTCGGACTTCTAGATCATTTCCTACCAGGGACATGGGCTCCTGGGGGCTGGAGTAGTCCTGGGCAGCAGTGATCTTTAGTCCACAGAGAGCAGAGTCCCGGCCTCTGCCATGTGCCCTCGCTGGTGGCCCTGGGCCTTTCCTTCACAGTCTCCAGACAGGTGCTTTCTGCACAGTGAAGACCCCGTGCGGTTGTGTGGACGAGCGGGGTCGTTTCCGTATGCCTGCTGCCAGGAGAGGGCCTGGACGTTGCCTTCCCAAGTTTCTACGTGTAAAGTCAGAGGGAGATAAAATTGTACTTGAAGATTTCAGTTGCCACGGCTACCGGGATGCAGCGGGCCATGTTCTCACACATGGCCTTCTCAGACCTTCAACCGACACGTATTGGCGCGAGCATGTGGCATTTAGATAGTTTTTTTTCAATAAGGAGTTTCAGGCACATAAAGGTTCTCGGGGAAGCCGAGGCCTAGTGGCCTGTATGGCCGTATGGTCAGCCTAGTGGGGAGGGAGGACACAGTGGGGTCTCTTGAGGACAAAGCAGAGTATCTGAGTGTGTTCTGGGTGGGGGTCAGCTGAGTTTGGGGGGCCTCAGGGGATACTGTGTCATGGTGAAGTACAAGAGTGGTCAAGTGGGGGAGACCAGAAGCCTGGAAATTGGTGCCCAGTGCTCACACGGTGGGAAGTAAGAGTGACCAAGTTCAGATTGCAGTGGGAGCTGGAGGGAGCTGGTGGGGAAGAGGAGCCAGGGAGGACCCACACTTCCACCCAGACGCAGCCGGTGTCCCCTCCCACTGCAACAGCAGAGCCCAGGAGAGTGAGGAAACACCCCCCGCCCCGCCCCGCCAGAGCTTGCCCAGTGGGGACTGGCCCCCCCTTGGCCCCCTCTCCGTTAATCTCTTACAGGTGGGCGAGCTTGGCTGATGGGGCTGGGTGCCAGAGTCCTCTGGTGGTGGGAGGTAGTGCTGAATCTGAGAGGGAGCTGGGGGCGTCAGGTGGGCTCCAGAGCAGAGGTCAGGGTACACAGAGTCAAGCTCATCCTCAGAGTGTGCTGCAGGTTTGGCCTGGGTTCGGATCCAGCTGTGGTGCTGGCGCTAAGCCCAGCCTTCCCCGGGCCTCACCAGCTCTCCCACTCTCAGACTTGTCGGGCCGACCACCAGCCCTCGCTGTGCTGTCATTCTGTCAGAGGCTGAATGTGGAATGAGCTCATGGCTCTCAGCCGAGCAGGGAGGGTGCTCCCATCACAACTGACTAACCTGCGGAGAACGTGAGCACGGATGGTGTTGGCCAGATAAGGCGTGTGAAACCAAGAACAAGCTTTACGTCTTTAAAAGGTTGTGGAAAAGCTACATGTGACGTGCAAGGACAAAAATAGTCACCATCTGGCACTTTGCAGAGAACCCATCAGCCTGGGTTCCTCCTATCCTCATGTTCCACCACAACAGAACGGCCCCCAACATGGCTGCCAAGGTTCCAGCTGTCCTAGGAAGACTTGGTGGCACTGCGAGGGCTGAGGCAGGAGGGAAGTTCCTTCCCATCAGGATGCTCGGGTGTCAGTCCATGTGTCACCCCCACCCCCATCTCCCCACTCTTTTTTAATATTTTATTTAATTTACGTGTGCTGGTGTCAGGGTGTCAGATCTTGGAGTTACAAACCGTTATGAGCTGCCGTGTGGGTGCTGGGAATTGAACCCTGGTCCTTTGGAAGAGCAGGCAGTGCTCTTAACCACTGAGCCATCTCTCCAGGCGCCATCTCCCCACTCTTATCCCCCCCAACCCCGCCAGGATCTGGGAGCTGGAGGGTTATAGCAGTTAACCCAGATAAGATGGCCTGTAAGAAAGCTGTACTTCAGGAGTCCTGAGGGACGGAGTGCAGAGGGGGGCAGAGCTGCCTCCTGGGTGGCAGTGGGGGACGCAGGAGCTGGGTGTGGGTGGAGGGCGGCAGGAGGGGTCTTAGAGGTGGCTGGGGTGTGGGATGCGGTATTACAAACAGACCAGCCAGTCCCTCCCTCATCCCAGGCTTCGTTCATGTGTGCAGTCTGCAAACACTGCACCCTCCTACTGCGAGTGCGGTACCGGGCAGGGGAACCATATGCTGGGGGCGAAGGCTGATCCATCTGGGCTCCTGTGTCCTGGGTCAGGGAACCTCAGAGCTAGATGTTGACAGGTTTGTGGGGAGCTGCAGTGGACTGGGGGACCTGGAAGTCCCAGCAGTTGGGGAAGTGACAGCTCACTTTGCCCTGAGGTGTGTGTGTGAGAGTGTGGGTGCATGAGTGTGTGTGAGTGTTGCATGTATGTGCAAGTGTGTATCTGAGTGTGTGTATGTGCATGTGTGTTACATGCAAGTGTGTATGTGAGAGAGAGAGAGAGAGACAGAGAGAGAGAGAGAGAGAGAGAGAGAGAGAGAGAGAGAGAGAGAGAGAGAGAGAGTGTGTGTGTGTGTGTGTGTGTGTGTGTGTGGAGTGGAGCTGTGAGAAACCTGCCACAGGAGCCTTATTGCTGCTGCTGCTCTGAGACATGAGAGGGGCAGCAGGGCCATGAGAGCTGTGATAAAATGATGGGGTTGGGTGTGGGACATCAGAGTGGCCATATCCTCTTGTCAATTGAGCCGTGGCAGCTAGCAGAGCATGGGTGTCACACTCACACTGGCCGCCATGTACGCATCCGCCAGCCTCCACTCCACACCTCTGTCCTCATCTCTACAGTGCACATGTGTTTTCCTCACACAAGGTTGTTTTTATTTTCTTTATCAAACGCAGGCAAGCAGGGAAGGCAAGCCACTTGCCTGGGGTCACACAGCAAAGACCCAGAGAGGACAGTGGTAGCCCTGTGAGCCACGCCGGGCACTCAGCTCTGAGGAGCTCTTGAGTCAGGACCAGGTCTGCCCAGAACTGTTAACCAGATGCTGGGGTGAGGTGGCTGTGCCTCTCTTTCGCTTGTTCCTGGTTTGACTGAACCTATGTATTTATCACCTGGGGTAGTGCTGTGATCCTCCCACATCATAGAGAGAAAACCAGGGTATGGGGCAGGGAAGAGGTACCCCCCCCCACCCCCTCAGTGGGAGCAAACTGCCCTTCCCTGAACCTCACTCATCAGCATCAGTCCCAGCAACAGAAAGACTCACCAGAGGCCAGCAACGCCTCACTCTGGAGTGGTCACCCGTGATCCCTTTTTCTCTATAAGCCTCCAGCCTCAGGTGCTGTGTTACAGCCAAGCAGGCAGGCAGATCTGCCAGGAAGGCTAGTGAGAACGGAGGCCTGAGAGAGGAGGTTGCTGGTTCGCGCCCCTGCAGTGAGCGGCGCTCCAGCCATCTGTGCTCCAAGCCTGTGCTCCTAGCCAGTGGGCTACACACCCAGGATCACCCCAACTGTCTTCATCAAGTTCCTTCTAACCCCTTTTCACCCTCACTGGAACCCTAAGATCTTGGGGTGCTACCTGGGGATGCTCAGCCAAGTGTGGCAAACTCACAGCTCAGCAACCTCGGGGGCCGGGGAACCTCATCCAGTCCTTTCTGTGGCTCGCTGTTCACCGATCCAAACCCCTGAAATCCAGTTGTGGGTGGGAAGGAGGGTGGCGAGCAGCTCGCTGCAGGGCAGGTGATGCTCTGGGTGCCAGGCAAGCAGGCTGCATTTCAAGCCCTCGTGTCCGTGCTGAACCCTGTCTCCTCAGCAAGGAGCCAGCGACTACACACCAGTCTTCCCATAGCAAGGCCACACCCAGCACTCCACAGTGTGAGAGATGCTGCTTCCCACTGGAGCCTGCTGGCCCACACCGCTATTTCTAGAAAGCCCTCCTTTCTGGGTGGCCCCCTCCCCCACCCAAGTTAATTAACAGCGTGTCTCTGAAGTGATGGCTGGAGAAGGTGAATAAATGAATGCAAGGAGGTGGCCACGTGGAAGTGTCCATGTGGAAGTGACCACGTGGAAGTGACCACGTGCTCAGCGTGGTTATAAATAACCCGGGTGGACTTGAAGGTGGAGGCCAAGATGCTACCGTTTCCCTCTTATCAGAATTCTTTCCCTGTTGCTATGGAAACTGGCCTAGGGATGCTGGGAGTTCTGTGAGTCGGTCCAGGCCTCCTTCCTTCCTGTTTACATGGTGGGCGAGGGGAGTGTCTGTCGAGGGTAATGGCTGAGCCAGGTGTAGCCCAGCTATCCCGGGCTCAGCAGCTGGTTGGTAAACTGAGTCATGGCCCAGGATGCTCAGCGATTTGGGGGAGGCTTCTTGGAGGAGCAGGCATCTAGACAGCACATACTGATCTTGGACCAGGAGTGAACCGGCTGGCAGGGTACCCCAGGCAGAAGGAATAGCCTGGTGGGGGTGTGATGCGGGAAGGGCGTGAACCCTGTAGCATATCTCAGGATGGAGGCTTGTTCAGTTTCTGTGTCTGGGCCACAGGCACCTGCTGCAAGGAACCTGAGGCACCTCATGGATTTTTCCATAGGGCCCTGGACAGCTGTGCATGTGTGGCCTGCCTCTGAGATGCTGTCTAGGCTCTCAGGAGGTGTTTAGCCGTGATGTAGTGGGCTTAGGCTAAAGTGCGGCAATCTCTTCAGACCCAGCCCCTGCCCCCACCTCTGCGAGTGCTGGCCATGTGCCAGGCCAAACCATCTGGGTTCGCTGGATCCCTTTGAAGTGAGTGGGCTTCACCTTACTACATTTGCCTTATTGGGGCTCATGTAGCTCAGGCTGTCCACAAACTCCCATGTAGCCAAGGATGGCTCTTAAGTCCTGATTCTCCTGCCTCCACCTCCTGAGTGCTGTGATCCCAGGCCCTCCCTCTGTGGCTGGTTTATGTGGTGCTGGCTTCCAGCATACTGGCAAGGACCGGAAAGGACCAGCAAGGACTGGCCGGGACTGGCAAGGACCCTCCTGGGGGGTCACACATTGAGCCCTTCACAGACTCTTGAATGAACAGCCATTAGGCATGTGTTGTTTGCTGGCCTCAGAGGTGACCCCACGCTGCGAGTCAGGTCTAGGGCCACAAAGCTCCATCCCGAGGGAAGGAGACTGGCCTTTTTCCAGCTTCACGCACCTTCCACGTGTGGACCTAGTGACTCATCTCCAGGCTGTTAGCTGGACGGGCGTGGAGGTGGGGGGCAGGCGAACAGTGGGACCTGTCGGCAGCTCCTGGCTTCACTGCGAGCCCTGGGGACTCCCGAGTCACAGAGGTGTGGTCATAGTCATAAAAAGGACTTGGCAGCAGAGTTGGTCCTTTTCTGGGGGTGGGGGGTGGGGAGTGGGCTTGGTATGATGTGTGACTTCTGGCTTCTACCCAGAATGCCCTGAAATCATGTCCCAAAAGCCCCATTCAGTGAGGAGAGCGTGGTCCTGAACTCTCCTCACGTCAGTGCCGCACCGCGCCGGGACTCACTCATGCAGTTGTTCGAGAGTTAAATGAGGTGAGAGGTGTGTGCAGCTCCTGGCTGGTGAACACCTTTGAGTAATGGTCTTATCAGCAGCATAATAGTCCACTTCCTTCGCCTGGAGCCGAGGCCCGGGAAGGAATGTGGAGAGACTGAGATAAGAGAGAGCTGGGCAGAGTGGGAAGTAGCCTGGAGGCCGAGGGCCGTCTAAGAGGAAGGGGCCTGACCGCACGCAGCGTGTGAGCCTCCCAGAGTCAAGGCTAAACCTGGCCTCACTTCCTGGCCATTTCCCATCTCAGTACTCACAGCAGCACTCCTGTTCATCTACCCAAACCCCTCGCAGGTAGCCCATCTCCTCAGGGGACTTTTCCTCCTTTCCACATCTGTTTCTGTCCCGGGGCTCCTGGGTCCCAGGCACACGTCCTTCCCTCTTGCCTCTCTCTTCCCCTACACCAAGAAACCTTGACAAAGGTGTATGCTTGAGCCAGATTTGGGGAGAAGGTGGCCTGTGGGGACCCTTCTCTTTTAATACTTCAGATTTAGAGAGGCAAGCTGAGCTGCACAGGAACCCACCACAGCTCCGTTCCCTGTCAGCTCGGATGTGTGAGGAATAACTGTTTGCTGAATGAATGAATGAGTGAGCGAATGACAAATCCTTCCCTTCCTGAGACCCATGTGCTTTCTGTCCCACCTCACACTGAGGCTGACATCCTCACTTCCTTCCAGGTCCCCCCCAGCCCCCACCCCACCCCACCCCCCGTTTTGCAGATTCCTTATATAAGGAAGATACAGTTAGCTTTCAGAATGCCTCGCGGTGTCCCCAGAGTTTCCTGGAGAGAATAGCATTTGCAGAACCAGCCCTCTGGGGGGGACGCCTGTGCTGCCCCAGATTCAGGAGTGACGCTTTTTATAGCCCTGCTCCCAGAGCCACGTGGTGATACTGGAAGTCAGCGCCAGCAGCAGGCATCTGGCTCCCCGCGCTCTTCTGCGCCTGGGCTCCTGCCTCTCCATCGGAGACTCACTGCCGAGATTCACCGCGTTTCCTGTTTCCTCCGCCGAGCTGGCGGCTCCACCGCTTACCGCTGTGTGACGCTGGGCTGGTCACATCACCTTTTCCCTGTCTCATGCTGTCCATCTGTAAAATGTGATGGAGCTTATTGTACCTGTTGGCAGTAGCAGATGAGGTGTGACAGGGGTGCAGTTTAGTGACAGAGAGTCCACATGGTGCTGCGCGGTGATGTAATTTGATGATGTAATGGCAACACTGTGACGTCACACAGTAGTGCCTGCCCATGACGTGATGTATGGTGTGGGACAGGGTGCTCTGGTGTCCGGCCAGAGCCTGTCCTCAGGGGACAGTGATGATGGTGGCAGAGTGCTCTGGGCCGGGTGTCTGTATATAGGGACAGGTGGGGACTCCTGTGCTGCTGGCTAACTCCCAGGTGAAGCTTAGAGGAGGCCGGGCCATAGACTTGAGTGGGGGACAGACCTGGGGACACACAGATGTCCATTGAGGTTTGCCCCAGCATGGCCCCAGGCTGGTCTTCCTGTGGACAGGGGACCTGGGTTTTGAGTTCTTTGCTGACCAGCCATTGGGGTGAGCCCTGTGCATGTGTAGCTCTGATGCGGACAGCATAGCTGGGCTCAGGCAAAAGGTCAAGTGCGCCCCCTAGAAGCAGGGACGAGAAGGGGTCAACCAACTGCATCCTTGATAGACATGCACTTGGTTTCATTTGTGAAATAAATCAGAGGTTTAGTTACTTGCTTAGCAGCACACAGCTAATTAAAGCCGTTATAGATTGTGGCTTGATTTAGCTAATCCAGTGCAGGGCAGAGGGGCAGGGGACAGCCAGTGAGGCCATGACGTAGGGCCAGGAGGCAACAGAACTCTCAGTGCTCAAGATAAATAATGTTTTGAGTACATTAAAAAAAAAATATCAAAGCAAAATTGCATGAAGAATAGAGGATCAGAGCCGGGTGCAGTGACACACACCTGTAATCCCAGCACTCGGGAGGCAGAGGCAGGTGGATCTCTGTGAGTTCCAGGCCAGCCTGGTCTACAAGGTGAGTCCAGGACAGCCAAGGCTACAGAGAGAAACCCTTCTCAAAAAACAGAGGGGGCGGGGGAGACAGACAGAGACAGAGCGAGACAGAGGGAGAGAGAGACAGACAACGGCAGAGAGAGACAGAGAAAGAGAGAGGAGAGAGAGACAGACAGAGAAAGAGACAGAGGGAGAGAGAGACAGACAACGACAGAGAGAGACACACAGAGAAAGAGAGACAGAGATAGAGAAAAAGAAAGAGGGGGAGAGAGAGACAGAGACAGAGAATCAGTACTGGAAAGGCAGTGTTGGGGTGGTGGAACCAGACACCATCCAGCCCGGCCCATCCAGCTGAGCATCTGGCTTCTTGTTCCTATTTGGCCATTTCGTGGTGAACACGTTTGTAGCATCATCTGCGTAGTCTTCGCTCCCAGGCGGATCCTCAAGGTGTGACAGTCATGCACACCTCGCCTCTAATTCCAAGCATTTTCAAGTCATATAAAAATGTTGCCAGGTGGCTGGAGAGATGGCTCAGAGGTTAAGAGCACTGGCTGTTCTTCCAAGGGTCCTGAGTTCAATTCCCAGCAACCACATGGTGGCTCAGAACCACCTATAATGAGATCTGATGCTTCCTTCTGGCCTGCAGTTGTTACATGCAGGAGAATATTATATAATAAATAAATAAATAAATAAATCTTTAAAAAAATGTTGCCAGGGACACAGAAGAGCTGTCCACTTCATAAGACCCATCTGTCCGAGATGATCTCAAAGCAGCTGTCACACGGCAGCTCCCGCCTAGTCCCACCTTTAGCATGTCTGTCTGTCCTCACAGGGCAGCCTTTGATCTGGGGTGTTTAGCTTCCTCTAAGAAATATTACATGTGCTGTACCCCTCCTGAAGCCTCTCTCACAGCCACCCTTCACCCACCAAAGGCTGGAATAGTCTCCACCTCTGTGGCCAGATGGCCTGTCACACCTTGGTCCCCTTCTGTCCCTTGCATGTCCCTGGTTACCTAGGGAGGTCTGTGAAGTGGCCTGAGGCAAGACTTTGCCCTGAATTCCTTGTAGAGGCCAGAGGCCCTGACTGTGACCGCTGGTGGAGCAGCCTTTGGGGGCCAGGAAGGAGGCAGGTACAAGTGGAGGTGGCACTCCCCTGTTGTGGTTCTTCATCTGTATGCAGGGGTGCAGGCTGGGGTGACGTCTCACCTGCTGGGTACACAGTCCAACCTCACGAGGCCTCTCTCCACTGTGAGCCATCCCCTCTTTACCCCCACAGTTCCCCGCTGACCAGATCCTGGCCCAGCGGCCCAGCTTCCTGTCTCCAGGAGACCCTAGTCAGGAAGTTGGCCCTGGCTCCTGTCCTCTAGGTTTGACAGGGGATGAGTACCTGCCTGTATCCTGTGGCCTGCCAACGTGCAGGGTTCCGGCTGGAGCCCTGGTCTCTTCCCTGTGGGCCTCTCCACCTGAACATCCGGTATGGCTGCTGCATGCATGTCCGGATCCACGTTGGAGATCTGTCCTCACTGTGCTGATCTACAGGACCAGCCCTGATGCGCTGTGGGAGGGGCCCTGGGATCCCTGGGGGCCTCTGGGAGGCAGCCCACCACCCAGAACCCTGCACTGACTCACGTGTCCGGGCCTCAGTCTCCCTTTTTGGCAAATGTGACCCTTCAAGCATTCTCCAGGCTCAGGAGGTATGGCGTCAGTCAGTAGCCATGGGACATCCCTGTGACCCTCCATAGCGCGTGGCCACATGCCTTGGCTGGAGGAGGCGTTTACTCTCACTATTAAATGAATGAGAGCTGACGGACCACAGGACCAGGAGGCAGAGGAAGATGAGGAGGCAAAAGCCTGCATGCACTGGCAGAGGGGCCTTCAAGATAAACTCACCTTGGCAAGTCTGGTGTCTAGAGAGCAAATATTTATTCAGGGCTGAGGCAAGAGGGGTGGTACAGAGCTGGCACCAGGCAGTTGGGCTGCTGTGTATCTCAACCTTGGATTTGGCCTGGCATTTGAACAGTCAATATTTTTGAGCCCTCACAGTGGGCAAGGTGCAGGGTCAGAGCTGTACGCAGCAGTGGAGAGAGAGGGTGGCAACCCAGGCCGACCTTGATAGCCTTCTCCCAAGTGTGACCTCAGACGAGTGAGTCCTCACCTGTGGAAGGGACAGAGAGGGGTGTGGGTCCCACTCCACTGATGCCCCTCCCTGCCCAGTGCTCACCCTCTTCCATTTTATCACCCCACACCCCATAAGCTCCAGCCCTTAAGGGTTAAACCCAGTGAGCTCATGTGATCTCCTGAATCATCCCCATCGCTCCTTGTGCCCAGCCTAGGGAAGGGGCAGATGCCGTGCCCCCAAGTTGCCATGGTAACCCTGCCTGTACCAAAAAATGCAGGCACCTCAGCCCCAGACCCACCCCTATGGGGAGCTCAGGGCGGGTTACCTGCATCCTCTGTCCTCCTGGAGAGGCAGCAGGGTGGGGGTGGGGTGGGGGCGGCTGAGAGGATAAGAGGGAGGAGCTGATGGAGGAGGCTTAGCCTGGAGCTCTGCAAATGCAGGGAGAGGAAGCAGAAGACGGAAGCTGCCGCCAGGAGAGGGAGACAGACTGACACCCAGCCACAGGTCCTCAGACTCCACCTGAGGCCCCAGAGGCACAGGCCAGATCCGGAGTCCCTCCGCCTCCCCCGGGGGCAGCCGCGCCTCCCACGCACATGCCCCCACACGCGCACACACCCGCGCGCCCGGGCAGCCGCATTTCTGCACAGCGCTGCCTGGGGTGGGTAGGCAGTCTAGCACATGAAGTCCCCGAGGGACATCGAGCGAGTTGAGACTTGGGGGGGGGGAGAAAAAAAACCAAAACAAAACTGGGGCTGACGCCAGCTCCCTGGGCGGCCACCTCCTGAGGCCCCTCCTGCATTCCTGGGCTGTGCGCCCCTCGCCAAGACGGGTCTGATGTCATTCTGGGCCGCCGGGCCAGGGGACCCGGGCTGGGTGGCTGCCTCTCCGGAAGTGAGTGCGCTGCCTGCCGGCCAGCAGGTTCAACTTGGGGTTTAAAGCCTCCAGCCAGAGGACTGGAGATCTGCCTAGCTCAGGTGAGAAGAGCCTGGAGGGGACAGCGGGACTGAGGTGGGTGGCGGCTTCCAGGTGTGCACGGGAGGTCCACCTGCGAGGAGGGAAGTGAGTTTGGAGTGCCAGCCACCTCCCCCAGCTCCTCACAGCCTCCTGCTCCTTGAATTCAGCAAGGGTCAGTCCCGGGGACTAGAACTGGACGTCCTGCTTGGTTGACTCGATGTTCCTGCTGGTGGTCACCTGCTGACCCGGTCGCTGTCCCTGTTTTGTGACCCGCGGATGCCTGTTGGGCGATGTTTACTTTACTTGGGCTGATGTGCTCTACTGAGTCTTTCGTCGGAGCCCAGAACTTCTTCCCAAAAAGGACCGGGACCCCAGCAGCTCTGGCCCCCTAACTGCCTCCGCCTGCCCCCTCTTCCAGGCTGACCTCATGGATTACCTGGGCGACAAGCTTTCGGTGGCCCAGACACATATGACTCAGTGGGTGGGCACGGTGAGGAGGTCCTTCCAAGAGGCCCTGCACCTGGTGACAGCCACGGTGGGCTCCGAGCGGAGCGGGGAGCCTGCCGGTCGCACCCCTTTCAAGCGAGCCTCCTCCTTCAGACACCTGGCCTCTCGGAGCCGAGAGTCCTTCCGCCGTTTCTCCGCCCGCAGCCAGCAGAGGTTCTCATCCCTGAGGAAGAGACAGCCAGACTCGGAGGCCCCTGATCTTGTAAGCTTGCGGGGGGGGGGGGGGGGGCGGGTGTCGATGTGTGTGCTTTAAAACAGCAGGGAAACCCTGGGAAGGTAGGTCCTTTCCCTCAGACTTCTGGGAGGGGGCTGTTTCCCTGCTGCCAACACCAGGGAGGGACTATTTCCTTGGCGATGAGAGTGGCCCGGGACCCTGGAGGGGAAGTAGGAGGCTGGGCTGGCCACCCTGGAGGTGCAGCAGCTCCCCCCGCCCTTCCTTGAAGCTGGTGGGGAATATAGCTCAGAGGCTCCCCGTCTGTGATCAGGGCTGCTTGGGGACAGTGCAGCCCCCACCACACATGCTCACATCTCTATTTTTAGGGAAGTTTACTTGACACCTGCTCCATCTCCTCCAGCCCTCCCAGGGTGACCAAGCGGCCTTGTCACATGCCTGCCGAGTTAAGGTTGTTGTCTGTTTGCCATTGATTAAAAGTGAGACCCTGAGAGATCTCTAAGGGGAGGAGCCTTAGGGGACCCAGGGGCAGGTGGTTTGTGTGAGCAGCCAGGCCATGGCGGAGTGGAGAGCTTGCTCAGGCCCAGATACTTGCCTCTGTGCCACATCTCTTAAGGGCTTGGAGACTGGCTTGGATAGCCAGTGAGGAGAAGTGGCTGGAGATGGAAGGGCCGCTGCGTGGGCGCTTGCCGCGAGGTGCGGGAAGCCTGGCTGGAGGCAGGAAGATGAGTTCCCTGCCCCCCTCTTGGCACATGGTTCCTCGGACCTTTGATAACTTCAGGAACACTAACTGAGCTTAGCTGGAGTGTCCAGCGTCTTCAGACAGCAGGCCTCTGCCCCAGGCTGAGTTGGCCCAGTTCTCACGGGCGTATGAGGGCCAGGCACAGGGTCAGCCACCTCTATTTGTCAGTCACCAGAGCCAGCGGTCATTATGTGTGACCAGTGCTCGGCGGCTAAACTCTGAGCAGACCGCTCTGCACAGGGAGGGCCCCCAAGAGCTCACGGCTGCCCACTGAGCTGCACTCCAGGCTGAGCCCTCTGCTGGCCTGGGTCACAGAGGAAGTGGCAAGAGCTCACCCAGGCCAGAAGCCACGCCATGAGGCTGTCAGGGGCACCTCCTTGTGTGGGGGTGTGGGGGGTAGAAAGGGTCTACGCTCCTTTAGGGCTTGAGTTCACAAGGCAGAGCCCCACCCATTCTCTGAAGGGTGGGTCTTGGCTGAGGGAGGACTGGAGATCACCTTGTGTATGTTTCTCTCAGCGTCCTTCTGCCCCTGTCCATTCCTCTGTGCCCCGCTCCCCGGGCCCCTCTCCAGGATGCTGGCTCTGCTCACTGCCCTCTGCCCCAGCCCTTCAGGTGCTGTGTGACTTTAGTCGCTGCCCCAGGTCTTTGTGCACGTGGAACATGCTCATACAGTGACAGGCCAGCCTCCAAGCCAGTGAATTAGTGAATTAGTGAACACAGAGTGTTCAGGTTGCTTGCTGTCACGTGGGGCACCTGCATTAGTGAGTTAGTGTGGCCTCTAGGCCTGCCCACTAACGCTTGGCCTCCGCTGTGTGGTGGGCAAGGCTGGCGTAGGCTCACCCCATCCTTAAGTCTTAATTTCCTCCTCTGTCCACTGAGGGGACCATGGGCTTGTTCCGAGATGCCATCAGCACCCTGCTGGCACACAGTTTGTAAGCACTTGTAAATCTGATGGGTGCCCAGATGTCCTACTGTGTGGTATGGGAGTTCATGTTTTTGTTTTCTGTTTTTGTTTTTGTTTTGTTTTTTTGGTTTTTCAAGACAGGGTTTCTCTGTAGCCTTGGCTGTCCTGGACTTGCTTTGTAGACCAGGCTGGCTTCGAACTCACAGTGATCCGCCTGCCTCTGCCTCCCCAGTGCTGGGATTACAGGCATGCGCCACCACCGCCCGGCTTATGTGTTCATGCTTTGCTGTGGATCCTAGCCGGCCTCTTCTCAGACGTGTTTGCCCTGTGCTCTCTGTGTGCCTTCATTTGCCCTCTGAGAAATGGCGTGGTGGGTGGACAAGGAGCACTGGTGCCGTGGGTGGGCGTGACACCTGAGCTTTGTATGGCTCACTTGTGTGACAACCAAGCCCTCTCCCTCAAACCATGCCTTCTGACACACCCCTTTCACTCTAGACTTGACTTAAATATTTGTCTTATGGGTGGGAGCTTCCTAAAGCAGCAAAGCGTGTAGGCAGGGGGAGGTGGGGCTTCGGGAAGTCATCCTCCCCACCCCCAGCTCCGTCCATCCAGGAAGGGGCCTCGGGCGGGCGGCGTTTACAGGAGGATCTACAGCTGGGACTATCCCACACCAGCCTGGAAGCCACTGGCTGATGGCTGGCCTCTAGCTGCCCCAGATAAAAAAGAAGGAAAAGAAAACAATACTTTGCCCAGTCTCCCAGGAGGAAGGGAAGGGTCACTGTGCAGGGAAAGGAGGCTGGATGGTTAGAGGCCTAGTGAACTGGCGGTGGGAGGGACAGAGTGGGGCCTTGGGGGACACTGAAGTACATGGAAGTGTCAGTCTCTGAAGGGCTGGGCATGAGGAAGAACAAGAAGTGTGTGTGTGTGTGTGTGTGTGCACGTGTGTGTGTGTCATATCAACCCTTACTGTCTTATCGTTCCTGTCTGTGAACTGGGGTCCTCCGTGATTGTGTGGTGGGTGACGGAGCCTGCTTCCTGCTGTACTGTGATTGTGTGGTGGGTGACGGAGCCTGCCTCCTGCTGTACTGTGATTGTGTGGTGGGTGACGGAGCCTGCCTCCTGCTGTACTGTGATTGTGTGGTGGGTGACGGAGCCTGCCTCCTGCTGTACTGTGATTGTGTGGTGGGTGACGGAGCCTGCCTCCTGCTGTACTGTGATTGTGTGGTGGGTGACGGAGCCTGCCTCCTGCTGTACTGTGATTGTGTGGTGGGTGACGGAGCCTGCCTCCTACTGTACTGTGATTGTGTGGTGGGTGACGGAGCCTGCCTCCTGCTGTACTGTGATTGTGTGGTGGGTGACGGAGCCTGCCTCCTGCTGTACTGTGATTGTGTGGTGGGTGACGGAGCCTGCCTCCTGCTGTACTGTGATTGTGTGGTGGGTGACAGAGCCTCCCTCCTGCTGCACTGTGATTGTGTGGTGGGTGACGGAGTCTGCCTCCTGCTGTACTGTGATTGTGTGGTGGGTGACGGAGTCTGCCTCCTGCTGTACTGTGTTTGTGTGGTGGGTGACGGAGCCTGCCTCCTGCTGTATGTACTGTGATTGTGTGGTGGGTGATGGAGCCTGCATCCTTTCTTAGCGATGAGATTAGGTCCTGGGGCTCTCATGAGTGCCAAGACCTGAGATGCCCAAGTCCCATCCATAAGTTAGCGCAGTGCTTGTGTGCAGTCTGTGTGTAGCCTCGTGTGCGTGGTCATCTCCAGTTGTTGCACACAGTAGGTGCATTGAGACACATCCCTTTTGCATCGGCACATCTCAGCGCAGAGCCAGCCTCTTCCTGAGTGCTTTCTAGGCAAGAGCCCACAGGTCTGGACCCCACTGCCTTTGCCCCAGGCCGCCCTTACCTGTTGTGGTACCCTTTAGTCAAGCACACTTTGTACACTTGCAGGCAGCGTGACCCTGCCTCCATGCCCTTAGCTTAACTGACCTGTGGAGACCTTTATTTCCAAACGAAGCCTCCCATGCAGGCTTCACGTGTGGTAGGATGGTCACACATGTCTCCCTGTGACCACTGTCTCTTCCATCACACCAGGCCCTTCCCTGTCCAGCACAGTCCATCCAGCAGCCCGAGGGCCAGGTCCTCTCTCTGCCTCACCTGGCCCAGGAGGCCGTGACTTATTGCTCTGTGGTCTAGCCCTGCCTCACTCCCACCTCAGTTCTCACGTCTGCCCTGAAGTAAACTGAGGCTCAAGGAGAATGAGTGACTGGGCCCGTGGTTCTCTCCTGGGAGAGGCAGGGTGAGCACGCATCAGGCGGCCGAGAGAACTTATCCTGTCGCTGGATGTCTCCTCCCTGCCACGCCTCGGGGCCAGGAGCCACCAAGTGGTCTCTGTCTCTCAGGGATGCCAGAAACGGGCAGAGGAGGCAAACAAGCCAGGGAAGAATGACCTTGCTTGTTGTTCTGGCTCCAAAGGAAGTGCAAAGGGCAGCAGGAGTGGCTGGGGGAGGGGGGGAGGGGCAGCAGGAGTGGCTGGGGGAGGGGGTGGGGGCAGCAGGAGTGGCTGGGGGAGGGAGTCTGGGGGGAGGCAGCAGGAGTGGCTGGGGGAGGGGGTCTGGGGGGGCGCAGCAGGAGTGGCTGGGGGAGGGGGTCTCAGGGCGCAGCAGGAGTGGCTGGGGGAGGGGGTCTCAGGGGGCAGCAGGAGTGGCTGGGGGAGGGGGTCTCAGGGGGCAGCAGGAGTGGTTAGTGAAGTCACAAGGTGACGCTAAATCCACCAAGGGAAGCCTGAGACAGGACAGCAGGGCTGAGGCTGGTGTGCAGGAAGGGCCGCAGGAGGCCAGGGCAGCGGTAGTGGAGTGAAGTGGGACAGGTTGTCAGGGCAACAGGGAGATAGATGGGCAGGACCTGGCCGTGCAGGACCTGGCTGCAGCTGTCAATGCAATGTTTGGGTGAACAGAATTGTTTATTTATTGAGCACCTACTGTGTTTCCAGCATGGGAACTATTGAGTGCCTTCTGTGTACCAGGTATAGATACATTGCATCTCTTAAGCACCTACTATGTGGTAGCCCTGCTTTTGCCTTTCTCCTGGACACTGTCCCTTACAGAGAGGTCTCCGTTCAGCAGTGCGGCCCCTCCTCCCTCTCCTGCCACTGCCCACCCAGAGCCCCCTGCCAGGTATCCAGGCTTCCAGCTACACCCCAGGCAGGGCTGGCATGATGTCACTTGTCCGTGGACTGGCGGAACAGACAGTTTCCTCCTGGCTAGACCCCTCCCGGCCTCAGGTCTCTTTTCAACCGTCCTGGCGGCAGAGTGATGTCACTTGGTGGAGAACAATGCTCCCTTTATGGACCTCGAGGGGCCCGAGGCTGGGCCGGCCCCAGAGCAGGTGCCTCTGGAGTTGCATAGAGGGCCCGGCAAAGGACTTGGCTGCTCCCCTGGGAGCTGCTGGGCTCCTGCCGACCTCCCTGCCCCCAGCGTGGGGCGTGTTAGCTTTCCATGTGGAAAATACAGGAACATGTGAAGAAACAAAACAAAGCCCCGGCCGCCTGTGGATGAGGTCCACTTGGCATCTGAGGTGCTTCCTTCCTGGCTTTCTCCCCTTTCCTCTCCCAAACAACCCCCCAGCCTCCTGCCCCTCACCTCAGAGAAATCCGAAGGTTGTCATGACTCTAGCGGGCAGTCTTAGTACCTGGGTGCCATGCTATGGCCCTACTGCGTTTGTCCGTCTGGGCACTTGGGCATTTTCCCACGTTGGACTGGGGGAAGGCCGCAGAGGATGGGTAGCCTGTGTCTGAGCCCCCTCCCGGCCTCTCACTTCCTCCTTTCATCAGCGGCTCCACAGATGAGATGTTTTGTCCAAACAAAGGCCGGTTGCTTCCTCCACAGGAAGCCCAGCATGTCAGGAAGGAAGCCTGGAATGTGCCTTGTTGCCCAGGGACCGCTGCGTTTGGGGAACGTGTAGAAGATGTGAGAATGGCTCATGCTAGCTTAGTCTCAGTGCTGTGCGTCCCGCGGTCCGAAGCGCTACCCGTTCCTGTGGTGTAATCACTCCAGGACCCCTCCAGCCGAGGCAGCTCGACACTGGCTGGGAGGCGTCCTATTCTGTAGTATGTTCACCGTGCACACACCGTGTGTAAAAGGTGACAGGGCGATCGTAGATTTCCAGGCTCACACTTTCAATCCTACTACTAAGGAGGTGGATCAGCAGTTCAGGGCTATCCTTGGCTACGTAGGGGATTCAGGGTTAGCCTGGGCTACATGACGCTCTGCTTCAAAAAGCCAAAACAAAGGCTAGGATTTTTAGCAGTTGGTGTACTCTCTACTGAGTCCCCCGAGTTCAGTCCCCAGCACTGAGCAGTGCGGGTGTGGCTGCACGTGCAGATGTGGTTACACAGGCCTGTCCTCAGGGCTCTCAATGGGCAAAACCTTAGCAACACGGGGAGCTCCGTCAGGAGGAACAGCAAAAGCAACCTGTCACCTTCTCCAGTAATTTGACTCAATTGTAGGTTTCTAATAACTTTTAGCAATGGTGCTGGGTGGCATTACATTACGGTTGGACTGATTTGTCTGAGCCCTCGGTCCCCAGCCGGTGGCAGTTCTGGGAGGCTGCGAAGCCTTTAGGGCATGTGAGCTGGCTGGCAGAGCCGTGTGTCCCTGGGTGTAGGCGACTGCAGGTGATATGAAGGCGGCTGAGCTGTCTGCTTTCTGCCTCCTGGGTGGTGGGAGGTGAGCCACTCTGACCCTCCCGCTGTGATGGTCTGAAACTGTGAGCCATGACAAGCCTCAATCACCGGCTCCTAGGAACCTCCTAGCCGCCTCTGGGGTTGCCAGCCAGCCCCTCCGTGTCAGGGACCTGGGGGCCTGGTTCTGCCTCCTGCCGACGAGGTAGGTAGGTTTCATGGTTTCTTTATGCCTCGGTTTCCTCCTCCTGGAGATGCAGAAGAGGTGACTGACGTAGAGGTCGTGTGTGAGGAGCATATGGCACAGTACCCTACACATAGTAGGGCTTCCAGAAAGGGTTGCCGCTGTCATGGCTGCCACAGCTGTCTCGGTGCAGACAAATGCCTGCCTCTGCGCTTACTGGTGCCAAGGAGGAGATGAGCTTCAGCTCCCTCTCCCCATTCTCCGTCTCGGCGCAGTCAGTCTGTGGAAGTGGCTGCCATGCCACAGGATCCTGGAGCAGCCTTACAGAGAGGCCCACAGGGCAGAGATTGGAGACCCGCTAGTCACCTGACACCAGGGAACTGGCTCTTCCGAGGCTGAGAGGGTGCACCTGAAAGCAGGTGTCCAGGCTGCGGGTGGAATTTTATGTTGGCCAACAGCTGACTTCCAGCCTTGTGACCCTCCCTGCCCCGCCACGGCCCCAGGTTGTCATTCATCAAATGCCCTCCTTGATCCGTAGCTCTGGAGACAGCATGAAGGCCTTAGTGGTCGTTGAGGCTATTTGTTACACGGCACTGGGTAACAGATACATAATTCTCACTTAGACCCTCAGGAATGGTCAAGGGACCTACTCAGGGTCCATCTTAGTGGATGCCTTTCTTATCTCTCGGGGTTCTTGCCTGTGAAGGAGGCTGGGCTCCTGGCCTGCATTCAGGATGCCAGAGGCTTTTGAACAGCCCACCCCTTTTAGGAGCTGGCAGTAGCCTGGTGCTTGGGCCGGGGAGCATCACCTGGATCCACAGCTCGTACGTTCATTGTGTGTGTGGGAGGCTCCGTTAACAACAGTGGGCTCCACACACAGGAGAGAGCCTCAGGGAAGGGCCTTGTCTCCTGGCAAGGCCTCCTGTCACATTGTCCTGCGCTGGAAAGGAAGATCCTGAGGCAGATGTTATAAGGTATTGGAAGTTGTCAAGTCTCGGCTGGGGTGCGGCTCAGTGACTTGAGTCCTTGCCTAGACCTGCCCCAAGCCCTGAGTACGAGCCCCAGCACTGCACAAGCCGGGTGTGGTGTCGCAGGCCTGTAATCCCAGCACGTGGCCTGGGCCGGGTAAAGCTGGAGCAGCAGGAGTTCAAGGTCGTTATTGGCTATAATGAATTATTTGGGGCTAGTCTGGGATATCTGAGACTCTGATCCCCCTCATGCATGCACGCGCGCGCGCGCGCGCGCACACACACACACACACACACACACACACACACACACACACACACCTGGCATTTCCTGCTGTCCATCCTTGGTCGAGAGAAAATGGGACACCACTTCAATTGGGTCCAGCGGCCTGGCTCTCTCTTCACTCGGTTCTCAGTTTGAATTCTGACTTTGTCAGTAACCAACTCTGGGACCTCAGACACGTGTGCCTCCGTTTCCTTGGGATGCATTTACCACAGGTTAGAGGACAGTGGTGCCACTGGCATCCCCCCTAGCATACTGCAGGGGTCCTCCCGCTCCATGTGGGGCCACAGTGACAGGCAGCCAGACACAGGGCGTGTGTTTCTCAGTCCTGTGGTTTTCAGCTGGCCCAACTGCAGCGTTACCCCTGTGGACCGCACCTGAGGCTGGGCTGCTGTGTGCCCTGTTTGTCGAGAGGTGGAGCTGGAGGTTGAGGTCATTCGACAAGTGGGAGGATATCTTAGCTCATGGTATCCCAGCTGACCTAAGCAGGTGGCCATATGCCCTTAGTCACTGTTCTCAAAGCCGTGACAAAATACCTCTCAAGAGCGACTTTAGGAAGGATGCGCTCAGTTTGGCGCACATTTTGAGGGCGCACAGTTTTGAGGGCGCACAGTCCATCATGGTGGCAGGAACATGAGGCAGCTGGTCACACTCCGCTCACAGTCAAGTTCTTGACCGCCTTCTCCCTTCCGTTCACTGTGGAACCGCAGCCCATTAGGGTGGGTCTCCCACCTCAGGTAACCCAGCCTAGAAGCCCCCTCACAGATGCACCCTGAGAAGATGTGTCCCCCTACTCGGTCCTTTCACACTGACAGTCACTGTTGACCGTCACAGGTGGGTAAGAATCTTGTTGACCTTGTTTTATAAATGATTAATTCGAGACCCAGGAGGGGGTGACTCTACAACTGTGGAGTTTGCAGTCCGTACCCTTCACCCCGTCCGTGGTCTGGGTGGATTGAAGGTTCATGTGCCTTGACACACACACAAGGCTCCATGCTGCCCAGGTTTGACACCAGAGCTGCTCACAGTGGGCCTGGGAGATTCTGATTGTGGAAGATGTCCTGCACGTGGCATGCTGACCACGAGTCTGGGTCTCTGCCTACCAGATGCTGGCAGCATATCTACCTAACCTCGGGGTCTTAACCTCTCTGTAGTCCAGGCTAGCTCCCTCGGCTTCCTGAGTCTTGGGATTACAGGTGTGCACCACCATGCCCAACCCCTACCCCCAGTTTTGATAGCCACAGATGTTCCTAGACATCTGGAAGAGAAAAATGACTTCATCTGAGAACCATCACTGTGCACCTGCGGAGTCCCATGTAGGAGCTGGCAGGGCAGGTGTAGCGTGTCTCCCGCTGGGTCCTAGCTGGCCACCTGGCCCCAGTTTTCTGACCCTGAGCAAAGCTGTAGCTCTTGCCTCAGACTTGGGAACACCCTGACTTTTAGCTAGAGAGCCTGATTTCTGGTGTCATTTGGGGTGAGTCTCTCTGGAAAAAGTAGTTCTTTCCCACTACAAACAGAGCCATGGTGTTCAACGCAGAGCGTGTTGCTGTAGTGACCTGCTGGGACAGGGCCCAGAGGGAGCAGGAGATGTAGCCAAAGTCGCATGTCACCCCCATGTCACACAGGAGGTTGACAAGCCCAAGGTGTGACGCGCGCGCACACACACGCACACACGCGCACACACACACACATGGCAATTGCCTTTCACGGTCTGTGAGACCCCACTTTTGGCTGTGGGGCTTTACGTGCAAATATTTGCTTTGTGCCAGAGCCAGTAGCTCCCTGGTAGCCCCCGCCCTCCCATCTCTCACCAGCTCTTCTGCAGGGCCCCAGGGCACATCTGCAATTCCACATCTGCTCAGTTAGTAGTTGGGAGAGCCTGTTCTTCTATTCAAGGTATTTGCCTTTTGCTCTGCAGAGAGAACTGGGTGGATTGGGGGTTGGGTAGGGGGTTGGGGGGTTGGCCATGTTGAGGCAGCTGCTCTCTCCACCCTCAGCTGACATCTCAGCAGGACGAGCCAAGAAGGTTCTGGAACCTTTGGTGCTGGTTTGAAAAGCCGCCCACACGGTGATGAGTAAATGGCTTTATTATCCATAAAGGTTTTAAGCAAGGCCGGGGAGCCAGAGTAAACACTGCCCAGGGCAGAGGCTTGGCCAGGAGCTCTTCCTTGACGGACTTGGGGCCTCTGTCGTCCATTGCAGTACTGCGGGCCTCTGTGCAGCTCCTGCTTGGGCAGCCCTGTAGTCAGCTGTGTGGGGAGCGGATGGCAGCGTGCATTTGCTGCCTCAGGCAGGCACGCAGAGGGAAGTGTTATTCAGTGGAAACCTTGAACCCGCCCCTCCCCAGGCCAGAGTGCTGGCTCTGGACTTCATCTTCCCATCTGTAGCTGGATGCTCTGGGGTGACCCTCAGAACCTCAGTGATCCGGCTCAGATTTCAATCCCTTACCTGCCTTGAGCTAGATCCTGAGCAAGCCTCAGTTTCCCCAGCTGTAATGGGAACCTTGCTTCCGAGTAGTGGAACGTTAGTGCGGCCATCACACACAGTGTGTGTGAATGCCCAGAGCCAGGTGTCATTCCCACAGAGCTCTGTCTAATCTCTACCCCATCCTTCCGCCCCGTCTCCCTCCCCTGCCCCCACCCCCACCCCCACCCCCTGGCTGGTGCTGCTCCCTTCTCTAGACTGCTTGCAGGGCTTCCCTCACAAACACACGCTCCTTGACAACAGCACACAGGCCCCGCGGGCATTTCCAGGCCCAACCTACTTAAAAGTACTGTTTGACCTGCAGAATGGTAACTATCGCAGCGTCAGGGCCAGGAGAAAGGTGAAGAGGGACCCAGGCAGCAGTGTCACAGGGCCAGTGCCACCTCCACCCCCACCCCAGCAAGGACCACTATTTCACTCTGGCCTGCTCCCACCCCCCACCCCTGTCCCTTCCCTGGCACTGCTAACCTGGTCGCCTGACGACCTTCCAGCTAATGAAGAGGGACATCGGGGAGGTTAAACCACAGAGATTCCATACCCGGCTGGGCGGAGTGGTGCCAGATGTGTCCCAGCCCATACCAGAGGTGTTTTCTGTGCTCAGGAGCAGATATGAGCCCTCTGCGGGGGGATGGTGATGGGCAGGGCCTCTTGGACAGAGCCCAGCAGGATGAGTCTCACCTTTTAGTATAACGCGCAGCCCAAGGGTCTTCCATACCTCAGCCAGCTCTTAAAACCTGGCGCCCTTCCACGAAATGTGTCAAGAGGCATCTCGTTGTCAGGGTAGGAGCTGGGACGGAAGCGACGGAGGTTCGAGTCCTGCACCTACCGCTTGCTGTGTCTGAGACCATGGCCTTGACATATACTGTCCTTGGCTACAAAGCGGGCTAAAAAACACAACTGAACTTCAACTGTGGCAGATCTCAGACGTGCCCAGAATGTAACCCAGTGATCAGAGTCCTCATGTATGCTTCGCAGTCTGGGTGGGTCTCAGGACGTGTCTGTGTCGCAGGTCCCACAGGTCAGGATGGTCACCTTAGTACCCCCTTCAAGGAACAGCCCCCTTCAGCTGTCGGGTGTTTGCTGAGCACTTACTGTATACCACGTGGTTTGAGGCCCTGGAGCTCCATCAGGCATGGGGGCTGGTCCCCCACAGATGATGTCGCTGCAGGACACAAACAGCTCATCACTGAACAGATTGGAGCCGAACGAGTGAGCAAACGGGGATGCGGTGGCCTTACTTCTGCTCTGGTCGCAGATGCTTCGGTACCTCCTCCCAGTTCTGTCTAGCAATTCTTTTTTTTTTTTTTTTTGAGACAGGGTTTCTCTGTGTAGCCTTGGATGTCCTGGACTCCCTTTGTAGACCAGGTTGGCCTCGAACTCACAGCGATCCGCCTGCCTCTGCCTCCCGAGTGCTGGGATTAAAGGCGTGCGCCACCACTGCCCGGCCTGTCTAGCAATTCTTTTGCTTGTTATTTTTGAGGTGATCTGCAACTCACTGTGTAGACCAGGCTAGTCTCAAACTTGTGGCTATCCTCCTGTTCCTGCCTCCCAAAGTACCGAGACGGCATGTGCTTGTCACCGTGCCTGGCTTTCTACTGTTCTTGTTAGAAAGCGTTGGACACTCCTGTGATGTCATACAGAAAGCATGGATGAATGAATGAATGAATGAATGAATGAAATCTCAGCTCGTCGGGTGAAGGGTCAGGGCTCAGAGGAGCTGTGCTTTCTTCCTGGGAGTGCAGTCAGAGAGGTTACAGAGCTCAAGAAGATGCTGTGGTCAGCTTGACTGGACTAAGAAAGTTGGGGACTTCCATGAAGCACACCCGTGGGGTGTCTGGGAGGTGCTGATTGAGAAGAGCGCTCTGTCCTGAACATGGGTGGGCTCAAGGAAAGAAGGGGAATGTGAGCTGAACGCTATTCAGAAGAAGCAGGCAGCTCCTCGGTCCAGCCAAGCTGCCGCGGAGCTGCCTTACCCTTCTCTGACGGCCTGTATCCCCTGAACTGTCAGCCAAGATGGCCCTGTCCTCTGTGGAGGTTTCTGGGCACAGCAGTGGGCTAACTGATGCTCTCAGCCTCTTGCAGCCAAGCTGACACTTGACCTCACCACTACCGCTTGGGTTTTTCCTGGGTTCCTCTTTCTGGGCTGATGGGACTTGTTGCTAAAGGAAGGTTCCAGTTTTCTTGGGAAATGATTTGCATTCCAGCCTCCGCTCGCTGGGGGAGCTCATGCGTGCATCCCGTGCAGAGAGCCTACTGTGTGCCAGGGCAGTCGGGAGCTCATGTGTGCACCCTGTACAGAGAGCCTACTGTGTGCCAGGGCGGTGGGGAGCTCATACGTGCAGAGAGCCTACTGTGTGTCAGGGCAGTTGGGAGCTCATGTGTGTACCCTGTACAGAGAGCCTACTGTGTGCCAGGGCGGTGCTGTGACACTGAGAACTTAAACTGGAGCATGACCTTACCCTTATCTTTGAGACAACCGTAAGGGAGGGTCCCCTTAGTGGCCAGTGGCCTTAGGCTGGTCACATTGTATTTTATTTTTATGGTACTGGATGAAGCCCAGGGCTCCAGTATGCTAGGCAGGTGCTTTAAGCTAAGCTATACCCTCAGGGCTCTGTTTTTTGTTTTTTTGTTTTTTTTAATCTTAGCTGATGGGCCTCGAGGCGTGCAAGTGTCACAAGGAACAGGACGACCTCTTAGGCAGCCTCTTCCCTTTTGTGAAGGCCGGGGAGGGCCTCGGGTCACTCTGGAGCCCATCCCAGCAGCGCAGCCCCAGCGTGACTCGGGCAGGGCAGCCCACAACCCTGCTTCCCGCCATGCTCCTTATTCCCTTCCCTCTTCACCCTTTCTCCCTTTCTGACGTCCGAGGATAATTTGCAGTCTGGGTTAAATGAAAACCCCAGCTGCCACCTGCGGATGCACAGCCACGCCTGCGTTAGG
Organism: Acomys minous; assembly: GCF_964271855.1. Lineage (NCBI taxonomy): Eukaryota > Metazoa > Chordata > Mammalia > Rodentia > Muridae > Acomys > Acomys minous. The sequence goes on from NC_140498.1 coordinate 95,452,106, forward strand.
CCTGGCGTAGAAATGGCTTTTTAAAGGAAGGGACAAGGGGGCTGGGGAGACGCTCAGCAGTCAAGAGCCTTTGCTGCTCTTGTGGGGGAGTTCAGGTTGAGTTCCTGGCACATACACAGTGGCTCACAGTACACGCACAGGCAAAACGCCCGTGCACGTAAAATAAGTACATCTTTTTAAAAGTGATAGAAAGGAAGGAAAACAAACTCCCAAGAGGAAATGGCCGGTGGGCTGAGGACAGAGCCTGTCCATTTCTTCTTGGGGACAGTATACCTTCCCTATGGGCTGGGCACAGCTAGTAATTTTTTTTCCTTTTCAGGACTGCTTTTCTGTGTAGTTCTGGTTGTCCTGGAACTCACCAGGCTGGCTTTGAACTCAGAGATCCGCCTGCTGCTGCCTCCCGAGTGCTGGGATCACAGGCGTGCGCCACCATGCTGGGTTAGCTCAGTTGGGTTTGACAGGTGTGTGTAGCTACCTCCTAAAGACCTAGAGCATCGTCTTCATCCTTCCTCTGGCGCGCTGTAAATGTCGCTCTTGAGTGAGGAGTGGATGGTTACGTGTTCAGATGCCACCATGTTTGACGTCAGAGCTCTGAGCGTCGTAAGCTGGATGTCAGTGACTCTGTCCACTGATGTTTAAATGAAATAGCCGCACTTCCATGCTGTGGTCACTTAACTGGCTACTGCAGGAGAGCTCTCCACACAGGCCGAGGAAGAGGGATTGGAGCCACAGGGCCATCAGTGAGGAGAAGTCGCAGCTGCTCGGATGTCTGGGCCCTTCCTGAGGAAACCGGTGCGGAGGCACCTGCGGTGCGTACCATGTACGATGTGAGGGCGTGGGCTTGAAGGGTTGGAAGCGAGGGGACCTCCAGGCTGCGGCCCCATCCTTCCCACCTTTCCCACACGAGGGTTGGCCTTAAGGAACATTTCCTAAGTGGAAAGAGGAAATGGGAGGTGGAAACGCTACAACATGCTGCTGCCATTCCTTCATCAGACAGGAGAGTCGAAGGCGTGAAGAGCTGAAGCCAGTGTGAGCGTAGCTGGCCCAGGAGAGCCAAGGCTGGAGACACGCCTAGATATGTCCTAGTCTTCACTGCCCACTGGATGGCCTATAGAATCTACTAGAAAACTTCTACTTAAACACAGAAACGTGACAGGAGACAAAAATAAATGAAAACAACCAGTAGGCTTTAAATCTACCAACAGTGTACTCTCGGAGAAAGAGATATGGAAAAATTATCCTATTTAAAATAACTTCAAAAACATATTGTTTAGGAAGTATTGTTTAGGAATTCACCTAATCAAAGAAGAGAAAGACCCCTACACCGGAAAGGGAAATCAGAGACGGTATTGAGTGATGAAAAGACCCGGCACGCTCCTGGACCAGCAGAAATAAAGTTGTAAACGTGGCCGCACTACCAAAACTGGTGGACAGATTTAATGCAACACCTAACTGAATTCCAGTTTCATACTTCACAGATTTAGAAAAGGAAACAACAACAACACAGAGATGCATGCGGAACCAAGGAAGACCCCAGTGGCCACAGCAACCCTAGGGAGCATGAACATGGATGGAGACGTTACAATATCCACCTCAAATTATACTGTGGAGCTCTGCTGACAAAGGCATAGACAGACAGACAAGAGGGACAGAGCAGAGGACCCAGAAATGAACCGACAAAGCCGCGTCCACCTGATTGGACAAAAGAGGCAAAAACACATACGGGGGCGGGGTGTGTCGGGAGGAGTCCATTCAATAAGTGTTGCAGGGAAAACTGGATACCCACCCGCAGAAGAATGAGATCTGTGTCTTTTTACCTTCAACAAAAGTCAATTCTAAGTGGATAGAAGACATGAACTGAAAACCCAAAGTGCAGAAACTTCTAGAAGAAATCACAAGAACACTCTTAAAGACGTTGGGGTTGGCGAGAACTTTCTGAACAGAACATCAACAGCACAGGGACCAGCCCCAAGTGTCAACAGATGGGACCTCGTGAGAAGAATGTTTCCGTGCAGCAAGGGGGAACTGCCAGAAGGACAGACAGCCCACGGGATGGCCACACTTCAGACAAGGGGCGAACGTCCCGAATCTACACAGAATTTCAGGGCGCCAGTGCCAAGGAAATAAAACTGCCAACCGACAAACGGCTACTGAGTTGAAAAGAAGAAGAGGGCGAGGAGGAAGGCCTATAGGCAGGCAGGCAGGCAGATTGCCAGTAACTACTTTGTTTTAAGTGTTCAAGGAAATACAGACTAAAGCTTCCTTGAGATACCACCTCCCCCCAGTCAGGCATCAAGAAACCCCAGGTTTGGGGTTTAAGTTCACCGGGCGCCCGGCACATGCCTGAGTTGGTGCCCGCCACTTCCAACTTGGTGTCATGTTTTCTCTCTCTGGGGCTGGGCAGCTGACTCTGGGCTGCTCATTCCCAAGGGACATTCGATGAAGTCACCGTCCTGGCCCCTGACTGGCCAGCCATGTGCCAGGCAGGTGAAGAACCCTCCACACCAGTCAGAGCTGATGTCACCTCAGGAACACGGTCAGCATGGGGGTGGGGTGGGCCCTTCCTCCTTGTCGTCCCAAGGGCCAACCTTACTTGTCCCCTGGCCCCCAAGGACTGGGGAGCAGGTCACTCTGCCTCTGTGTTCCTCTTCTTCCTCACTTAAGAGGGTGGTGGTAGACCCTCACGAGGCTGTCCTAAAGATGATGCAAGGTGTCTGGAAAGCTACTTAGTGCCCCCAGAGAACTTTCCCACTACTGCTGCCATGACGATATGGTAGTTGAGGGGAGGGGGAGGGGTTTCTGACTTTCCTTTGCAAAGCAAACATGCATTAGCTCCCACAGGCATCCCACCTTCAGCCGGTGTCACTCCACAAGTCACAGACATGGAGGACCTCAGGGAAGGAAGCTCTACTGTCTCCATCTGCAGTCATTGCTAGTGGCCCAGGGATAGGACCATTGGCAGAGCAGGCACGTGGCTGCTGTTTAGGCTGCCCTGGCTGGTCTGGGACTGGGGCAGGTGGCTGCTGCTGTAAAAGGTGCTGACTTACTTACCTGGCAGGGGAGACACCATAGTCACGAAGGTGGTTTTCCCAGGGTGAGGCTTATCCATTGGACTTTGGATGTGCTGACCCCTGCGATTTCCCCAAGTGCAGGAAACTCGACTGCATAATTTGTGGTAGTGGGAGACTGCATTCGCACTCTCCCCTGGAAAAAAAAAAGGTGCTGACTGGTTTCTTCAGGTGTAGGCTGCAGCCCGAGCTCCCTGGCATGGAGAAACATACTCCGTAAAGACTGATCCAGGATCAAATCCCGCATTGGCAGCTTGATACCCTGGTGGCTGTGGGCAAGTCCCGTCCTTCAGTCCTTCATGTCCTTATCACAAGATACCTCTGCAGACTGTTGGGGACACAGATGGGTGTGAAGGGACATCCTAGAGGGCTCGAGAGTCAGACGTGGACTCTTCCTAGTGTTTCCTCAGGATGTCAGGGCTAGGAAGGGGCCTTAGGCACCCCCTACCCCATGTCTTATTTGAACATCACTGTCACAGTTTCCCTGCTTCATTTTTCTCATCTGGAACCTTCCCGAGTCTTTGCTGGAACCCTTGGTCCATTGGAAGCTGTTCCATCAAAAAAAAAAAAAAAAAAAAAAAAAGAATAAGAGACAGGCCGTTAGGTAACCACTCACTTAAGCCGTGGTGCCCATGCAGGACTTTCAGAGCCGTTCATTGTGCAGCCGGGCACCGGCGGCCTCCAGACTGCCTATGCCTTTCTGCGCTCCCAGACCTTAGCTGAGGACGCTGCTGTAGACCTGTTCACTGACCCGGTGAGTCGGGTGTCCCACGGCAGAGAGCGCACAGCCAGCTGTGGGGTGTCCGCTTTCAGGCAGGGCCGCTGATGTGGGTGGACACGTGCTTCCAAGATGCAGGACTCTGTAGTCGGCACCGGCTGTAGGACTGGGTGTCCCAAGTGTGGCAGCAGCACCTGGGAGGCTGATGCAGGAGCATCCTGTGTGTGGGGCTGACCTGGGTCATGTATATAGCAAGGCATGCCCCCAAAATAAACCACAGTGAAAGAAAACCAGAGAGAGAGAGAGAGAGAGTGAGTGTGTGTGTGTGTGTGTGTGTGTGTGTGTGTGTGTGTGTGTGTGTGTGTCAGGCAGTGCAGGCTGTCTTGCGTAACCCTGTAGGAAATGCCCCTGGCTGCCTTTCCCACTCAGAGCTAGTTAGCTGGATTCCATGAGAGCCTGTTTTGCGAGCTGTAGGAAACAAGCCTCACACAGCCTCCCTGGTCTCGCCGGGCAGACAGAAATGTCCTTGCAGCTCTGTGTTTCCCACATTCCCCAAACAGAGACAAGGTGGGCAGGCCCGGCAGGACCCCAAGATTCCAGAAGAGGAAGCTCCTGCCATCTCTCTTTGCCCAGAGGGTCAAGCTGAGGCCCAGAGAGTGAGGTGACGCAGCCAGAGTCACACGACCCCTTTGTAGGGCCCCCCAAGGCCGCATCTGATTGAAATGTGAGGCCTGTACCGGGCCCTGGTGGACACCCGTGAGTAGAGCTTTCTTGAATTGAGCAAACCCATAGAGTTTAATCAGAGAGACATAGGCCAGGTGTGCTTGGCCACTGACGAGTGGGAAGTGTTTCTCCATGTTGAGAGAGGAGCGAGGGGGGTGGGGGTGGGGGAGAGGGGACACCTGTCCTCTTCTGACCACGTGACTGCATGAGGTCTGTTCCTTTATTGTTTTTCTTTTCTTTTAATAAGATTTATTTATTTTATTTATTGCATGTGAGCACTTATCTGTAGGAGAGGGCATCAACTCTCATTATAGATGGTTGCTGGGAATTGAACTCAGGACCTCTGGAAGATCAGGCGACACTCTTAACCTCTGAGCCATCTCTCCAGCCCCCTTTATTGTTTTTTCAAGGCTGGTAATTCTGTCCCTGGCATGATCAGTTTGTTGAAGCGGAATCTCGTTCCAGGGACCCTGAAGCCAGCGGCTGACTTTGCTGTGCTGCGGCAGACCAAGATGCTTGAAGGTCTGTTGTGTCCCCAGCACGGAGGCCCCGGGAGTCAGTCGGGTTGGAGAAGTCTGAAGCCAGAGCAGCTCTGGCAGCCACTTCTAATCCTGGCTAGCCTGCTCCACCTTACAGGTGCCACACCAGCCTCAGGGAGCACCCTTGTCAGACACCCGGCCTGGCACACAGGCATTTGTTTATGTCGATCCCAGCCCCTCTCCCTAGCCTTTGTACAGTCCAGTGCCAGCCACTGATGGGGACATACTGCCGTATGATCTTGACACCTGGTAGGCCCACTGAGATGAAGATGCTGCAGCAGCCATGGGTGGGTCTTGCCTGCTCTCTGTATGTTCCGTCGTCTGGTGGGGACCCGGCCTGACTTGCAGTGGATCTGAAAGATGCAGCTCCCGGGTCCGGTGCCTTCCGCTATGGGGATGGCTGTGGACGACTCTAGTAGCAGACTCTGCCTGTTTTTCCCTCAGTCTTCACACTGTTCAGATTTCCTTCCCACTCTTCAGGCTAAAGAATCGAAGCCAGACGTGTGACTAATTAGCACCTCTTAATTGGGGAAATAAGACCTTTTAGATGTTGTGGAAGAGGCAGCGGCTGTCTGACAGGTGTCAGCGCCGGAAGAGGACGGAGAGCATTTCCTCCCGGGGCGGCCTCCTCCTCACTTTGCCCACAGTTTCCCAGGGAGAGCCAGACAGCAGCCACAGCACAGCCAAGATGACAGGAGCCAGTGCTTGTTAGCATCTGCTTTGCTCTCCGCGATGTGATGGTCTAAGCCTGCCTGGTATCAGCCCACTGGACAGGTATAGGAACCGAGGTTCAGAGGGGCCAAGTGACTTGGACCGGGGTCACACAGCAGGCGGGCTGCGGAGGAGTGTCGGTGCTGGAACTCGTAGCAGAACCAGAGATCCATCCAGAGCCGTGGACTCTGCAGTCATCTTAGGCTTAGAGCGTACAAGCCACAAGATGGAGTGGGAACATGAGTCCCTGCGGTGTGTCTGCCCTGTGCCCTGTGCCCTGTGCCCTGTGCCCTGCACCCTGTGCCCTGTGCCCTGCGCCCTGCGCCCTGTGCCAGGTCTGAGCCAGTTGGTATGAGCTGTTTGCACAGCACATATCTCATTGCTTTTGTTTGTTTAGTTGGTTGGTTTGGTTTGATTTTTTTTCAAGACCTGTAGTCCTGGCTGTCCTAGACTCGCTCTGTAGACCATGCTGGCCTCAAACTCACAGAGATCGGCCTGCCTCTGCCTCCCTGAGTGCTGGGGTTACAGGCGTGTGCCCAGCTTCATTGTTTGTTTCGGTTTTTTTGTAATGCCTTTCACACATACTCATGTAGTTTCTCCTGGGTAAAGACACCGGGGCCCAGAGACATGGAATGGCTCACCCAGGTCACATGGCATCAGGCTGAGGTCTGGCTGGCTCTGAGCTTCACACTCCCCACATACCGCACTTGGCCTTTCTGATCTCCTACCCACAGAGTGGAAGAGATGTGTAAGTTTGGGGTGAGGCTGGCATCTCTCCCTGCATCCAGCAGAACCCTCTGTGAGGCCACAGAAAACCAAGCCTCAGCTTCCCTCCCCCACTGTCCTCTGGCCCCGCCCTCTTTTCCTTGGCAGTTTTTAGGAATGCCTGGAGCTCTATAAGGGACCACAGCTGTGCCCTGCTGCTCTCTGTTGTGGCCTATGTTTCTGATAATGTCCCTATACCAAGTAACTGAGTCACAGAAGCAGGGAGGAGAGATGGATGGATGGATGGACGGACAGGAGGATGGGGGCATCTGAAGTACAGAGCCGGCCACTGAGGCACCTGTGAGCTGAGCATGAGCCAGGACGTGGAGCCAGGCTCCGCTGGCCAATTTTTCTATTTTCTTGTCTCCTGGGCCCTTCTCTCATCTCAGTAGGGCTGCCCCTTGTGTGAGATTCCAGAAAAGCAATTACACAGGAGAAAGGGGGAGCCGAGACCACTCCCTGTGCCTGGCCCTGGAAGGACCTGGGAAAGGTGGGGGAGCCCTGCTTGCTGCGGAGACCCTAGGAGGTGGAAGTGGAGGACAGCCCTCCGACCTGAGGCAGGCTTGGCCCCGGCCACAGCGCACAGCCTCTCAGGGCCGTGTCTCCAGAGAGCAGCCTACCACTGTGTGTCCGGGATGCATTATCTCTGCTTAGCACATGTCTGTGGCCCAGCCTGTGCAGGAAGGATGCTGGACAGCAAGGTGGGACACCTTCTACTTGGTGCCGGGAGGGAGTTCATAGAAGGAGGCAGCAAACAGATGGGCTGACAGAGGCACGGGGAAAGCCCGGGATTGGGGTGGGAGAAGGATGGAGCTATAGGAGTGGCTGTGGGAGGAAGAATATTCCAGGCGTGGAGACTGCTAGTGAGACTGTGCCGTGTAGTGTATGGCTGTGCTTGTGTCCAGGGGGTTGTGAGCAAGAGACACGGAACCAGAGCTGCCGCGGTGTGTGACAAATTCCTGTGCCCTTTGTGGGTTCTGACGGGACCCTACTGTTGTCCTGAGTGTTAGAGATCCAGGCACAGCTTAGCCGGGTCCTCTGCTGGGATATCACAGGCGGTGTTGGATGTCAGAGCCGCCTTCCCACGCTGAGGCTCAGTGGGACAGGATCTGCCTTCCTCACTGGTAGAGGTCAGCTTCCTTGGGGGTATCAAGGGCTAGCCCAGGACCTCCCCGATGTTCCTGCCCATATGGCTGTCTCAGAAGGCCCAGCAAGGATGCTCTAGTGTGGGACAGCCATGTTGAGTTACACCCCTCCCCACACAGTGTGATCGTGGGGGCATGTTGGGATCGTGGTGGGCCGGTTGGGTGTGTGAGACAGGGAGCTGGGAGGAGTGAACGATCTTCATGGGACCTGGTGATGGCTTGGGTGTTAATCCGTGGGTAACACACACGAGTGAGTTGCTGCCTCCTGGTGACAACACGCCAGTGAAGGAAGTTAGAAGGTCCTTCAGGCCTTTCCTGGGACTCATGTGGGATCCAGGGGTAAATCGTCCCTGAAACCTTGATGATTGCTGAAGCAGTTGTTCAGATGTGAACTGAGGGTTCTTCTGGGCGTGGTAGGAGCCAGGCTCGGCAGTTGTGTACCGTGATCCCAGCGCTTGTGGGTCAGAGGGAGGGGGCGGGGGTCAGTAGCTGGGCCAGCCTGGGCTACATGGATAGTCCGTGGGCGTGGTAGGAGCCAGGCTCGGCAGTTGTGTACCGTGATCCCAGCACTTGTGGGTCAGAGGGAGGGGGCGGGGGTCAGTAGCTCTGGGCCAGCCTGGGCTACATGGATAGTTCTAGTTCAGCCTGGGCTCTGTGAGATCTTGTCTTAAAAAAAGAAAACAGAGCTTTGTGCCTAGATCTAGATTTATATATTTTTATTACAGAGCGTCTCGGGCTGGGTGTGGCCCAGTGGGGAAGCACGCGCCTCGGTGCGTCCTAGTCTGTGGCTGTTATCCCCAGTATTGCAAGAACCGAAAACAACCTTAAAACTAAATTTGACTCCACAGATTTCGGGGGTGCCTCCTCTTGTAGCTGCCCCCAGCCTCTCTGGAGCCATCTGGGGATGGGTGTTATTTAAAGAGACGGCATGTGGAACTGGGTTCTCATTTTCCTGCGGGTGCGGCCCAGGGTTCTCATGGGGCCGCCCTGCTGCTCCTGGGCTATGGTTGTCTGGGCGTGAGCCAGACCCCAGCTCCGCTCCGCTCGGCTCTGTGGTCCTGGGTGTTCTGTTCTTGAGCCCCAGCTCTCCCCGCCTGAGAGTAGTGGGGTGGGGAAGGCGGGCTGGGTGCACGGCAGGCAGCTTTTGGAGACCAAGCACGCACTGGGACAGACCCTTCTTAGCAGTGCCACCCCGGCACATCACCCACTCGAAATCCCCTGGGGAGGGGCATGCGCACTGCGGCAGCTCCCGTTGCCTAGCAACGGGAAGTCCTCAGTGGCGGGTGCTCTGATTTATGGGAATGTTTTACCCCCGTGTGCACCACTTTTCTAGGAGAGAAAACCAGCAGCACCCACCACGGATTCTCAGCGTCTTCTCTTAGCCTGGGGAAGTCTGGCTGCCTGAGGGTCTAGCTTTGAAGCAAGTAGGTCTTTTGGGTACATGAGGTCTGAGAGGTTAGCATAGTGCCATCGTCCAAGGGGACAGTCCTCCAAACGCAGGCAAGGAGGTCAGCCACAGGCTTTTTTTGTTTTGTTTTGTTTTGTTTTGTTTTAGAATGTTTTTTATTCTTTGATAAGTTTATACACATTATTTTGATCACACCCCAAATCCTCAACCCCTGCTGCTGCCCCGGGACACTGTCCACTGTTCCTGCTGCTGACCTGGGACACTGTCCACTGTTCCTGCTGGCTTGGTCTTTGCAGACGACCACAGCAGCTATGGGTTCATGTCCTTCAGAAGATGCACTTGCACTACTGCCCATCCTCCTGTTTGTACAGTCTTTTAGCCCCCCCCCCTCCACGTTCCCTGAGCCCTGGGGACTGATACACGGCTGATACACCCATACACGGCTGAGCCCTCAGCCCCTCAGCACGTTGACTTGTTAGGAGTCTCTACGCTATCTGCTGCTAATGTGATGAGAGAGGCTCTGCCCACGCAGCATTGATCAGTGGGTGAAACATACTATTTACAAGGACATCTGGGGTTCAAACCCACTGTCCTAATTTGCTATCTGCTGCTGTGTAGACACACCCTAACCAGAAACAGCTATGGAAGAAACAGTTTATTTGGCTTCAGTGGCCACATTACAGTCCTTAACTGAGGTCAGTCAGGGCAGCAACCTGGAGGCAGGAGCTGAAGGTGCAGAGGCCACGGAGGGTTTGGCCCCAGTTATTTACTGGCCTCTCGCCCAAGGAAAGGGGCCCCCAGCACTGGCAATAGCCTGTGTCACAGACACACCTAACACACAGGCCTGCCTCAGGTGGCTCACAGTGCTCTCAGACACTCACGCTTCCAACACAGGGTAGCAAACAGCGTGGGATGCTGCGCAGTTCCCGGAGTACAGCAGTGAAAGCAAAAAGCAGGCTGGCTGTGTGGCGCGCTTCCGAGCTGGAGCCGGCCTTTCTTACAGTGCTGGGGCCCATCTGTGTCCAGACCCAGGTCAGGGTGCTGGGCCAACAGCGGTTACGACAGGAATCCCCCTGCCTCTGGCACTTCCCACTGAACCAGGGGTCTGATAGGCACATGGACATGTAAAAGGTTGGATGGGAGCCCCGTGGGTCACCAGTTCTGCCGGCTGTGGGAGGACATGGGGTCTGAGCCGCCACCATTCGGGGGGGTGGTTTAGGGAGTTAACGGTGTTCACTTTGAAGGGAATCCACTGGGCTCTAAGAAGTGTCCTCCTGCACTGCATGCTCCGCCCTCTATGAGATGACCTGAGGTGGTGCCCTGTGTCCTGTGAGGTGCTGGGCTCCGATGACCTCATCTGCTAGGTGTTTTCCTGGGCCCAGACACCACCACCTGCCTTCATAGCAGGACACTTTTGGAGGACGGTTTACTGCAGTTCTGCCACTTGTGTGCTGTGTGGCCTTGGGCAAGTGAACTAACCTGTCTGAATCTTGGTTTCCTATCTATCCTGTGTAACAGTATTCACGTTACAGAGTGTGTTTAGGGGACTTCCTCCCCCTTTTGTCCTTCCTCCCCACTTCCCTCTTGCCTTCCCAGGAACCTCAGAGTTCCACCCCCCAGGGCAGATTTCTGTCTGCTCTTCACAATCAGGAAGCAAGCCCTATTGCTATGCCCATTTTGCAGAGGAGGAGAGCAAGGCTCAAGGACACAGTGACTCACGTGGGCCCCATCTGGGGTGCAGACCCACTGTCCTAATTTGCTATCTGCTGCTGTGTAGACACCCCCTAACCGGAAACAGCTATGGGGGAAACGGTTTATTTGGCTTCAATGGCCACATCACAGTCCTTAACTGAGGTCAGTCAGGGCAGGACCTGGAGGCAGGAGCTGATGCAGAGGCCATGGAGGGTGCCACTCACTGGCTTGCTCCCCATGGCTTGCTCAGCCTGCTTTCCTGTAGAACTCAGGATCACCAGCCCAGGGATGGCACCACCCACAACGGGCTGGGCCCTCCCCCATAAGTCACTAATTAAGAAAAGGCCCCATAGGCTTGCCTACAGCCAGATCTTACTGAGACATTTTCTAAATTGAGGCTTCTTCTTTCTTCCCTGATGACTATAGTTTGTGTCAAGTTGATAAAGACAAGTGTGTTGTGGTCCCGCCCCCGCCCCCAAGGTGGTTAGGAACTCTCTCCCCTGGGTCTCTCCACCATTGATTAGCCAGGCCTGCCAGAGCCTTGTGTGTATATGCATTGATTAGCCAGGCCTGCCAGAGCCCTGTGTGGGTATGACCTATGACCTGGCAGTATTGGTGTCACGTAAAGTCCAAGCAAAAGTTGGGGTGTGCCTCCCATGGGAGGCTAGGACCCTGAATTCATGGGGGAGCCCCTCCTTGACACCTGACTCATCTCACCCACCCAGCTTTGGCATTCTGTGTGTGGGTGTGGCTGCACTGAGCGCCCCCTGAGGCTGGGCCCAATGTGGGTTCCCTGATTATCAATGGCAACAGTGCCCCACTGCTTGCCACGGTCTATAAATAGGGAGTGGGAAGGAGACTTGAAAATGCCACCGGCTCTTCTCTGGATTGGGGAGTTTAAAAGATCTTTACAGAGCTAGCTCTGTGCTGGAGGCTGAGGGTGGGGAGGGGCCTAGATTGGACACATCCAGGCCTGTGGGTCCTCCTTCCCTGGTAGGGACAGTGACCATGACTCACTGTCAGGGATACAGGATGGCCCTGGGTCCCTGTAGGCTCAGTGCAGGGACCTGGGGACGTTGGTGGTAGGGACAGGTGAGACCTAGTGACCCCAACCTGTGCTTCTCAAGGAAGGGGAACATCAGGAACCAGCTGAGAATGCCGGGAGCCACGGCCCCCCAACAAGATCCTGGGTAGCTTCGGGGCCCCCGGGAACCCAGGCTGGAGAGCAAGCGGTGCTGTCCCTTGTCCCCCACAATGGAGGCTGTGCCCTGCTCCTGGATGCAGGGTCTACTGACACATTTGAGACCTCACCCAGGTTGTCATTTTCCATCGTCTGGAATGTCTTCTGTGGTCAGTGAGTGGGGGGAAATATATATATATATTTACACACACACACACACACACACACACACACACACACACACACACACACACACGGCCTGGAGCTTGGGTTTCTCAGCTGCTGCTGCAAGGCTACAGGCTACTCAAAACACAATCCCCCCACCAATGTGTGTGTGTGTGTGTGTGTGTGTGTGTGTGTGTGTGTGTGTTGGACCTCAGGGTCTTCTGTCTGCTAGGCAAGCTCTGAGCACCAATTATGTTGTTGTTGTTGTTGTTGTTGTTGTTGTTGTTATTATTATTATTATTATCATTATTTTGACAAGGCCTCACCACAGACAGATCCCTGGCTTCTTTCTAAGGAAGCATTTGAACCCCCAGCCTTCCCAGGGCTGAGCTCGCCAGCTCTGTCACCTGGAAGTCCTGGTGAGGGTGTGGAGGCTGCCTGGGTTGCACTCTCACTCTCCTAACTGGAGTGTCTGGGTAGTCACTGTCCTTGAGGCTTGAGTTCTAGGATTGAGGTACAGGCAAGTATCTCCCCACCCCTGTCTGAAGCAGAAAATTTGAAGCCTCAAATTTGATTTTTACACTCAAGTGTCTCGTCGATGAGACGGGCCAGCAGAGGGTCTTACGTGGGACAGTGGGCACACAGGTGGTGTTTGGAAATGAGAGCTAAGTACAGTGCGGGGCTCCCAGGAGCTGAGTGACCCTGGCCTTCCGCTGACTGATGGTCCTCGGATCATTTTTTGCTCTGTACGCATAGCTTAACTTTAATGTTTATCTGCATAGAGTAGGCACCATGTGTTTCCCTTGGAAGCAGGTAGTTTGCTAACTTGTAAAGGCCTGTGGGTTGGAGTGGCTGCAGGGGGGGGGGGTTGGGGGGGCGGTGGAGTGCAGGCCACCGCCTCTGCTCAGAGGTGGGGGAGGCATCCAGGTGTGGCCTCCCGAGGAGCAGCCAGAGCCAGATCCTCTGAGTCCTGGAGCCAGCCACCACTCCATGGCTGCCAGCCTGGGACCTCCAGCTGCCTGTGAGTTGGAGTGTGGTGTCTTGAAGAGGCTAGTGTTAGGAGGAGGCTGGGAGGGTCCTGTCACCTGGGGTGCTGCCTGCGCGCAGAGTCCTCCCTCGGGATTGCACAAGCTTGCTTCTGGGGCTTTGTTTTCTGGAATCTGCTGCTTTAAGGTTCCTATAAACCCCTCCTGCTGTCCAGCAGCTCCGCCTCCTGCCGTGCCTACCAGGAATCCCGAACCAACCTAGTTCCTGAAAGCTCTGTAAGTCATCCTGCCTTTGAGAGGCAGCCCCTCTGAGCATTTCCCGTGTGCCTGACTTAGTGCTCCACACGCTCCATGACTCATTGGCCCCCACTCTTAGCCTTAGCGCTGGGCATTGAGGTTCAGAGAGGTGAAGTGACTGACCCAGGGTCACCCAGCTTCTAAGGCCCAGGGTCTGGGTCTGCCTCTCCTGCCCCAGAACCTCTGGCAACGTCACAGGCCTTGTCCTTTGGCTCCTGGGGAGCAGAGAGGCGCTGGGGGAGGGACATGTGGGTGCTCATCCCCACCCTCCCCCGTCCCTTCCTGTCCCTGGCTCCCCAGCTTCCCTCTCTTCCCTCTCTGCACTTTGTTGCCCCCAAAGTCAGACTCTGGAGGCCCCCTTTCTTCCTTCTGTGGAGCTTGTGGGTGGTGGGGGGGGCGGTTGCCAATTGGTTGCAGAATCCTGAGTTTGGGGCTGTGCTGAGTGGCCCCTCACCCCAGGGGCCAACACTCCGAGAGTCACAGACTCATCACTTGCTGTGCCTTTCTCCAGCTCTGGGTCTGAGTCTCACCCCTGAAGGGAATGGTTTATGGTCCATATAGACAGCCATGTCTGCGACCACTTACACAGTGTGGATGATTTGTGACCCTCTGCCTTGGCTGGCCACTCACACATACAGATGCACATAGAACCATATACCCATAGACATGTTTGCATACAGACATTTGCACACACAGCAGTGTACACATAGAGACACACATGTACACATATAGCCCATGAACACGTGAACTTATACATGTGCACATGTTGGCTACATATGCAGACACACACATGTGCACATGCTGACATATGTGGGGAGTAGGGAGACTCATCCTCCTCCCGAGGGCTGCTGAAATCTCCTGACGAATCATAATGTTCCAACCATATGACAAGCCCACAAAGGCAGGGCCATCCCAACCTGAGCCTCTGATCAGAGTGGACCTCGCTGTGGGGTGAGGCAGGGAGAGCCTGGGATCCTAGCAGGTCTGTGAAAACCACCCAGGGCTGGGCAGCGAGAGGAGACAGAACTCTTGGCTCAGGCAAGATGGCGGGTCAGCCGGCTTCCTTCCCACTGCTCTGGGCTCATGTGTTCATCAGCAGAGCTGCCACTTCCAGCTCTCCTCCGCAGCATCTGGGCCGTCCTCTGAACTCTTCTGCTCAGCCTGCCTCCTGGACCGCTGCTCCACAGGCCCGCGGCCACTGCCCACCACAGGCCTGGCCTGCCTCCCCCAGTCACACGCTTCCCCGTCTCTGGCCCTCCTCAAGGCCTCGGTCATGGGTCCTGCCCTGCTCCAAGTCCTTTGTCTGGCTGCTGCGGGTGTCTGTGCGTGGTCTCCCTCCACGAGGCCCAGGAGAGTCCACTCCCTTCTGACAGGAAACCTTTCCAGTGTGGCCCCCGGAGGGCAGGCATCTCGCACCCTTCCTGTCCTTGCTCTTTCTGACCCCCTGCTGCCCCCCCACTGGCCACACCCCTGTGGTCTTCCCACGCCAGCATGCTTCTCCTTTTTCCTTCACTTTCCTACCTGGTGTGTGTTCTGTGGTGCGAATGTGAAGGCCGTGTGCATGCCGGAAGTCAGACTCGGGTCACCAGGCTCGGTGGCAAATGCCCTTCTTACCAGCTGGTCCGTTTGGCTGGCGCTTCCCCTGTTTTCAGTGGCCACATGGTTCCATGCCCACACAACCGTGAGCTGCTCCATGTGAGTCAGGCACACTTATGGAAATGCCATGGAGTAGTACTTCCTGTCACTAACAGTGATTGTGTGGGCCTGCCCCTGGGGCATGTTTATAGCATGGCTGTGGGTATTGTCTTCCATCTGTGTGCACTTGTGTGTGCTTGTGTGCGTGCATCTATAGTATTGTGTGTGAGTTGGATGATCGATGGTATTTGGGAGTTACAGATGTACACACATTTTTTGTAGTGTGTACTTGTGTGTGCGTCTGCATTTAAATGTATATTTGTATGTGCTTGTACATGTGTGTGTGTGTGTGTGTGTGTGTTTGGGGTGCACACATTTCTGTCTGTACCTGTGTGTGGGAAGGTGTCTGTGTTTGTATAGATCGGCTTTGTGAATTAGGAGCACTGAGGATGTGCTACGTGGCAATATTATAGAGCCATTGCCCCCGCAAGTCATGGCTGAGTTCGTGGCCACGTCAAGTCCAAGAGAGACTTCACTCTCACTTTGGAGGGACGGGGGGGGTGGGGGGGGTGGTCCTGAGGCCACGGTGACACACCCAGCCTGCTGCTTTGGGCTCGCGCTTCTGTGCCGGCTGCAACTCTTGTCGCCTGACGAGTTGTCCCTCGCCCAAAATAAATCAGGAGAGAGTTGGCATGTGATGTTTGAAAAAGGAAGTCAAGTTTGGCTCACTTGGGCTTTTTTAAGAATCCCTGGGGGGGGGGTACGAGGAGGCCCTGGGGGGAGGTGAGGAGGCTCTGTTCCCGCAGATTCCACCAAGAGGAGGTGGTGGAGATGGCATAGCCTCAGGCCCCCTAAGCCTGGCTTCCTATGTGCCACAGAGTGCACAAGGAGGCAGCGTAGGAGGGCATGGCCCCCTTTCCCTCACAATGCCACTGGCTCCTCATGTTTTTGCCGTTTTCTCGGGGCCTGGTACCCCGAGGTAGGTACCCTACCTAGACTTGGGGGCTGGTGGATCATGGAGTCTTGCTCAGAACGGTTAGCTTGCTCACCCCTACACATGGGAGTATAGAGACAAGTCCATTTCCTGTCTGCAGTGCAGAAGGTTGGAGCTTGAGCTGCTGATGGCCAGACCCTTATTAGCTGATCTACCGGGTGTTTGTGAAGCCGGATTTGGTTCAAGCCCCCAGGAGTCGGCTCCTGTGGATGGTCCCTTGTTGGCTTAGGCCAGGCTAGGCTGGGACATGCAGTGGCTGAGGTGTGTTCATGGTGTTTTTACACTTGTCTGTTTTCAAATATTGTCTTTCCCTAAAGCTACCTCTCTCCCTACCCTGCTGTCCTCCATTAAAAAAAATTATTGGTGTGTGTGTGTGCATGTGTATGTGTATGCGTGTGTGTATGTGCGTGTGTAGTGTGTGTGTGCATGCATATATGTGTGTATGTTTGTGCACGTGTGTGTGCATGCATGTGAGTATGTGTGTGCACGTGTGTGTGTGTGTGTATGTGAAGAGGGCATCGGTGCTCATGGAGCTGGAGCTATAGGCAGTTGTGAGCCTTGTGATTCGGGTGTGAGGTTGGAACTTGGGTCTTCTGCAAGAGCAGTAGGTGCTCTTAACCTCAGGCATCTCTCCAGACTCTTGCTTTCCTCTGGACAGTGTGCCTTTGAGGTTGTTTCCTATCTGGTCGTGTGCTTTGCTCTCTCCTTTTAACTCACCTTTCTAACAACAAAATGGCTCCCCTACGGCATGTTCAATAATTTAGGTTAAACGTGGCTCCTTACCATAAACTTCAGAAATTATTAATAACATTTCTTTAGACTTAGGAGGGAAATCCAGTTGTCTCTGTGTAAGAGGCAAGACCTTTCCGGAATGCTCTAGTCTCTTGCAGCTGCTGGCTCTGGGCGGAGGGTCCCTGCTTCCCGCAGGATCAACTTCTCTTGTTTTGTAACTTGAAAGATGTTTCCCACTGGCCTCTGACGCCATCCACACAGTGCCTGTTCCATTAACGAGTTAATCAGGGCCTGCAGAGATGGCTCAGTGGTTATGAGCACTGGCTGCTCTTCCAGAGGACCCAGGTTCAGTTCCCAGCACCCTCGTGGTGGCTCAGGACCATCTTATCTCCAGTTCCAGAGGATATGATGCCCTCTCCTGGCCTGTGGGAGAACTGCGTGCACATGGCACACAGACACACCGACAAAGTCAGTAAGAGCTACAATTTAAGGATGGTGTGAAAAAAGGACCCTCTGGGACATATCAGCAAGGTTTGGGTGACAAGCCGAAAGGCAAACGATGCGCGTAGACACTACGGAGCAGACAGGTGATGGTGCTTAGGTTGATTCAGTCAGTCACTATCCAGTATTGCTCTCGTCTTGCCCCCGTGGGCATCTCTGGACATGGCCCTCAGGGTTAAGGCTGAACAGACCCTAGCACCCACCCTCCCCCGGCTCACAGTTTTGAGCCTCTAGGCCGGCCTGTGGGGACTTATCTTGATTCGGTTAACTGACATAGGAAGAGCTGCCCACTGTGGGCGGCACACCATTCCCTAGGCTGGGACCCTGTATAAAAAGGAGGAAGCGAGTCAGCTCCTGTGGACGTTCCCTTGTTGGCTTAGGCCAGGCCTAGGCTGAGACATGCAGTGGCTGAGGTGTGTTCATGGTGTTTTTACACTTCAGGTATTTTCTTGAGCCCCGCTTCTCAGGACATAGCTCCAGTGTAAGCTGAGAGTGTTTTTGTGCTCTTATCTGATATACAGAGCGCAGGCCCCAGGGGTTCTCTGGGACCCAGCCTCCCAGCCCAGCTGTCACCTCCCTTTATAGCCTTCCCGAAAGCCTGATCTACACACCCAACCCTGAAACCAAACCCTCCTCCTGCAGACCAGCTGCCTGACGTGTTCTGTCACTTGGGGAAAAGCTTGTCCCAAGGAGATGGAGACAGAGTGTCTCTGCCAGAGCCCATATGCTGTGGCGATGGCTCCTTGCCGAGCAGATCTGAGGCCCAGGTTGTTCTGTGACAAGGTCCTTCCCCTGCTGCCCTCACTGAGGGGACCTTGGCAGTGTTGGGGCCCTAAGGGACTTAGGGGTCTTAGCTGAATGGTGACTCTGTCAGCACGTCTGAACAGCTGGCCAGCAGACGTGGGCACCGTAACAGGTACTGGCCTCTGCTCTGCCCTGCCCACATGCCACGTGTGTGAAAACTCCAGTGAGAATTTAATAGACTCCCACAGAGCCCTGAACACCCCATACCCCCTTTTCCATGTGGGGAAACTGAGGTTGCAGAGGGCTGTTGCAGCTAGCAACTGGCAGAGCTGCCTTTGTCCAGGGCTGGTGGGTCACGGAGTCTTGCTCAGAACGGTTAGCTTGCTCACCCCCTACACATGGGAGTATAGAGACAAGTCCATTTCCTGTCTGCAGTGCAGAAGGTTGGAGCTTGAGCTGCTGATGGCCAGACCCTATTTGCTGATCTACC
Organism: Acomys minous; assembly: GCF_964271855.1. Taxonomy (NCBI): domain Eukaryota; kingdom Metazoa; phylum Chordata; class Mammalia; order Rodentia; family Muridae; genus Acomys; species Acomys minous. The sequence continues at coordinate 95,470,599 of NC_140498.1, forward strand.
GGGCGTTTGTGAAGCCGGATTTGGTTCAAGCCCCCAGGGGTGGGCACTGTCTTTTAGTTTGAAGCGACAGAGGGCCACTGAGACCGGCAGTCTCACGCCACTGACTCACCAGGAGGTGAAGCTAAGGCTGCGAGAAGGGCAGGACCTGGCTGGAGGTCAGCTAGATCCACTGGGGTGAGTAATGAGCAAGACGTTGGTGCTCCCAGGGTGACCTGGGCACGGGAGGGGAAGCAGGTGTCCCCGTGCCTGCTGGGCCATGACTGCATGGATCCGCACGGCTGGGTGTGAGGGACAGGCTTCTTGAATTCCTTGGAACTGCACTGTCAGCTGCAGCCGCTTGGCTCAAGGCTCTTTCTTGGGAGATATGTCAGACACTCAAATACATGCAGGCGCAGTGTTCCCCCTATTCCTCCCCCACAATATCAGCTTCCCTGGCTTGGGAACTCATCCTACTCACCTAAAAAACATTTATATATACTTAAAAAAACAGTGTGTGTGTGTGTGTGTGTGTGTGTGTGTGTGTGTGTATGTACAGAGACCTGAATCCTCAATGTATTTACTCAACAACTACCACAGGCCTGGCATTCCCCCAAGGGCTTAGGCTGCAGATCAGGAGTCAGCAAAGCTCCCCACACACAGTCTTCCCAGCCTCCTGCTTGTAATCTGGCTTCGTGGCACTCAGTGGGGGTGGCTGTTTACATGTCAGGTGTATTAGTTACTGCTCTGTCGCTGTGACAAAACACCCAGGAAAGCGGCTTGAGGCTGCCGGGCATGGCAGCAGGAGAGTGAAGTCACATGGCACCCACAGCCCCCACAGGCCGGAAGAAAGAAGGGCTGCCGGTGTTCGCTCTTTCTCCTTTTCATTCGGTGTGAGACCACAGCCCGTGGGATGGTGCTGCCCTCCTGTGTGGTGGGCCTCCCATCTACGTTAAACCCCTCACAGACAAGCCCACAGGTGCATCTCCTGGGCGAGTCTAGGCCCGCTCAAATTGACAGTGATGTTGAGCATCACATTGGCCTTCACTGCCCTCTTAATAATGGACAAGTAACCATTAGCCCAGAGACCCCAAAGTGTGCCATGTAAGCGCCGTGCAGAAGCTCGCTGAGCCTGGGCTAGATTAACAAGTGACTTGTTCTTAGTTCACGGTGTTATAACAGACAGAATGAAGAAGCCGTGTTTGCTGTGTCCCATTGTATCTCAGGATTCATGCAGAGGGTGAAACCCAAGCATGCATGCTAAGCCAGGAGTGGCCTCACTCTCAAGCCCAGAATTATCTGTTTTTATGTTAGCTGGTGTTCAGGACGCATCTTTCTGCGGCGACAAACATCCGTATGAATGTTGTTGTTTTTTTTTAATCGCACAACATGGATTCCATGCTCCATGGTCCCTGCCTTCTTCTGGGTTTAGGCTGCTGTTCGTGTTTTGCAATGATGGCCAATCCTGCTGGGAGTGGCTGTGTTCTGGAACCTGGTGCGTGTGCTTGCTCATCTCCCTGAAATGACCTTCTGGGACTAACCCTGCTGATTCAGCTAAACCTGCAGGTTTTAAGCTGGGAGACGTGTGTTCTAACTTGTTTTAGCCAAATGTTAGAGGTGTGTGCTAGCCTGGTCTCTCCAGTACAAACCTTGGGGAGGAATTTCCAACCCTGTGGTCCTGCCTGGGGCTTGGCAGGCTGAGCCTGCAGTGGGCTTTCAAATCCCAGATTCCTGAGAGGGGTCAGTTGGTCTCTGTGTCTGTGTCTGTGTCTGTGTCTGTGTCTGTGTCTGTGTCTGTGTCTGTCTGTCTGTCTGTCTGTCTGTCTGTCTGTCTCTCTCTCTCTCTCTCTCTCTCTCTCTCTCTCTCTCTCTCTTTCTCTCTCTCTTTCTCTAAGATAGGGTTTGTATGTATTAGCTCTGGCTGTCCTAGAATTCATTTTGTAGACCAGGCTGGCTTTGAACTCACAGAGCTCCACCTCTGTCTGCCTGGAATTAAAGGAGTGCTGGGGTTGAAGGTGCGCTCTGCCATGCGGGCCTCCCTGAGGGTTTCAAAGCATTGTTTTTCTGTGTGTGTCCTTAGCAGAACCTCTTGGAGCATTGTGGGAAAGGAGGAGCAAGTAGGTGTTGGTTGGGGGTCTGGAGAGAGTTGTGAGACGCGCGCACCCCCCCCCAAATTCCCCGCCTCCCAGGCCCTGCCTCTCACCCATCTTGGAAACGGAGAGCTACCGTACTTTCTGCTCAGTTCCTGTGCCTTGGTTTCCTCCTCTGCAGATGGCATGCAGGGTGAATGGTCTCCCAGGGTCTGGTGTCTGGGATTCGGTCCCCTTCATTTGAGAGTTAGCAGAGCTGTGGCAGAGGTCGGGTGTTGGTGGCGTGGCCCTGTCTAGACCTGGCTCCCCTGCTCTTCTTCCTGTTGCTTGTAGATGGTTTTTGTGCCTATGTTTGTCCTTAAATTTTGTTTTTCGAGACAGGGTTTCTCTGTGTAGCCCTGGCTGTCTTGGACTCACTCTGTAGACAAGGCTGGCCTCAAACTCATGGAGATCTACCTGCCCCTGCCTCCTCTGCTGGGACTTTAAGATGTGCGCCATCACGCCCAGCTTTGTTTTTAAATTTCTGAGATGGGTTCTTGCAATAAAGCTCTGCCTCGACCTCACTGTGTAGTCCGGATTAGAATTGAACTCATGGCAATCCTCCCGCCTCAGTCCCCTAAGTGCTGGGATTGCATGCATGAGCCAACCCCACCAAGCTTGTTATGTGCTTTCAGACATGCACCTGCCCGTGTCAGCAGGGAACACTAGGTGTCCTTTGCAGGCTCTTGTCTCAGAAACACTTAAGAAGGGATTCAGTGGAGTTCTGGGGGGGGGGGGACAGTGCTGGGGAGATGGAGGCTTGCAGCTGTGTGGAGAAGGAGGCCAGGAAAGCAGGGCTCAGCATTCAGTCACGGTGGGGAGGCTAAAAGGGACCAGTGGTGCCTGTGATCCTTTGCCCCCTGTCTTACCTTCAGGCTCATCCTGTCTCTTCTACCTTTGGCTGAAGTAGGATTTTTTCCTTTGTCACCAGAGATCTCAGCTGCTATCCAAGCCAGACCTGTGCAGAGGGCCACAGCCACTGTGCAGTTTGCCATTCATGTCACAGGAAGTGCCATATAGGTACTCCTGTCTCAGAAGGGGGGCTCCCGGGGGCAGTTTCTGCGGAGAGCCTTTGCTTGCTTGTCTGTCTGCTCACCCCAGCACCCTGCTGCTTAGCGAGCTCTGGCAGAGCGCAGAAGTAACTCAGTCAGAAGGTCTTGCCTTCAGGCAAACTTTGAAAGTAGGACTTTCTAGAAAGTTTAAGTGCTGTAAGCCCTTTGGGAAGTGGCTGACTGTGGAGCCTTGCAGCCATGAGAACTCCCAGAGGGCATTGGTACTGAGGTGGGGTGGAGTCATGGCAGGACTAGATTTGTGACACCTGCTCCCGCGACACCTGCTCCCGCGGGTCCACATCCACTCCTGAGTCCCAGGGAGAAGTCAAGGGTGCCAGGCCCCGGACACGGCTCATGACCTTGGGTGTCAAGTGTTGCAGCTGGAACACACACACAACCCCCCTCCTCCCCCCGCCCCCACTCCATAGCATGCCATGTGTATCAGTCCCCTGTGCTACCACAGGACAGGAGAGCCATCAGCCATCTTGGTCCATGCTGTGTTCGGAGTGTCTAAGGGGGTGCACACTGAGACGCTTTGGCAGCCTGAGGATGTTCACCCTTTGGCTGGCTGAGTGTGAAAACAACAAGCTGCTTAGCAGTCACCGCCCCGGGGACTGGTTATGTGACCGGCACCGTGTCCCACACAGTGGGATGTTCTGTGGCCACAAGGAACATGTGGAGGGACTGACCCACAGAAAGCCCAGGCTGGAGCCAGCCAGGATCTTTTGTTTGGATGGTGGGTTGTTATAAAATGTTCGTGTGATTGTGTGTGTGCATATGATGTATGTGTGTGTGTGTGTGTGTGCGCGCGCGTGCGTGCATGCATTCTGTGGTATGTATGTGTGCGTGTATGTCTGTATAAGTGAGTGTATGTAATGCTGACAGATGCTCTACCACTGAGTCCTGCCCCACTTCCCCCCAGTTCCCATTGTAACTCCTTTGCAGGAGAGGTGGGTGGGCCCAGGCCCTGAGGCTCAGCTGAGACCTTCTGAAGAGGGGTACAGCCATGCCAGGAAGGTCTTCTCCCTCCTCCTTCCCCACCCCACCCCCCAGATTGTCACTGAAGGTGATGACTGTGAGAACCATGAAAGGCCGGACCAAGGGACTATCTGAGTCACTGCTGAGCAAATGGCCTACCCAAGGCCACCGTTGGTTACTCTGGAGAGCTCTAGGGCTTGGTGGCTGGTTTCCATGGTGACGGTACAGGACAAGGCCTTTCATGTACCACCTGGATGAGTGGGAAATCAGCAATACAGGTGTCATGGTGACCAATGAGCTGCTGCCCCCGATATCAGGCACCGGGCAGGGCTGCAGCCAGCTCTGTGTGGTGACCTGTCCTCTCGATGGTAGCCTGCAAGTCATTCTCTCAGCTTTTAGAGGGAGCTCCATGAGGTGGCCTCCTGTCAGGTGACGTGATGCAGACTCAGGGTCAGTGCTGTGTGGTTGCTGGGCTGGACCACACTGGGAGACGGGAACGGGGCCACTTGATGTTTCTGGAGCTGCACTGTGCTGGACAGGGACACTGACAGGTCCAGGTGACACCCAGAGGGGCCCTTGCCCTGGCTCTGCGTTGGTGGCTTTTCTTGTCACTGTGTCAAGATTCTGGCTCATGGAGAGGGGTTTTGTCCACTCACCGTTCCCACTCTGGTGGGACTGCTTGGTCCGTGGTGGTAGAAGTTTGTGCCAGAACGCACATCAGAGCCTGGAAAGTGCTGCTTCCTGTGGTGTCCTGGCAGACGGGGCATTGGTCTCCTTTGCCCTGACATGGGGAGCCACGTCTGAGGGGAGCAGGGACCTGGGTGCCATGGGGCCTGTGATCGTGTCTGAATCCTTCCTCATGTTCTTGCAGAACCAGCTGAAGCAGTGTTTCTCCAGGCGAGCACCCGAGGCCAAGGACACCGACACCCTCGTTCATGAAGCCGACAGCCAGTATGGGACCTGGGCAGACCAGCCCCAGAACGGGGGCAGGTAGGCACACACCTGGGTGAGGTGCCAGGCTGCAGGAGACACAGATGGGGCACACCTGGGAGAGAGTCTATGTAGTTTAAGTTTCCACATCACAGTTCATCACTAAAGGCAGATGGGGCTGGGACCTGGAGTCGGGAGCTGAGCGAGCTGACGCAGAGGCCATGGAGGCTGCTGCTCACTGACTTGCTCCCCATGGCTTGCTCAGCCTGCTTTCTTATAGAAGCCAGGGCCACCAGCCCAGGGATGGCCCCACCCATCATGGCCTGGGCCCTCCCCCATCAATCTCTGACAAAGAAAATGTCCTGCAGGCTTGCCCACAGTCTGATCTTATGGAGGCATCTTCTCAATTGAGGCTCCCTCTTCTCCGATGACTGTACCTTGTGTCAAGTTGACATAAAACTACCCAGCAGAGAGTCCACGGGGCTGACTCAGAAATCTCTGTAGTTTAAGAAATTGTAGTGGGAAGAAGCCATTGTTATGCAAAGGGCATTAGAGAGATGGAGATAACGTACAAAGTATGGACAGGCAAGCAGCCTGGACACGGCCAGGAGCACGCAGGACAGACATCCCCACTGTCACAGACTGAGTCCATACCACTAGCCATGTGAACAGGAGACAGAGCAGCGGTGTGTGGGTGACGGTCTGAGGACCTTGTGCTGGCAAAACATTCTCAGGCTTGCCAAACCCAAGGCTCTCCACACACATCTGAGGTCAGCTCGGCAGGTAGATGACAGTGGCATGTCACGATGTCAAAGCCTGCTCTCCCCGATGAGACACTGAGGCCAGCCACACAGCACTGTGAGTGTAGTGTGTGCCCTGTGTGTTTTCCCACTATGGAAACATGCTGAAGATGCTCAGACAGCAGCCCTGGGTTCCACCCCAAGCCAGGAAACAAACATGCACCACAGTAAACAGTAACAACCACTCACCATCAAAGTGCAAAACCAAAGAACCGGTTTCGGCCCTAGGATCAGAACTGCATTTCTATGGTGTGTGTGTGTGTGTGTGTGTGTGTGTGTGTGTGTGTGTGTGTGTGTGTGTGTGTTGTTTTTGCACGTGCTAATACATACTCCACACACTAGGCTATAAGTAATGTGAGCATGCGTGTGGCTTGCAGGACCTCCTCTCCCTGGCTGGGAGAGAACTCCTAGGGCAGCTATTACAAACTGCTGAAGTGGGGTGCCAGAGGGCTCACCCCACCCTCATGGGGTACAGGTTGAGTGAGATGAATCTCCTCATGGGCCCCTTCCTCCTCCACAGGAAGAGCAGGTGCTCGGTCATCTGCTGCTACAGGCTCAGTTCACGCCTGACTGACTAGCCCTGTGGTCTGTGGACATCATGCCAGGCGGGGAAACTGAGGCTCAGAGAGAGGCAGGGACCTGAGTGAAGGACACATACCACATATATCAGTGGCTGAGCTGAGCTTGAACCGGTGCCCCCATCTCTCCCACCGCCGGGGGCTCTGACCGCTCTGTTGGGTCCTGCTGGGTCACACTGTCCGAGCTGTGCAGAGTTAAAGCTGAATTAAACCTGGATAAGAAGTGGAGCCAATGCCTCTAATGCCCTCTTTCCTAACCTGTGTGTACTGAGCTGCCTCAAGTGTTTGTAAGCATCCCTGCAGGAACACCCAACTCGCTGGTCATCTGTGCCTGTCTCCTAAGGGACCCTGAGCCCCATGGTCTCTGAGGACCCCACTTCCCTCCACCCCATCCCACCATTTCTGTCTCAAGACCTTGAGACCTTGGCGCTCTGAGTGCTGGGCGCCCCCTGCTGTTCTCCTGGGGGAACTACAGCCTCCCAGGACCAGGCTTTCTTGCCTTGGACAGCAGTGCCCCCTGCTGCTGCTGCTTGGAGCATGGTACTTCCCTCAGGCTCGAGTGGCCCTTGCCTCTGACTGTCTGGCTGGTTGACTGATTGACTGATTGACTTGCTTAGAGAGCAAGGCAGCTGTTGGGCTGAATCAGGAAGCCTAAGGCCCAGCTGCCTCTGCTGGTTGTTAAGCAACTCTGACCTCTGACCTGCCTTGCCATTGCCCACTGGAAATGCAGCATGAACTGCCCACATGGGACCCCTGCATCGTGTTGGATGTTGTCCAGCCATCAAAGGAGTCCATAGAGTGGTTGAAGCGAGCTTGTCTTTAGAAAGGTCCCGTGGTTGGTGTGGCACCATCACTCTTGGTTTGAGTCTTGCTGAGCCTGTGCTCAGCAGCTCCTGTGTTGGGTGGTGTGGAGTTTCTAGAGTCTGAGAAGCATCCGCACGGGACAATGGACTCCTGACTCCTGTTCCCAGGAGGAGGGTCCTCCGGGAAGCCCCCTACCCCCAGCCACCACCACAGGTTCACAACACCCTGTGCATGGGATTTAGTGGTCTAGGACCCTCAGTGACCACTGTCGCCTTCTGCCTTGCCTTCCCTTGCAGTTTTGTCCCTGAGTCCCCGTCTCCCGACAGCAGCGCTACGTCTACAGGACAGCAGCCCCCAGGCAGCCACTTGTCCTCGTACACGGAGTCCACATCAGTGGATCAGCGTGATAGCTCCAGGGACAGGCGCAGCTCCAGCGCGGACCGCTCCAGCTCTGAGCTGGAGTCCACAGATGGCCCAGAGGGGCCGCCCCCATCAGACATCTGCTCTGTGGAGAGAGAAGACGACTTCTCCTTCATCCATGTAAGCCTGCAGGGGAGGCGTCTGGGATGGAAACAGTCATTTATTAAAGGGAGGCCATGGCCTGTGTGGGACCATTACCCCTCCAGGACAGGCTCTGCGTGCAGGGAACCCCTCCAGTGAGCATAGGACGCAGCCTTTGACATGGACCCTCCTGCTGCGTACAAGTCCCCATGCTAGCTCTGTGTCTTGGGGTGAACACCCTCACCTCTCTCGTGCTTGACTTCCTTCCTCAGTCATAAACCCCAACACCCAACTCCACAGCCTCAGAAGTGATCACAGGTGTCACAGGTCTGCCTGGGGTTTGCTGCTCTTTGCCCTGAACAGACCGGGGCCTGCCCACAGCACGCCCACAGCACGCACAGAGGACAACCACACCTGGTCCTTGCTCAGCAGAACACGGCACCAGGCATGAAGGATTCCCTGGGATAGCCATTCTAGGCACAGACCTCATCTTGGGGTCCCCAGAACTGAGCTTGCCTAGGTCCTACGCACAGCCACCCCTCAAGTGCCCACGATCCCAAGCCCCAGGTTACAGAGTGTTTGCCTTTAGGCCCTTTAGGGACAGAACTGGCCCCCACCCTGTTCCAGAAACCCTGACCTCCATGGAGGATAAAGGATAGGACCATCACTGTAGCCTCCATGGAGGATGGAGGATGGACCATCACTATAGCCTCCATGGAGGATGGACCATCACTATAGCCTCCATGGAGGATGGAGGATGGGACCATCACTATAGCCTCCATGGAGGATGGAGGATGGGACCATCACTATAGCCTACAAGTGACCCTCGCTCCTGATGGCCAAGCCTCTGGCCTTACTCTTGGGCAGTTGATGCTCTAGATGCCCTAAGGGGTCATTTGCTTGAGTGGGCCTCCAAGTGGACTCTCAGTTTACACATAGCCAAGGCCTTTCCTCTGGAGTCTAGGTAAGAGTGGAGACAGAGCTAGCCAGGCGTGGTGGGCACGCCTGTAATCTCAGCACTCGGGAGGCAGAGGCAGGTGGATCTCTGTGAGTTGGAGGCCAGCCTGGTCTACAAAGCGAGTCCAGGACAGCCAGAGTAAGACAGAAAGACCCAAGAGCAGCCTTCCAGGACACAATGCCATATAAACAGGCATGGTGCCACCTCTCAGTACACCAGCAATGGTATACTGAGGTCTCCTTGGTGCCCAGCCTTGCTGCAGCTCATGTGCACATGTGATCTGGGTCACATGACCCAGATGTCTTGCTGGACATACCTTCTAGAATTCTGTGCACGCCCTCTTAGAATCCATCCTCAGCCACAATGGCAGCATCCATAGCCCTGGGTCCCTGAGAGCCGGCTCCATCCCATGCCTGTACTGATAACCAGTACGGACTGGCGACACCCCCTGCCTGCTTTTAGACTAGCCGGTTGACATGGCTGCTGAGTCCGCCCAGATGCTGGTGGCCCTAAGTATGGGGTAAACTGAGGTTCCTGCGGGATGGTACCCTGTCTTGGATGTCCTGTGGGGACCGTTTGAAGCTGCCCCAGGAAGTACCCCCTTTACTGGCGCTCTGTAGGTCTCTCCCCTCCCTCCCACCTGCACCCTGGATTATCATAGGGCTACACTGAATACCTCAGGGACTCCATGAACATGCTCGTCATAAAACGTGAGGGGCGCGCTCAGCTCCTCATTAAACAAACAGAAAACAAGTGCGGATTGGACTTCTGGTGTGCATGTGCTCTTAGGCCTGTGTGATGTCACAGGCTGCGTGCCATTGTGTCCTGCGTGTCCAGTGATGTTCTTGGGTCCCGCGTGGGTTCCACGGGGAAGCTGAGGGGCCATTAGAGCATGACACAGCGCCCCGTGCACCCCTGAGAACACCTTGTGTATGAGCAAGGCCCCACACAGCCTGAGGATGGCACCTTCCCCTGACTCTTTCCTTCCTGCCTCCCTCTCGCCTCCCCCAAAAAGCAAACCTCAGTCCTCGACTCAAGTGCCCTCAAGACCCGGGTGCAGCTGAGTAAGCGAAGCCGCCGCCGGGCGCCCATCTCCCACTTGCTCCGCCGCAGTCAGTTCAGTGAGTCTGAGAGCCGGTCGCCCCTGGAAGAGGAGTCAGAGAGCATGTGGATGTTCAAGGACTCCACAGGTATGTTCGTGCCTCCCCTGCCCGCCTGCGCCTTCTGCGCACACCCGCGTCTGACCCACATTCTGCACCGAGCAGGAAGGCTTCAGCTAACCCGTGGCCTGACCTTGGCGGGTGTGGGGTGAAGGCTAAAGGGAGCCCTGGTGAGGGCTGGGTGTGGGTAAATTGCTTGTTTCACAGCCACCCAGGAAGCTGTGATTTCTTGTTCCTGTAGATCTTGCTGTAAGTGGGATTTTAAGTGTGTTCTGAGTCCGTGTGTGGCAGTGTCCCAGCAGCTCAGGGACAGAAACAGGAAGACTGTTGCCATGCAAAGCCAGCCTGTCCTACAGAGTGAGCTTCAGGCCAGCTGTGACTATATATTGTGACTCTTTAAAAAGTAAAACAAAACGGAGAGCCAGGTGTGGTGGTGCACACCCTTAATCCCACCCAGCACATAGGGGGCAGAGGCTAGGAGATCCCTGAGTTTGGGGCTAGCCTGGTCTACAGAACAAGTGCGGCCTCTGATGAGACACCTAAAAGAATGCTCAAGCGTGGTCCATCTGTGTTGGGAGCAAATGAAGGCTAAATATCTGGTGAGGGCTGAGTGTGTGTGTGTAAAGTGATTGTTTCACAAGTGCCAGGACCCAAGTTCAGATCCCCAGCACCCAGGTACCCCTGTAACCCCAGCCTTGAGTAAGCAGACACAGATTCCTGAAGGTTGCTGACCAGCTCTTCCAGCCGAATTGGTGACCTCTGAGTCCAGTTAGAGACCCTGTCTCAAAAAATAATAAAGCAAGGAGAGGTTGAGGCAGATGCCTGAGATTGTGTGTGTGCTTACACCCACGACCCCCACACTGGTACATACATGTGAGTTCATACGATTGATAATAAATCAGTGAGTGAGTTATCTGCTACGCCAAGCCACCAGGAACAAACACAGCCCCTCATAGGGACAGAAGCGCACAGATCCCTCACAGGGACCTGGCAGCAGAACCTGCAGCTTCCATAGTCTGAAGCACATGACTAAGGGCTATGAAAGGCTGGGGCTGACCTTCCTGAGCATGCCCAGTGCCCAGCTTAGCCCGGGCTGCAGGACATGTGTGCCAGTTCTTAGGGAGGCATCACTCCCTATCTGCTAACCCGTCACCAGGAAGCCCTCGGCCCAGCCTGACTTGGGTGGTGCCTCGAGGGACCCTGCAGTACTCCAGTTTGCTCCCTGTTTTTTTTTTTTTTTTTGCCATCTCTTCTGCCCCGTCAAAAGTGACAGGAGCCAGAAGGGGCTGTGCCAAGTGCAGAGTGGACTAGGCGTGTCCCTGTCCTTGCGCAGGGCTGTGGGAGGTTCCACCGATGACTTGGACTGTTTCTCTTAACAGAAGAGAAGTCGCCTAGGAGGGAGGAATCAGATGAAGAGCCGCCCAGGGTGGAGAGGACCCCTGTCAGCCATCCCCAGAGGATGCCTGTGTTCCCAGGCATGGACCCAGCTGTGCTGAAGGTACCTGGTTCCCTAGAGCAGTCTGCACGCCTCTCCTCCTCCTGCCTCCCCCTGCTGTCTGAATGCTGGAATGACAGGCATGCGGCACTGCCTCCCTCCCCCCCCCCTCCAAGAATCTCTCCCTCTCACTGTTCTAAGTTACCCCTTCCTGCCTGTCCTCCAAACTCGGGGTACAGTCACCTCCACCATTTGCTGGGGCTTCCCCTGGGATGAGGCAGTTGACTTCTCAGTCCCATCCTTCCTGCCTGGATCCCCCTGCAGCCCAGGGTCCCCAGTGTTTTTGTGAGGTGTCGCTGTGGGAGCACTGATAGATGGGGCTTGTCCCCAGACAGAAGCCGGCTACACTCGGCCCATCTCTCTCCTCAGGCTCAGCTCCACAAGAGGCCAGAAGTGGACAGCCCTGGTGAATCTCCTAGTTGGGTGCCCCAGCCCAAGACCCCTAAATCACCGTTCCAGCCTGGGGCGCTGGGCAGTAGGGTGCTGCCCTCCAGCACAGAGAAAGATGAAAGGTGAGGATGAGGATGAGGATGCTTCCAGAAAGATCAGGGTCCTGCGGGGTGCTGCGTGCCCTCGGGGCGGGGGGTACAAGGGAATTATCAGGTCCCTGAGAGTGCACTCTGTACTCTGAGGGTAGAACTGTAGCCCAGGGGACGTGGCAGGACCCAGAACTCCAGGCTGGGTTTCCAGGAACCCGATGGAAACTGAGGCGCCCTGCCTCCTCTTACGTTTGGGAAGCACTTTTGACTTGGGAGAGTCGGGAGGCCTACCTGGTCGGCTGCCCTTCAGGGAGGAGGCAGCTGCCCCACCCTGGCCAGGCTGATCGCAGGCACAGGGGAGGCCTGTGCAGCACAGCCTCAGAGGTCACATGACCACTTCATGCCTCCCTCCCTCTCCTCATCCGGGAAATGGGTGACTCCGTGACTCGCTCTGCTGTGGTTTCAGGTCAGAGGAGCCCTCGCCCCAGTGGTTAAAGGAGCTGAAATCCAAGAAGAGGCAGAGTCTGTACGAGAATCAAGCTTGACCAGGTAGGCTGTGCTGGGGACCTAGGAGAAGCCTCGTGACCCCAAAATAAGGGCCTGGGGCGTGGGGGCCTCAGAAGGTCACATAAAGGGACCAGGGACCAGGTTCTGGGCTCCTGTAAAGAACCCATTGAGGGCTGGAGAGATGGCTCAGAGGTTCAGAGCACTGTCTGTTCTTCCAAAGGTCCTGAGTTCAGTTCCCAGCAACTGCTTGGAGGCTCACAACCATCTATAATGAGATCTGGTGCCCTCTTCTGGCCTGCAGGTGTACATGCAGGCAGAGTATTGTATACATAATAATAAATAAATCTTAAAAAAAAAAAAGGAGCCTATCAAAGGGCATTGGGTAACCAAGTCTTTAACTTCATACCCTTGGCCTTTCTGTTGCCCTCCAAGCCCTTGGGAAAGTCGAGGGCATCAAAGGCCAGCTCAGCCAGAGAAGTTTCGGAGTCTTAGGGAACTCTTAGTGTACAAACTGTGTGATGAACAATCAATTCAAGATTGTATATAGTCGGTTTCTCGGCATCACCTGGGATCCAGAGGCCTCCACTGACACCGAGACCCGAGGGCCCTAAAGTGCTGGTTGTAACCCACACGCGCCCTCCTGTGCACTTGAAAGCACGTCTGGTTTAAATTGTATTTATTATTGTGTAAGTACATGGTGCCCGAAGCCTTCCCTCCTGTGCTGGGGCTCAGGTGCACCTCGGTGGTGCAGGAGGCCCTGGGTTCCACCTCCGAGTGTCACCTCCCCAGGAAGGATTTGGAGGGAGGTGAGGGCAATTCCAGTCAGTTCTCTTCTCCCACCTGCCTGTGGGGCCCAGGGCTTGAACTCGCGTCTCCAGGGCTTACACAGCAAGCTCTTTACCCACTGAGCCATCTTGCCGGCCCTTTAAGTCACCTGGACGGCTTCTGACGCCCAATGCGTTAGTGTTGTCCATCCTGCTACTGCCTCGGGGAATGTTGACACATCTGCACATGCTCAGTAGAGGCACATCCGTTCTTTGTGGAGCTCATCACCCCGGGATTGGCTGAAGGTGCCGACTGGGGTGTCACAGACGGGTAGGGCCAGCTCAGTTTATTTAGAAGTCACACACTCAGATCGGGTGTGTACTCTGCTCAACACCTGCATGGGTCGTCAATGCCATGTGGTTGTGGGGTCCCCAGGCTACCTGAGGACATAAGACGTCGATGGACCCTGCGACGTAGGAGAGTGGGGTGCACACTGTAAAAGCTGGCCTGGGTGTGGTAAGGAGAGAGCCACTTCCTGAATCACAGACAGCAAGGCCCGAGGCCTAGCCCTAGTGAATGTGGCGCTGTTTAGAGTCTGCAGGCTCCACCTTGTTGGTCTGTTTTGGGTTTTTTTGGGTTTGTTTTTGTTTTTATTTTGTTTTGTTTTTGCCCTGGAACTCAGAACTTAGGCCAGTGTCGTGTACAGATGCCTCACAGGGCTCCTTCAGCCTGGCTCTGTTGCACTCTAGATAATTTCTAGAACATTGTGCGGGGATGTTACAGACATGTTACAGCATGTGCCATATAATTACATACGTGGACGGACATGTGTATATATCACAAATCCAAAGGACAAATGAATCATGTCCTAAGCGTGTCTGCTCAGGGCTGCGGTGTAGGGCTCAGGGCCTTGCATTTATTCTGTGTTGTCTGTCGGTGTTGATACGGAGTTTTAGTGTGTGGGCACAGGGTAGTGTTCCAGTCCTGATGCGCCCTATGCTTCTTGCTTGACGGTGTCTAGAGCCTTCTGTAGCGACTTTGCAACAGCCCATTGGAGGAAGCTGAGGCTCTGAGGTGATGTGAGGCGTCTGGTCTTTGATGCTCTCCTCAGCTAGTCTGTCCTCACCTCCCTCTAAATCCTTCCTGGGGAGGTGACACTCAGAGGTGGAACCCTCTGCACCACCGGGGTGCACCTGAGTCCCAGCACAGGATAGAAGGCCCCGATGGGGAGAGCCGTGCCCAGTGCTCTGCTAACAAAGCACTGTCTTTTCTCTGCAGACGGGACATCGCTGCACCCATAAACTCAAGCCTTAACCGCAGACGTCTGAACCAAGGCCAAGCCACCCGCTCCTTCCTGGCCACACTTATGTGCCTGGGTTTTCCGCCTTGAAGACACTGTGCTGAGCCCCATCTGGGTCCCCACAGCAAGACCCTGTCCCAGGACCGGCTCCAGTCCTCAGAAGGATCTTCCAGCTCTCCTTGCGGATGTGTCCAGGCCTGTGGATTGGCCTTTGGTGTGACAGCGGCCTTCCTACCCTCCACATACACCTCACAGGGCTCCCCAGCTGGGGAAGCAGACCTAGGCTCCTCTCCTTCTGGAAAGACTTTGACAGCCAACCTTGCGAGGATCCCGGATGGCGAAGGCCACTCACTGCCCCAGCATGACATGGTGTCCCCTGGGTTGGGTTTTGATTGGCTCTTTCCCCCCACTAAGATCCTGCATTCAGATTTATAAGCACACCCGTCATTCAGTCCCCACACCTGTCTTTCCTGTGGGGCCGAGCGCACAGTTGGCCTGCGTCTCACTGCTTCAGTGTTTGCTTTCGAGGGGGATAAAGCAATAACGTGTGTATGCTTCAGCGCTGACTGCAGGGTGGATGGACGGTGTCCAGTTGCCTTGGGACTTCCACCCTTGTCCGTGTCTGGCTTGCTCTGATCTCCACGGGGTGGCCTTTGCCCCTTAGTCCCAGGGGTTACGAACCTCAGTCGGAACGGTCGGTGCCTTGGCTGCTCATACCAGACCTGCTATGGGCGACTTTCTTTCTTATCTTTTCTGAATCCCCATATCCTCCAGAAGAGAACACCTGGCTCAGAACAGATGCGGGCCCCGCCCCGCCCGCCCCACCGTCCACGACCCACCTGGCCGAGTGATTGTCTGGGGCCATCTGCGCACCTGAAAGAGTCCTGTAGCGGGAGCCTCAAGCCTGATGCTCAGGCCTGACTCCTTAGCCACTCTCAAAGCTTCTGTGCTTTAGACACCACCTCATCTTACTCCCTTTTCTAAGTTCAAGGTGACATCGGAAGTCCCAACACCAGCTGCCAACACTGACGCACCAGGCCAGCTGCCCACCGTGCCAGCAGTTTCCTTCCAGACACCTTTTTCCAAATTTGCCTTGGTGACATGCTTGGGCAGGTCCAAGGTGGCCCATAGCTGTGGAGAGCCCTGGGTCTAGTGTTCTGAAGGGTGCCTGCCTGCCTGGCACTTGTGTCCACCGCTGCTCTGGCATCGTCAGTGGCGAAGGTCATTCTCTGTAAATCTATTACTTGCAAATGGGGAGGAGGCCTGCCTCTCCCTCCGTGACTGCCTCTCTGTCTTCTCACTCTGCCTCTCCCTCTCTGCCTGTTTTCCCTTTGGAAGGGTGTGATGGACAGGATGGCGTGCTTTGGGGTGCCTGTGGGCTGAGGTGTTTAGCACCACGGAGACTGCAGGCCTCACCCACACCTGACGCTGTGCATCTGTTCACAAACAGCATCCCCTTTCTTCCATGAGCTAGTGGTGTGCGGACACGCACCCCCCAAAATCATTTAGGGTTCAGTCTCCTTACAGAGGCTTCCATGGCTCCTGTTTTGTTTTTAGAATCCATTTTGTGTTCTGCAGCGATTTGGACCCAGTAGCCTGCCAGGGACTTGCTCTGAAACACACTAGCAGGGCTAAGGGTGTGGCTCTGTGGGTGGAGTGTGTGTCTGACCCACAGCAGGCCCTGGGTTCACACTAGCAGGGCTAAGGGTGTGGCTCCGTGGGTGGAGTGTGTGTGTCTGGCACACAGCAGGCCCCAGGTTCTGTCCCGACATCAATGTGGTGGCGCACACCAGTGATTCTAGCACCTAGCGGGTAGGAGGAAGGGGCTTGGAAGTTCAGGGCCATCCTTGGCTACACCAGAAAGCTGGAGGCCAGCCCGGGACAGAAGACCAAGACAAAGGAACACTGGGCTCATGTTTTGATTCTGACTTCCCTTGGACTCCTTTCTCTGTACCGGGCAGGAAGAAGCCGTGGTGGCGGGAGGTGCTCCTGTCTATCCCAGAAGGCACAGTAGAATCGAAATGAGTTTGCCTTGTCTGTCTGTTGTGACCTCTCAGGCTTGATTGACAGGAAGTCAGTTTGATTCCACGTGAAGTCCCACATGCTGACCTTGGCACTGGCCCAGGGCCAGATTTTTTATCTTTTTTTTTCCCCCTCCATCCCTCCAGAACACAAGATCTGACCACCTCACTGGGTCCTGAGTAATCCTTGTGGTGTGGGTTGACCATGCCCCCCCACCCCCACCCCCTTTTATGGTCCCTGCAGCACAGGCAATGCCGGAGCATGGACGACTGGCTCATTTAGTCTACTTTTCTAAACCAGGCGAGGACTTGGGCTAAGGAGTGTGTTGTTTGTTTTCCCCAGGACACTCCTTTTAAAGGAACCTTATATGCCTTAGTCGGGTGTGCAGTTCAGACACCTGCCTCTCCCCACAGCCCCCCCTCCTGGTGACTCTGGCTGTCTGCAGAGCCCAACCTATGCTCCATAGACCCCCTCTTTTCCCATCAGCGTTTTGACAGTTGGCATTTGGATAATCCGCACCCCCTCGCATTCTCCTGCACAGTCCTGTCCTCACATACAGAGGCCTGTGTGTGAAATTGCATGACACTGTGGGGAGTCCTCAGCTACAACAGGGAATCCAGTGGCCCTGGGGAGTTTGGGAGCCTAGTGTAAAATTTATCTGAAGGCCTGGGTTGGGTATGATGCAGGGACAGACAGGGTCAGAGGGGTCTGTATCCTAGGGAAGTAAGCCAAAGGTTCTCTCCTACGATGAGGCCACCTCTAGGAGGCAACTGCTAAAGCAAAGAGCCTTGGGGATAGGCCCAGGCCCTCACCTCTGAGCAGGGATTGGGAAAATCCTAGTGTGATTTCCCTGAGGGAAGCCCAGCTAGTCCTGGGGGAGGGTGTGTGTGGCAGGGAGCCGGGTAAGAGCTGCTGTGTCAATCCTGCTTTTAAGATCTAGGCTTGATTGCAAAGTGAAAACACGCCCACCCCTTCTTAACATTCAGCCCTGGCAAATCATTTGGGCCGCAGAGATGCTGTACCCTCCAAATGTGCCTTTGCCCCACCACGTGTCGCAGGGAGCAGATCCTAACCCTAACCCTGAGTTCCCGACATTGCTGGGGACAGTCTTGAGGAGGAGGGAGCCCCAGAGAACTAGCAGGTCCTCTCTGTTATCTGAGTCTGCCCTGGCCTCCAGCCCCTCAGTGAGGGAGGACCCCTATTGCCCTTTTAGGGAAGTCATGTTCCAGAAACCTGAGGCCACGGCAGAAGGCAGCAGGCAGGGGGATGTGACTTCACCTGTCCCTGTCCCTGTCCCGGACCCCCATTATACCCCAGAGCGTCCCCTTTGTCTCTGTGGTTCCCACAGGAAGGGAGAACCTCACAGCCTGCACCCTTTACCCTCCAAGCGTCTCCTTAAACTTTTAACGTCACCTATGCCGTGACAATCCCTGAGCATTGAGCCAGCTTTAAAAAAAAAAAATCTCTGCTAGTCTCTAGAGGACAGTCTCTGCTTTTTAATGTCGTCCCGTGTCGCCTTACAGACTCTGTTATATGGGGCTCGCAGAGGTGACACATTGATACACAGAAGGCATTTGTACCAAGTTGTTTTCTTACTCTGTTCTACAAGGATTGTGGTCCTCAACACGCTTTGTATGCTGGGGTGGGAGAATGGAATTATATATGTGAATATAGGGTATATATTTTCCTAACTGTCCTTCTGGGTCCTGCCTGGGATGTTCTGGTCACGCTAGGAAAGGACTCACCAGGTGTGCGTCCCGTCTGTGGCGCTCTGACAGGTGCCTTACCAGTCCACAAGCTGCAGGACTTTGGGATGAAGGCAGATGGTGGGCACCGTAGCGAGTCCCAGGAAGGACCTAGCTGCGTGACTGAGAACTCATCCATAAAAACCTATATTTTTTACTGTCAGAACAGATGGGGCTTCCTGGACTTCACAGTGACCGGATGTCCCCTGTGCTTTTATATTTTGTCACCGTGTAAGAGTTTTACTGGCACAGACAGGCAGCCGGGAATCCAGCCGACTGCACTAAGTGGGGGTGAGCTCTGCATGTGCAAAGGGGGGGCACACCCAGACTCCAAAAATAGTAAATAAAGTTTTCATGTCAGTTGTGCTGCTGAAGCTTGTGTCTGCGAGTAGGCGACCCTGGGTCCTGCCCTCCCACACACACAGTCAGGGCTGCTCTTGTACTGAGCTGTGCCTGGGCAGCAGGAGGGAGACTCTGGCCCCCCCCCCCCCAGATGTGTGGCCGTTTCATCCTGGGAGATATGGAAATAAGCTGGTGATCACTGAGGCTCAAGGCAGTAGAATCCCCACTCTGCTCCTTTCTGGCTGCAGGGTCTCTCTGTGCTGGTTCCTCTTAGCTACAGAATCGTGTGTGTGTGTGTGTGTGTGTGTGTGTGTGTGTGTGTGTGTGTGTACGTGTACGCAGCATTTGTGGGAAGAGTTATGGTGGGATGGTCTCTAGGAGGGTTGTCCCAGGGAGGCCATTGGCAATGGTGGAAACACTCGAGTTTTACAGGAGAGAGGAGATGCTAGGGCCATTGGTAAGTAGAGGTCAGGGGTGCTAATCAATAACCTACCTAATGATAGTCAGTAATCAATCCAGGATGGTGAGTGCTAGCCTACCCAGGGAAGTTAATCAACAGCCTATCCAGTGATAACCTAGTTGATAACCTACCCAGGGATAGAGATGGAAGCCAACCTAGAGATGCAAAAACAGAGCACCCGAGGATGTTAACCAACAACCTAGCTAGGGATGTTTATAACTTAGTTGTTTCGGTTTTCTTCCCGGCGCTGTGATGCGCCCATACCCACAAGCAACTTAGGGGGAGCAAGGTCTAATTGGCCAACACTCCCACATCACCGTCCTTCAATTGAGGCGCATCAAGGCAGGAACTCAAGCAGAAACCAAGGAGAATGGTGCTTATTAGGTTTTTTTTTTTTTTGGTTTGGGTGGGTGGTTTGGTTTAGCTTTTTCCTTTTAGATTTTTCGAGACAAGGTTTCTCCGTGTAGCTTTGGCTTTCCTGGACTTGCTTTGTAGACCAGGCTGGCCACGAACTCACAGAGATCCACCTGCCTCTGCCTCCCAAGTGCTGGGATCACAGGCGTGCGTCACCACGCCCAGCCTTGCTTACTGGTTTTACTGGTTTGTTTTCAGGCCCACGCTTAGCTAGTCAGGACCACCTGACTGGGAATTGGTGTCACCCACAGTGAGCCAAACCGTCCTATGTCAAATACTACTCAAGATATATTCCCTGAAGAGATGCCCGTAGGTCCTTGTGGTCAACAAGCTCCCCTTATCTGCTGGCTCTGTGTTGTCTCAAACTGACACTATCCAGGGATGCTAGTCAACAGCTTACCCAGGAATGCTAATCAATAGCATATCTAGGGAGGCTGATGAACAATCTACTCAGGAATACTCAGGTTTTCTAGAGGGTGGGACTGACAGGGTGAATTATGTGCTCAAAGGTCACTTATTAGGCTGCCTTTCACAGTATGACCCAAGCAACCCGGACATGAGGTGTCTTCACACTAGGGAAGCTGAAGGTGGGTTCTGCTCAGTCGTGATGCAGGACACCTCAGTGGGCCTCATCTGGAGCTGGAGGACTCCTGGGAAGCCGCTGGTCTTCGGTCTGTGCTAGGAGGCTGAAGCACCTGGGTTCTGAGGCAGCTGTGGTAGAGAGCAAAAGGCAAACGCAAATGCTTGTCCCTTACTTAGATGGCCTTCTGTCCAGGTTTTTAAGGTGGGTGTTCTAGGTTCATTTCTGTGGCTGTAATAAAACACCCCAAGGAGAAGCAGTTTGTGGAGAAAAGATGTATTTGGTTTATAATCCCAGTGTCAGCCCCGTCCACAGGGACAACTTTGGCTGCTCACACCCAAGAGCAGAGGGACATGAGGGTAGCTTTGCTTGCTCCTGCCCACCTCAGTCTCTCCACCCTTAGCAGCTTAACACCCTGACTAGGGAATGGTGCCACCCACATTTAGCGTGGGACTTGCTGCATCAATGATCTTGCTTAGGACAATTCCCATGGATGTGTCCATGGGCAACGCAGAGTAGACGACCCCTCACTGGGATTCTAGGTTTTGTCAAGTTTCAAATAAAAGCTAATCATTGCAATGGACTTTTCCACACCCATTAACCTTATCTGGAAAATCCCTCACAGATGTGCTCAGAGGCTGACAATACAACATCACAGGGGTGCCCAGAGATGACCTAATCTATATAAGCCCACTCAGGTGTTCCCAGAGGCTGACATAAGCTAGTTGACCCCTCGCAGGTGTGCCCAGAGGCTGACATAAGCTAGGTGACCCCTCGCAGGTGTCCCCAGAGGCTGACATAAGCTAGGTGACCCCTCGCAGGTGTGCCCAGAGGCTGACATAAGCTAGGTGACCCCTCGCAGGTGTCCCCAGAGGCTGACACAAGCTAGGTGACCCCTCGCAGGTGTGCCCAGAGGCGTCTTCTGTGCGTGATTCTAGGTCTTGCCAAATTGACAATATGAACCCCCAGAGGTGCTGATCAGTAGCTACTCAAGCATTATAGTTGTCTTAGTTAGGATGAAACACCATGATCAAAATCCAGTTGAGAAGAAAAGGGTTTATTTCGCTCACAGTTCCATATGACACTTCATCATCAAAAGTCGTGAGGGCAGGAACCCAAGCAGGGCAGGAACCTGGAGGCAGGAGCTGATGCAAAAGCCACGGAGGGGGACTGTTTGCTGGCTTGCTCCCCATGGTTTGCTCAGTCTGCTTTCTTACAGAACCCAGGGATGGCCCCACCCACCGTGGCCTGGGCCCTCCCCCATCAATCATAATTAAGAAATGCTTTACAGGCTTGCCCACAGCCTGATCTTATGGAGCCATTTTCTTTTCTTCTTCTTTTTTTTTAAAGACTTATTTATTTAATATTTATATACTGTTCTGCCTGCATGTTAGCTTGCACGCCAGTAGAGGGCACCAGATCTCAGTATAGGTGGTTGTGAGCCACCATGTGGTTGCTGGGAATTGAACTCAGGACCTTTGGAAGAGCAGACAGGGCTCTTAACCACTGAGCCAGCTCTCCAGCTCTGGAGCCATTTTCTTAATTGAGGCTCTCTCTTCTCTGGTTAGTCATAAAACTCTCCAGCACCGTGATTAGAGGCTTTGGTAGAGATACTGAGCAGCAAGCCCCCTCACAGGGCAGTGCCCTGTTCCACCCTTGCTAAGAGTGGTGTGGCTCTGGAGGGCAGCGATGCTGATGTTCAGAGCTGTGTGTTAGGGGATAGCAGACAGAAGTGTTGAGATGGCCGAGTGCTCAGGGTCCAGTGGAGAGAGGGTGCCATGCTGCCCCCAGCACTGTTCTTTTCTTTGTATCCCAGCCAGAGACAACTGCCTCAGAAAAGAACCTCTCTTGGCCTTGTCACCTGTGGCAGGAAGTGGCCATTGGTGTGAAATATCCATGGTAGGCAGGGCTCTGGGGGTACAGAATAAAATGGCAGCCATGTGATGTGTTCTGTGCTCACATGACTTCTCTTTGAGACAGCTCAGGCTGGCCTCAAACCTGCAACGTAAGACTAGTCTTGAATTCCTGATCCTCCTGCCTCAGTTTCCCAAGTGCTGTGGTTACAGGACAGTGCCACCACATCAGTGAGGAGCTTTGGAGTGTTGATTTGTGTGGTGCCGGCCTCCCTTACGCCAAGCCAGCAAACCGCACTGGCTCTACCCATCCCCCTCCCCCAGCCATACACTCTCCGGAGACAGAAACCCTGCATCGTCACAGAATATCCCCCATAGTCTCATGTGTAGACAGCTGGTTCCCAGATGGCAGTGCTGGAAAGTTTTGGAGCCCTTGGGAGGTGGGTCTGACAAGAAGAAGTGGCCAGGGAGCTCGTCTTCCAGAGTGTTCTGCCCTGACCCCATCCTGTGTCTGTCCTTCTGCTTCGTGGTTTGCCTCAAGGCAAAGAACTTTGTCCACCACACACCTCCTGCCGTGAGACTCTCTGTAAGGGTGTGCAGACCAGCAACCCTGGCCTGAGCTGCCTGAAACTGTCTGCCCTTGTTTCTGTCAGGCATTTTGGTCACAGTGACCTAGTGATAACTTACACATTAGTTCGTGGGGATGGAGCGATGGCTAAGTGGCTGTGCAAGCGCAAGGACCCAAGTTCAAATCTCTGGCAACCCATGAAAAGGCGGTGGTGATCCAGGCCGTGGTGGCGCATGCCTTTTAATCCTAGCACTCAGGAGGCAGAGGAGGCAGGTCTCTGAGATCAAGGCTAGCCTGGTCTACAGAGTGAGTCCTAGGACAGCCACAGATGATCCTGTCTTAGAGGTTGGGGATGGAGGCAGGAGGATGCCTGTGGGCTGCCTCTGGGCCTTGCTCCAGGTTCAGTGAGGGGGCTCTGTCTCAGAGAAATAAGGCAGAGAGCTATAGGGAAGGCCACCAGACTCCACTGGCCTGTGTTCACACCCAGCCACACACATACTCGCTCACAGAATACATGCTCACACACCAAAACTCAAACCTATTTGTAGCTATGATCCTGAGACATCAGTGACCCACCTCAGTCATGAGATCTGTGAAATTCAGAGTCTAGGGGGTGGGGTCACTGACAACACCCCCAAGGATCCAGTAATCAGGTTTTAGGCTGACTTGAGGGTTTGAGCCTACAGCAAACAGCTATGTAATGCTAAGTAACTGATGTGGTCTTTCTGAACAGTTTCTTCATCATTGTTAATATGAAGATCAAAGCTTCTCCCCTAAAGATGCTGAGAACGGGTCAACACGAAACTCCCATTAATAGGTCCTCTATAAGTGGCAGTTGCCACTCATATGTGCTGCCCTCATGAGGATCATGTCTTCACTGAGGTGACAGCCCGTGTGAGTGTCTGCGTGGATTTACAGTGGATGTAGAAAGGCGTTTGTGGTGCTCTGGCTTCAAGTCCAGCTGCCCAGCACTTGGAGCCAGAAGTCTCCTGCTTCAGGATCCAGAGCCTGTACCTGTCTAGGGATGCTGAGAACTCTGGTCAGAAAATGGCCCTGAGAAACTCGAGAAGGAGAATTGGGGGTCACAGGAGGGGTTTGTGCCCCGTGCCCCCTGTCTAGTCTGTCGGGCCTCCCATAAAGCCAGCAAAGGCCATCAGTCCCCAGGAAGTCATCAGAGTTGCGCCGGAGGTGACTGGCCTTGGGGGCCTCCCCAGCCTTCCCATTAGGGTGAAATGGCCCGGACAGGATTGGGTGGACAGGGTGCTATCTCAGCAGGCCACAATGTGCTGGGCCAACAGAACATGCCCATAAATAGGCCGGCCTTGGAGGCAGGCCAGTCTGGGGACAGCTGGCCCTTGAAGCAGGTTTGTACTGGACTGGGTGAGGCAGGGGGGACGTGTGCATTGTGGAAGGTGCAACCTCGGCTCTCTGTGGGTGTGCATGGCTGGTGCCCGGCTCACTTGAGAATAGGGGCTGACCTACCTCCAGGACGCAAGACTGCCTGTAGGCCTGGCCGCAGATGGACCTGGGGAACTGCCTTGTCTGTGGGTTTGAGCACGAAACTGTGTGTAGGCTAGGGGCCAAGGACTGGCCGGCTCTGAGGATGGGAAAGCACCCTTCAGGTATATGGGGGCGTCCCCATGAGGTGGGCCAAGCCCCATGCCCTGCTGATAGTGGCTAGATGCAGTTGATGGGCCTCACACCACTGTGCCAGGACAGGTCATGAGGGAGACAAAGATCAGGAACAGGTGTGTGAAGGACAGTGTATGTGTGCACAGGCCTGTGAGCAGAAGTCTGCAGAGCCTGGATCCTGTGTCTCTGTCCTCGAGGCTAAGAGGACCCTGCTGCAGGGTCCACTCTGCAAAAGCCTAGAACACACAGCAAGCACTCAAGGGGGTGAGCAGTCAGCTTCATGGATTGGTTCCGAAGACCAGGCCCATTCCACAGCTGCCTGGTCCGTCTTTCTGTTTTTTTCCTGCCTGCTATGGTCTGCTGTCCACCCTGACAATGGTGTCCTGTCCTGGTCACTGAGGCTGCAGAGAGTCCCATAGAGATGTCCATCCTTGTGCAGAGAGCATTTTAGTGTCGGGGTGGAAAGGATGCCAATCTGGTCCGAGTCCTTTCTTCCCTGTGGCCTCAGTAAAGTGGTTCTTGCTTTTCTGGGTCCCTGAGATTCCCCAACCCCACTGACTGGCCCAGATGCATGGCGCAGAGCACGTGGCCAGGGGGTGTTTGCTGACTGACTGACTGTAGATCTTGATTCATGGCTATGAGCCATGGGCAGCAAGGGCCTCGCTACTGTTTGGTTCCAGTCACGTCGGCACTTGATACCACTGGGAGGAGCTGGTGACCTGGTTCGGCTCTGGTCTGAGGCAGAAGTGTCCCTGGAGAGATGGCAGAGCAGCACAGTGCACCTGAGCAGGCTGCAGCTGGCAAGAGCCACGGAGGCCTTGGGGGCAGCTACAAGGTACCTGGGACTCAGTGGGACCTCAGCCCAGGGCCGAGGGCAGCAAACGACTCCGTGGAGCACAGGGGCACCAGGCTTCAGGGGATGTGGCTTCAAGCTCTGCCTTTCCTGTGTGGCCATGCGTGAGTCTCTTGATGTCTCTGGGCGCTGACAGCTTCATCTTTAAAAAGGGAGTGATGCCAGCTGTCCTCGGCCTCAGAGTTGTCCTGAGATAAAGCGGATGGCAGGAGCCTGTCTGGCAGATGGGAGAAGTGTGACGTTGCTGACTCTGTCCCTTCCAAGCCAGGCTGAGGCTTTGGAGGGAGCGTCTGACATGGATGGGGTGAAGGAATGCAGGAACATGTGGTGTGGGCATTTCTGAGTCTGCCCTGGCGATTTTAAAAGGCAGGAGCTGTGCCATTGTTGTAATTTCTCACTGTGGCCACCAGGGAGCGGTGCAGACCCGTGTGTTTCAGGCTAGCGGGGAAGCAGATGCCCCGCCCCTGCTGTTTTGAGGGAGGACTTTGGAGCCAAGACGCTCACCTGTGTCATTCCAGGTGACGGTGTATGAGTTAGAGAACTTCCAGGGAAAGCGATGTGAGCTCTCGGCCGAGTGTCCCAACCTCACCGACAGCCTGCTGGAGAAGGTGGGCTCCATCCAAGTGGAGTCTGGACCGTGAGTACCTGGCCCTTGCCCACTGCCCCAGCCTCCTGCTGTCTGAGGCCCAATCCAGCCCTAGATCTGCCCTGGGCCCTTAGACCACGCCCTGCATTTCTTTGCCTCAGTTTCCCCGATTCATAAAACATCAGAATCCTGGCTTTAGATACTGTGATGTGTGGCAGGAACAGGAGGGAGGTCAGCTGGTGCCCAGTTCAGAGATGAAAGACCAAATTAACACCAGCTGTATAGAGTTACGTAAATAGTGGCTTCTCGGCTAAGAGCGCCTACTCCTGTTGTTGCAGAGGACCTGGCTTCAAGTCCCAGCAGCCACGTGGCAGCTCACGACTTTCTGTAGCCCCAGATCCAGAGGACCCCATACCCTCTCTTGTTCTCCGCAGGCACCAGGCTGTAGAGTTTCACATGAGTTATAGCAGGAAGGCTCAGCCCTTTTTATCACTGGCGTAGCAGAGGGAACTGGGGCCGGCCCTCAAGGCAGCAGGCCCTTGTGCAGGGCACTGAGCTCTGGCCTTCAGATCGCATCTAGGTTCTGGGACTTTCTGTTTATAAACTCGGGCTGCATGTCTGCCACCTGTGTCTCCTCACCTGAGGACAAACAGTGGTGTGGATTTCAGAGAGCGGGAGAAGCAACGTGGATGGGTGGATACAAGGGGGAAAAAGGGAGGGCAGGCCTATGCACCAGATGCCTGCAGTACCCTTGGTGGCCAGAAGAGGTCACTGGATCTCTCAGAACTGGAGTTGTGCCAGTCATGGGCTGCCATCTGTGCTGGGACTTGAACCCTGGTCCCTGTAGCACCAGCCACTGATCTTAACTGCTGAGCAAGAGCTCCAGCCCCTCACCCATGGATCTTTTGTTCAGTCTATGGCAGGAACTTTAGGGGATTTCCCCCCCCAAAACTCCTCCCAAGCTCGGCCACATGTGGACTCTCGGCATGTCCCCAATAGGTTTCTGGCCTAGGGCATCAGTCCTGGAGCCCCCCTAGTGGCAGGCTATACAGGGAGTCTGTTCTGGGTTAGGGATGGGGAGGGTGTGCAGTCAAGGTGTGCCCTTTCTCCTGCATCTGGGTCCCTGCTCAGCCACCCCAGAGGTGACCCTGTTCCTACCACGCTCAGGTGGCTGGCATTCGAGCGCAGGGCCTTCCGTGGGGAGCAGTTTGTCCTGGAGAAGGGGGACTACCCTCGCTGGGACGCCTGGTCCAGCAGCCGACGCAGTGACATTCTCCTGTCTCTCCGGCCTTTGCACATTGTGAGTCAGGGCTGTTGCTATCTGTGTGTGTGTGTATGTGTGTGTGTGTGTGTGTGTGTGTGTGTGTGTGTGTGTGTGTGTGTGTTCAGGCCAGTTTGGCCACTGCAGCCCTGCCTGGTCAGGACTTAGATTCTTCCCTCAACAATAGTATGGAGGAAGAAGAAGCTGGCTGCTGAGTGGGCCCTGGGGAAGGACACAGGATCCCAGTCCTGAACTATCCGGGCACGACCCAGGACCCTCTCATAGTAACCTGATTAACCCGAGAGGCCTCATAGTCCAGGCTCAGATCAATATTGCTAAAAGAAACACAGAGCTCAAAAGCCCAGAAAACCAGTCCGCACTCCTGCGTGGCACTTCCTGAAGGGGACACGGTCCGTGAGGCCACTGAACCACCAAACCACTGCTCCATCCACACAGAAGCCACCACAGCTCCTCCTCCCAGTGTCTGGACAGAGTTGTTTTTAGCCAACAGGGGAATATAACCCAGGAAGATGAAGCCAGATTCAACCTAGGAGAGGGGAGGCTGGAACATTGTCTTTGTGGTCCCCTCTGAGCCTCAGTTTCTCTTTCTGGTGGTGAAGACGGTGGCATGAGATCTGTCCAGTTGCCTTCCCCTATCTTGCTCAGCCGCGGGAGGTGGGGTTGTCTTGAGTCCTGCTCTCTTGCAAGAAGTTGTGTTGAAAAGATTCTTCCTGTTCTGGGTGTGGGGCCCCCCTCTCACCCTTGACCTTTGCCCCCCAGGATGGCCCAGACCACAAGCTGCACCTGTTTGAGAACCCAGCCTTCAGTGAGCGCAAGATGGAGATAGTGGATGATGATGTGCCCAGCCTGTGGGCCCACGGGTTCCAGGACCGTGTGGCCAGCATCCGAGTCATCAATGGGACGTAAGGGAACCCCAGCCCCCTCTGCTCCAGCCCTGTCCCCTGGTGGCTGCTCCTGTAGCGCCAGGCTCACCACAGCCACCAGTGGCTCTGAGCCTGCGTGGTGGAGGGAGCGGTGGACCGGTCCAACATCCTAGCACCCAGGGACTTGGCAGGGGGAGTGGGAGTTCAAAAGTGGCCTGAGCTCCAGAGCCAGGTCCTGCCTCAAAACTCCAAGAGTTGTGGCAAGGGCACGGTGGTGCACACCTTTAATCTGAGCACCTAGGAAGCAAAGGCAGGTGGATCTCTGTAAGGTCAAGTTCAGCCTGATCTACAGAAGAAGTTCCAGAACAGCCAGGGCTACTGGGAGAAACCCTGGCTTTCTTGAAAACCAAACCAAACCAAAAAAAAGTTTAAGAGTTGGACTCTATCCTCAGCAATGTGCACAAGCTCATAATCTCTCTCTCTCTCTCTCTCTCTCTCTCTCTCTCTCTCTCTCTCTCTCTCCCTCCTTATTTTCTCTTTGCCTTTCTCCCCTCCCTCCCACTCCCTCCCCTTCCCCCTATGAGAATGCCTCAGCACCAGCCTCCTGCTCCACTGAGGTTCCTAGGCAGCCTAGACTCCTAGCCGGTTTTGTTGTTTTGGTTTTGTAACTAGCCCCCACCGTGTGGTCTACACTCAGGTCCCTTTGACTCCCCTAACTCCCCAGGCCTGGAGGCCTGAATTCTCAGGGTGACCTTGATCTCACAGTCTCTGTTATTATCAGTCTGGAGCGAGCAGCTGTGAGCTGGCTTGCTGTTTCCATTATCAAAACCTCGGGGTCACCTTGCCTTTCCCCTCCCTTGTGGGTTTGAACCTGGGATGGAGCCTGGAAAGGTAATGCTGAGAGTACACTCGGTGGCTTTTTCCTGAGTGTCAGGGATGGGGGTCCTGTGGTCACTTAGAGCTTCTCTCAGTTACCGTCAGCCTGATGGTGAGCGTGACAGGCACACTGGTGGAGGTGCCTCTGAGAGCCCCAAGGGTATGTGTGACCTCCCAGGAGACAGAAGGTTGGGCAAGGAAGGACAGACCAGTCAGAAGGGATGGCGGGTTCGAAGGCTCAGACTCCGCCGCACGGTGGGATGAAGGGCTGGAGGATGAAATGATGCGGAGAGGTGAGGCAAGAGACGCTTGGAGAACGGTGGATGGTTAGATCCATCCCAGGGGCTCTGCGGAGCCAAGGAGGACTTGAGATAGGTGGGAGGCATAGCAAACGCAGGCCTTAAAGAGCTTTAAAGGGCTGTGCCTGCAGCGCGGAAGGCGACTGGAGGGACGCGCCTCACCTCACTCACCCATCCTCCGCAGGTGGGTGGGCTATGAGTTCCCCGGCTACCGTGGGCGCCAGTACGTGTTCGAGCGGGGCGAGTTCCGCCACTGGAATGAATGGGACGCCAATCAGCCGCAGCTGCAGTCCGTGCGACGCATCCGTGACCAGAAGTGGCACAAGCGCGGCTGTTTCCTGAGCAGCTGAGGACGTGGGTCCCAGGGGCCAACGCTGCTGTACCCTACCGACCCCGATCAATAAAGCCCACCAGCCATGCTGCTCTGTCTGCGTCACTTCCTGTGGTGGGGCCGCTTCAGGGGCCAAGATAGGCAAGGTGGGGAGAAGGGGGTGTGTCTGTGCCCAAATCTAGTCCTGTCAGCTGAGGGACACGTCCTCTCTGCCACAAGCTTACTTCTGCCACCAGTGCCTACATCTGAACAGCTGTCCATCTGCCTCTCATCTGTTCATTTATCCGTCCTTCCATCCATCTTCCTACCCACTCATCTATCCGTCATCTACCCATTTTTCCTTCTTTTTCTTCTATATTTTCTTCTTTCCATCATATATATTCCATACATCCTTGCTACCATCCATCTATCTTTCCATCCATCCATCATCCATCCGTAGATAGAGCTATCTATCCTCCTTCCATCTGTCAGTTTGTCTGTCCTTCCACCCATCCTTCTTTCTCCCACGCTTGCCCGTGTCATTCATTTCTCCTGTAGTCTCCCATCTGCCAGTTAAACCCATTGCTTTTCTTTTATGTGGCAAGTGCCATGCCCTGCTGGAGGCAGAGGGAAGTAAGCCACCAGAGCATAGGGCTGCCGTAGCTGAAACCACTCTGATTTGCGGAGAAACAGAGGTGCGGAGAGCTGACCATGTGCTGCCCTCAGCTGCACAGCTTTCAAGGGGGAGGACCAGGGCTCCCGGGCTGCTCCAAAGCCCCTTGTCCCCACACAGGGGCTGCTATGCTGTGCTGACCTTCACCGTACTCCCAAGGCAGCTATGACTGCCCTCCCTGTGCACTGAGCATTGCTGTGCCCCAGGCTGCAGCTCAGGGCTCTCTGCAGCCGGGCAGCTGGCTCTGGGGTCTCCTGCTGAGGAGGAAACTTCACCAGAGCTGCCACTTGAACAGCCCAGGGTCCTTAGCCCTCAGGGAGAACCTCCTCGTCTTTTTGGCAGATCCTGGCACCCAGGCATTTTTTTTTTCTCATGGTGTTTGAACAAGCCTGAGGTAGAGAGATACTAACGCACATTCACTCAATAACAACGCCCTCGCCAAATGCCCGTTGAAAACAGAAACCTCCGGCTGCCTTCCTTCCTCCACCCTACCCTAGCTTTGTCAAAGCCCTAAGCTATTGCAACATTGTTTCGCACCATTCTTTAGACTACAGTTAAAGAAAGGCCACCTGCCTTTCTCTTCACCCTGCCCTAGCTTTGTCAAAGCCCTTAGCTAATGCAACATTGTATCAAGGCAGTCTGTATACTCAGTTAAAGAAAGGCCTTCTTAACAGCTTTGTTCTGAGAATCTGTATGAGGACGGGCCGTAGTTAATTTCATTTCAAGATACCAAAGGGGTGTCACAGATAACAGTCACAGTCCCTTTGGATAGATTCCTGAAGGAGACATAAACGTATTTTCGTTACAATCCCAAGAGTGGGATCCGAACGGTCTTGGGAGAGAACAGGTGAGGTTAATCCACTCGAAGAGCAACCACCTCCTGTGGGAGCTTGATTGTTGCCAGCTGAAAAGATCCCGTGACCAGACTCTGGGAGGAGATATATAAATGAGCCCAGAACTGGAGGTGGGGCTTTTTAGAGACTTGGGAGAGTTTTGGCTGTTCATCACTGCACTTTGAGCCTCTCCAAAAGAGAACCGCTTGAGGGAAGGCTTCCGGGCTCCGGCTCCGGCTCCGGCTCCTGCTGAGGTTCTGGGTTCTGATTACTCCAGGTTCCAGCAGAAGAAATCCTACAAATTATGCCAGGAGAATCGTTTCTCAGAACTGATATCCTTAAGGTTTTGTTGTTGTGTTCCTTGATCCTCATTTCCTATTGTTTTGGTTGGTTGGGTTATAAGCGATGACGTACGCTCGGTTAATAAGTTATAATAAAATATATTGGTTAAGAAAATTGAGCCTACAGATTCCTCCCAATTGGATGATCTAAGAAGCATTTTGAGTCCCCATTGCTTTTCATCTAAGGACTATGTTGTGTTTGTCCAAAAGGTACACGCAGGCCTGCTGTCTTCACAGCCACTGAAGGTGAGCCTTTTCTTCTGGGCATCGGTTGAGCTGGCTGCACTGACAGGGCCTCGGGTCTCATGTTTCTCCCTCGTACCCCTGTCCTGGTCAGCAGGAGCTTGGTTACACATGGGTGTTCAGGGCAAAGACTCTGCCATCCCGCCGTGTCACCATCTTAAAAACATGCAGGAGGAGAGAGCCATGGCACATGGCATGGTTATTTGGCTAGAAGGCGTCACATGACCTAGCATGCCCACGAACTGATGTTGGAAGCCCCAGTGACAACCCCGTCTCAGATGTTATCTGTGTGTTCTGCCTGTGGCACTCCCAAGACCCCAGTAAACAGTCCAGCCTGGGGCTCTGGTCTTGACTCCTCCTTCTGGGTAGAGCCTTCTTGCTCTCTCAGTCAGTCCGCACACACATTTTCTGAGGACCTACTATGGGCTGAGCCTGTGCGTGTCCAGAGGGTACAGAGGTAGCTAAGTTGTAGCTCCCTCCACACAAGGTTTGCAAAACAGCAAAGGGCTTTGAGAGCTTGTGGACCTGTCAGCAGAGAGCTGTACTCAGGCTGGGGAGGGGATGTGAATCGGTTCCCACTGAGTTCTCTCGGGAGGCTCCGTGAACTGAATGGACAATGGATGATCAACTGAATACAAAGCCTCGGGCTGCTGCTGACCCTGTCCCCCAGCATGTCCTCCTTTGAATGGATGGTCAGAAAACAAGAAACATAAAAAGTTCAGAAGATGGTTTGGCCCAAGCGATGAATGTTTTCAGAGATGAGGCCACCAAGTGCTTTCTATGGTGGCTTCCAGGCTGCCTTCTCTGAGAAAGGACTGACCCAACCCTATAATAGCCATGTGTTAGGTACTTAGCCCCACCCCATCCTGGTTTGAAGAAGGAAACTTGACTGTGGGGGGGGGAGGGGGGAGGCTTCTGAGATGTTTTCTACTCACCATCCTTTCACCTGAGAATTCTTTTATGTGATGGGTGGGGGCGGGGCTACAGACACATGAAACAGTCAAATATTCCCTGATAATTTACAAGTTTATCTTTATTTAAGACAGGGGCTGGAGAGATGGCTCAGCAGTTTAGAGCACTGTCTGCTTTTTGAGAGGTTATGAGTTCACTTCTCAGCAGCCATGTGGTGGCTCACAATCCTCTATATGGGGATGCCTTCTTCTGTCATGCAGATGTACATGCATATAGAACACTCATACATGTGTGTATATGTGTGTGTGTATGTGTGTGTATATATATATTTAAGATAATACTTCACATGCACATAAATTTGTGATTTATTATAAATAAAAGCAACTTTGTATGCTAAAGGGGTGACGTGCTTGTCTGACTTTACATGGATGTTCTACTTTGCTTTTCTGTTGCTGTGATAAAGACGCTCTGACTTAGGGATGGAAAGCATTTATTTCATCTCATGCTGTCAGGCTGCAGGGCATCACTGAGGAAGTCAGGGCAGGAACCCAAAGCACAGCTCACCGTGGAGGAATGGTGCCTGGCGGATTGCTCTCCCTCTCAGCTGGCTCTGTTACACAGCTCAGGCCCACTTGCTTGGGGATGGTGTCACCACAGTGGGCTGCATGCTCCTACGTTCACAGTCAAGACAATGTCCCGCAGACATGGCCGTGGGCCACCACGAAGGGGAAGTTCTCTAACTGAGGTTCTCTCTTCTTGGGTGATCTTAGATCAGTGGTTCTCACCCTTCCAATGCTTTGACCATTTGACACAGTTCCTCCTGTGGTGGTGACCCCCATCCACAGATTTATTTTCACTGCTACTTCATAACCATAGTTTTGCTACTGTTACGAATTATAATGTAAATTATATATAAACTTGCCAAAGGGGTCACGACCCACAGGTTGAGAACCACTGCTCTAACTTGTGTGGAGTTGACAATAAAACATCACCAGGACAACGGACACTGAGGAAACATGGCTCTCCCTCCTCGAGCAGCCACCCAATCCAACAGCTCCTCTGCAAGGGGCGGCCCTGTCTCTGTTCCTCCCCTGAGCATGAAATGTTGACTTGGCTGGACCTTGTAACCACA
Organism: Acomys minous; assembly: GCF_964271855.1. NCBI lineage: Eukaryota > Metazoa > Chordata > Mammalia > Rodentia > Muridae > Acomys > Acomys minous. The sequence goes on from NC_140498.1 coordinate 95,503,830, forward strand.
GCTGCTGTGAGTTCATGCATTGAATATCTGGGTCATGTTCACAAACAACATTTTACAGCCCCCTTTCCCATCCCCAAACTCTCACATTCTCTTCGTCTCTACATGCCAGGTGTCTGCTGCTTTCAAGCCATGCACTTTCTAATGCTTGGTCTGTGTCAGGCTCCAGGCTTTGAAGATGGCACAGAAAGCAAGCTGGGCAGGAGGCACCTCTGCCCTCATGATGACCTGCAGGTGGGAAATACATGAGGAAGGGTGTTGGGACATGTGAGAAACAGCATGGGCAGAGGACTCAGGAACACACACACACACGTGTGTGTGTGTGTGTGTGCTTGTGAACTATGTAGTGTGTATGTGATGTGTCTGTGTGTGTGTGGTGTACATGGGTGTGTGTATCTGGTATGTGTATGTGTACAGGTGTGTGTCTTTGTGTACTATGTGATGTGTGTGTATTTGTGTACTATATGGTGTGTATGTGGTAGGTGTAAGTGTACAGTGTGTGTGAGTGTGTGTGTGTGCGTGCGTGCATTGTGTGGCTGCTGAGAGAATGGAAAAGTGACGAGAGAGAGGTTTTGCTATCTTGGCCTCAGTACCATCTCTCTCTCTTTGCATGACCTTGGGTTCAAGGTCAAGACAGCCTGGGCTGTAGGAAGACAAGAACTCCAGCGGGACAGCAGTAAAGTTTGGAGAGACTTCTCTTACGTCAGGACCCATTCCTAGTCATGCCCCACTGAAGGGCAGCAGACACAGGCAGCCAGGGTCCCTTAGAAGTTTACCCCTCAGCCAGCCCTCCTAGCCCACCTTGTCACTGCAGGATTGGGCCCTAACCTGCTTTGGCCACACCTCAGTACACTTGAATTGTTAATCTGGTTTCTTTGAATAAAATCCCATTGCTGTCAGATCTTTCTCCCATGCTAACTCCTTATCACGGAGTGTGGGTGCCTGATGCGGACAGGCCTGAGGAGGAGGAGTCCGTCAGTGACCAAAGAACAGAACTTGTCCCTAGTGGATGGCTGGATGAGTGAAGGAACAGATGGACAGACAGGTGAGTGGGTAAAACGGTGAGTACGTGGATGGATGGTTGGATGGACAGACAGACAAATGGGTGGGTGGAAAGATGGACAGATAGACAGGGATGGATAATTATGGCTCAGTAGACGGAGGGATGGATAGACAGATGGGGGCTGTTTGAGTGAATGAATGGTATACAGTAGATCAGTGAACTGCGGCTGAATAGGAGTCACTCTTCCCTCGTGGTGGCTGGCGAGCTGGTTAGGATTGCCGGCTTAGTAACGAGAATCTAGAGAGATGCGCTATCTTAGGCAGCGTCTCTATTGCTGTGAGGAAATGTCATGCCCAAAAAGCAAGTTGGGGAGGAAAGGGTTATTGGCCTACACTGTTCATCATGGGAGGACTTCAGGACAGGCACCCAAGCAGGGCAGGAACCTGGAGGCAGGAGCTGATGCAGAGGCCGTGGAGGGCTGCTGCTCACTGGCTTGCTCAGCCTGCTTTCTTATAGAACTCAAGCCCACCAGACCAGGAGTGGCTCCACCCACAATGGGCTGGGCCCTCCCCCTCCCATCAATCACTAATTAAGGCGATGTCCCAAAGCCAGAGCTTACGGAGACATTGTTTCAGTTGAGGCTAACTCCTTTCATATAACTCTAGCTTGTGCCCAGTTGACATAAAATGAGCCAGGCCAGTGAATGATGGACGGGTGGGTAGGCAGGTGGATTGGCACGGGATTACGTGGACGAGTGGATGAGTGGATGAATGTTGGTCTCTTCCTAAAGTGTCCCTTTTCTGCTCGCTTTTCCCCAGGGACACTGAGATGGCCTTTGTCTGCTATGCCCCAAGCCTGGTGACTGCACCCGTGAACCTGGCATGGCCCCGTCCTGGCAGCAGGACGGCTGATGCATGCAAAGTGGGCATCTCCTTACCCGGGCCGCCTGACACACTGGCGCAGCCGAATCTGAAAGCTAATGACATTATTGTGTGGAGACACAATGTCTGTGGGCATTTGCTGACCCGGGCTTTGGTGTAGGCTTAGCCTGCATTCTCACCCCGCTTTCCGCAGGGAGGCAGTGCTCACCCGTCTTGGCACCAGCTCCCCTGGGGAAGGTATAAATACCACCTCCCACCAGCTGGGCTTCACGGCACTCGCGGGGGCTGGCGATCTGGTAAGAAGGCTTCTGCCGCTTGCTCTGCCCTTTGCTCTTCTCTCCTCCTTTTTGGAAAGTGTGGAGCAGTGACTTCAGCACTTGGACTCAGTTTCCCCTTCTGTTAAGTGGGTAGAAGGGGTCGCCAAAGCCCTTCCGCCATGGGTTAAGAAGCGATATAGTAGACTGGCCAGGTGCCTAGCCAGTGCCTGGACAAGGCTCCCCCGTTAATGTGTTAACCAGATTCTCAGCACCCCTTTCCTGCTGGATGCTGGAAAGGAAGATGCATCTGGCTTGTGATCCAGAGGTGGCCTCAGCTTGAGCACGTCTAGGTTGCTGAGACAGCTTCCTCATGTCAGTCACTGTAGCTCCCTTGGGTCTGCCTTGGGGGACCCATGGGCTGAACTCAGCGGCACTTTTTTTCTGAGCACTGAGATTTCGGTGTCACCAAGTCCCCTGGAAATGGTCCTGATCATGCCACCCTGGTTGTCCCTTCCTGGGTGCAGTGTGCGTGTGCGTGTGCGTGTGCGTGTGTGTGTGTGTGTTCCAGGGCCCAGTGAGATGCACCCAGTTGTGTGTTTGGAGTCCTGGCTCACAGAGAGGATGAGGAACCTCTATTGCTTTCCTGGTGTACGGAGCAGGAAACTGAGGCACTGGGAGAGGGTGGGACTTATGGGTGGCCCTTCAGCTGCTATGAGCCCTTGGTCTGGTCCAACTCCTAAAAGGTAGAGAATTTGACGAGCCGGAAGTGGACACCGGAGAGCCTTCCAACACGACTCCACAACACGAGAATCCAGCAATAGGCGAGAGAAATTGTGGGAGAGAGTGGGAGAACTTTTCCACTTAGACTTGGGCTGGATTCCCAGTGAAGGTGAGGCCAGAGGCCAGGTGGCTGCTTCCAGAAAAATCTAAAACCAAGCCGAAGAGAAAAGGGCTGAGGGCTGTACCAGGGTTAGCCCAGAAATCCTCTGGCAGCAGAAAGCCGAGAACCAACAAGGTCCTCATGCAGCTCTGTCATTTCTTTCAGGTCACCTCGACACCAGAGAGTCCACCATGGCCTCAGACCACCAGATGCAGGCGGGCAAGCCGCAGCCCCTCGACCCTAAGGTGGGTACCCTGCTGGTGTGTGTGGGGGGCGGGGTCAGTCCCCTCTGCAAGGTCAACTTCCTCCTTCCTGGTGCCCTTTCTCTGTCATGTTCCTCTGGGGACTCAGTCTTCCCCAGCTAGCTGCACACCTGGGGCTCTGTGCCCCTCCCCCCAGCTAGCTGCACACCTGGGGCTCTGTGCCCCTCCCCCCAGCTAGCTGCACACCTGGGGCTCTGTGCCCCTCCCCCCAGCTAGCTGCACACCTGGGGCTCTGTGCCCCTGCCCCCAGCTAGCTGCACACCTGGGGCTCCTGTACCCCTGCCCCCAGCTAGCTGCACACCTGGGGCTCTGTGCCCCTGCCCCCAGCTAGCTGCACACCTGGGGCTCTGTGCCCCTGCCCCCAGCTAGCTGCACACCTGGGGCTCCTGTACCCCTGCCCCCAGCTAGCTGCACACCTGGGACTCTGTGCCCCTGCCCCCAGCTAGCTGCACACCTGGGGCTCCTGTACCCCTCCTCCCAGCTAGCCGCGCACCTGGGGCTCATTCCCTGTGCCCCTCCCCACCCAGATGCCTAGTGTCACCTTCAGACTTCAGAGAATTAAATTTCTCTGCTTCTCTGCTGCCCCACATGCTACTGCGCACGGGCCTACCTGAGACTAGGGCAGAGACACAGTGCCAACTGGAGAGGATTTCAGCCCCACTCCCGCTGTGTGGCCCAGACTGGTGGCTTGACTTCTCTGAACATCAGCCTTATGCAATGGGGAGTGTCAGTCACATGTAGAACAATTGTGCAGCTCCTGCTTAGCCCCCCCCCACCTGCCCCCTCCAGAGGCTCGCGTGCTGTCCTCCCACCTGCTTTCTGATGCCTACACTTCTGAGGGGGCAGAGCTTATTCCAACCTCGGGGGCTGGCCACGCTCAGTCTGGCTCAGCCCCCACCTCCTCATTTCCCTCCCCATGAGCTTCCCTTTCAGTGGGTGACAGTCAGCAACCAGGGGACCCATAGCCTTGAGGAGAGGAAGGCACTGAACACTAAGTAGGTTAAGGGGATCCTGAGGACTGGCGTACACAGCAAATGGTGTGTCAGCTTAGTGCTTAGTAGGGACCTCCATGAGGAGGTGACTGGGATCACGTGATGGAGCAACCTTGTGAAAATAGGGGCAGGGAATGGAGCAGTGGGAGCAGCATGCACAGAGGCCCAAAGGTTGCCAATCAGCTGGGAGAGTTTGAAGAAAAATGAGGTGGCTAGCTTCAGAGCACAGCTCTTCAGTAATATGATGTCATCACACACATACTGTGATGTCACATATGCACTGTGATGTCATAAACCCACGGTGCCATCACATATACATACAGTGATGTCACACACATGCTGTGATGTCACAAATGCACCATGCCATCACATATACATATAGTGACATCACATACATTTTATGATGTCACAGATGTACAGTGACGTCACATATATACCATGAACACATACATAATTAAAATCAGCCAACAGCCACAGTGGAAATTGTCAAAAGAAAGAAACAGGTGATTGATTTTTATATTCTCCCTTGTTAAACAGTTCACGTCCACCCTGCCTGTCTTCAGATCTGTGCTTCCCCTGAGCAGCCCACATTCCAGCGAGCTGCGTGTGCAGGGCGGTGCATCTAGTGGCTTCTGCACTGGGCAGTGCTGGTTCAAGGGTTAACCAATAGGAAAGAATGTCAACTCTATAGAAACAATAACTATGTTAATAACAGCAATCATCAGTATTTCCCACACCAGCAGCAGGGTACAGCACTCCTGGGACCCAGGGCTTCCCAAACGCATGGACAGCTGGACCCTCCACACCGGTCACTCCCCAGGAAGCCCTTACATCCCAGGCCACATTCTAGATCTTCTCAGTGCCCCCTACAAACAGGTTCTGCAGAGCTGGAAAGTCCGGTTCCTCCCGGGGGGCCTTCCACTGCTGTGCAGGAGGGGCCAGTGACCGTGAAGACTGAACTGAGCCACAGAATCCCTCCTGGCTGCTCCTGTTGCTCCCTTTATCCCATTAATCCCGAGCCTGGGAAACAGAAGTGCTTTCTCCAGCCAGGGCTGACCCTGCTGACCCTGCAGCTACCCCTCGCGCCTCACCCCCCTCCTGCCCACTTCTTCCACCAGAAGTGGCCGCGGGCCCTGAGGACAGGCTGAATGCCTGGGAAGGCTCCTGTTCTCAGTGGAGCTGTGAACATGGACTCTACTCATGCTTAGCTCGTGGCTGCAAGGCCTTGTGGGTCTCTTTACTCTGCATGGTCTTACTGGGATCTTACTGGGATCTAGCTGGGCCCCCTGCCCAGGGCTCATGAGAGGGCACCTCGAGGTAAGAGGAGGATTTCTACTAAGATCCATCTCCTATGCCGGGCACAGGAAGTCCTGAAGCTTGCCATGGGTAGAGGCTTGAAGGCCCAGGAACGTGTGGGTTTACAGGAGACACAGGAAGGGCTGTGTGGTGCCTGTGGAGGGAGATTTTGCACCTTCTGAGAGCTGTGTGGCACATAGCGTCTGGGCTGCTGGACCCTAGAACCAGTGCCACAAAACTATCTTTTGTCAAGATCTCAGGTTTGGTGTGCATGCTCAGCTTGCACACTGTCTGCTAGTTTCTGCTGTATCACACAAGTTCACACCCTGATCTGCGGCTCGTGCCCCAGTTAATGTACTCATGACAAGCTGGGGTACTGCTTAGGGGAGAGTGGCTGCTGGACATGTGGCGTGAGTGACCCCGGCGTCATCTCCAGCACCCCACAGACACAAACATGATGTCTCCCGTGACTGCACAAAAGCTAACCACCACCCCTGCCATCCTGATAGCTTCCCCTGTCCCTGGTTGGCTCTGCCACCCATCTTACAGACATGGAAACTGAGGCTCAGAGAGCAGCACCTACAGGCGTCAGGTCTCAGGCCCTCACTCATGCTTTATGCCTGTTCTGACTTGGAGGGGCGAAAGCCTGCAGCCCCAGGACTCTGAGCCGGCTTCTCAAACCCTGTTCAACCCACTCTCGGTTTTTTCCAGATCATCATCTTTGAGCAGGAGAACTTCCAGGGCCACTCTCGTGAGCTCAGTGGGCCCTGCCCCAACCTGAAAGAGACCGGCATGGAGAAGACAGGCTCTGTCCTGGTACAGGCTGGACCGTGAGTGTCTGGGGGCGGGGGTGTGTCTCACCCAGCCTGGGGCTGTCAGCGACGCCAGTCAGGGTGTTGAATTGGGGCCGTCTGACCTTTCTGTGCTCCTAGGCTGTGCAGTGATGGGGGTCAGGATTTTGGGGTCTGGCAGCCCAGAGGGAGCTTATGTTTAGGAGGCAGAGAGAGCTGGGCTCAAGTCCCAGACAGGCAGCTTCTAGGCTGTGTGGTGTCCAACCTTGGACTTCTCTCTCTTGTTATGCACTTTCCTTTTGGTAGTCCACGCCTTTGCTGTCACACTTCAGGCCCTGTCTCTGCTCAAGACAGGAGAGGTAATTATGGGGGCTGCCTCTCCCCGCGCCATGCAGCGAGGTGTGCAAGGGCCGTGGTGTCCCTCATCTCCCTCAGCACTCCTCTCTAGACGGCTTTTGAGTTTGGGAGCACCAGTGACCCCCAACAAGTCAGTAGACAAGTATGTCTGGTGGTTCAGGGGTCCCGCACCAGCCAGGTTTTAGGAGAATTTGCTGAGTGTGATGACCCACTGGAGTCTGAGTCTAGCGAGCCTGTGCAGATGCAGTTACTAATGTGTGCAGGGAACTAGGCTATGCCTCCGGAGAACTCAAGTCTTCACCCTTTGAGTATCACTTATGACCTCATCCACTTTTATCACTTGATGGGAGAATTTCCCAAGCACATTTTTAATATTGAAAATAAGTTTTTGTGTGTTTGATCAGGTGTGTGTGTGTGTGTGTGTGTGTGTGTGTGTGTGTGTTGTGTGAGGGTAATAGTGGTGGTAGTTACTGAGGGGGAGACCCATGGCCTTACCTATGCAAGGCAAGTTCCCCCGCCCCAAACCACCACCACTGAGCTATCCGTTGCCCTTGGAAACTATTTTATATATATAAACACTCTTTCTCTCAGAATATGTTTTAATTTTTAAAACTAAAATTTTAAATTTTTTGAGGGCCTCACTACTTAGCCCAGGTGGGTTTGGAACTCCCCGGAAGGCTGGAATTCCAAGAAAAAAAAATTAATTCTTGTGCATTGCTTAAAATATGTGCTCAATAGCAGGAAGGAATGGCACAGGAAAAAGTCATCCTTTTACTCTCAAATTTGACACTAGCTTGCCCTTCAGAAATATCCATTAAGATTTTGCCACAAATCTAGATTTTTTTTTCTGGCTTGTTTTTGTTTTCATATTGTTGCTTGTTTGGGTATTTTAAAGGTTGTATTTGGATGGTATTGTGCAGTGTCAGGAGACAGCACAGCGGTACCCGTGTCATAAGTCACACTTTACATCGTCATCTTCAGAGCAGTTTGAGGTCCTTACACATCAAGACCACAGAAGGAAACTTCAGATCAGGACATAGGCCCCACCTAGGACTCCTGGGTTTAGAGCCCAGTAACTCACGTCCGGCCAGATCTCATGCTCATATGGGTGTCCAGCTGAGTTTGTGGACCTGTGTCGTCTGTCACTCCGTATGGTGGCTTTGTATGTGTTTCCTAATTTATCCACCCAGCCCTGGCTGGTGCAGGCTCGAGCCCTAGGCTACATCTAGAGTTGTAACCATGGAGATGTAAAGGTGTTGTAAGCAACACCATGCCGGTCAGCATTGTCCAGTCCTGCTGGAGCTCTGACTGCCGTTCTCAAGATCACAGAGCCTAATGCAGACTCGCTCCATCCAATGTAAATCTTCCTTTTAGTGTGCTTGACAGACGCAGTTGCCTCTCTCACCAACTGACTTAGATTTGAGTGGCCACCACTGTCATGGTCTCTGCCCTGGAGAACCCCAGAAACTTGGCATTTGAGGTTCCTGCCTCCTCTATGGGCCACGCTTTCTCAAGGCATTCCACCTCACACCCACAGGTGTCACATCCTGGATTCAACAATCACCAGCAGAAAATGTCTGTAGGGAAATCACGTGCTCTTAGCAAGTGCTCACTCGCTTTCTTGCTGCTGTTCCCTAAAAAGTGGGGTACAATAGTTTCCACACTGCCTACAAGGCAGCTGATGGCCCAAGTCACAGGCCGGTCTTGATCCACTTTCACCAGCACTGAGTGGCCACTAGATGTCTCTCTACCATGGCTCCAGGAGCTTACAGTATAAAGAGACAAGGGGAGCATCGATTCTGGAGCCTGTTGTATGGCCTGGGTGACCTCATGGTCCAGAGCTCAACGGCCAGCCGATGGCGCTTACCTCTTTTCCCTCAGTGCCTGGCTGAGGTCACCCTGTCGGCTGTGGTCTCCAGGCTCAGGCATGCACGCTGTGCCCAGTGGCCAGTGTCACTAGATAGGGCCGTGCGGTTCTTGTTCTGCACTCAGGACTGGTTCTTGCTTTCAGCATCCTCTTGGTCTTAGGATGCAGGGTGTATGTGTTGTCGTCTGTAGCCAAGCTGCCCTTCAGATTTGTCACTCAATTCTCCTGTGCGCTGCAGGCGTTGAGGGCGGTGGGGCCTGAGTTCTGGAGAACCAAGGTCCGTCTCTGTGCTTGGGGCCGGTGCAGCTGAGCTGGCAGGCCCTGCCCCAGGATGCCTGCAGAGGAACTCACTAGCCCTGTCTTGTGCCTTTCAGCTGGGTGGGCTATGAGCAGGCCAATTGCAAGGGCGAGCAGTTTGTGTTTGAAAAGGGTGAGTATCCACGCTGGGACTCCTGGACCAGCAGCCGGAGGACAGACTCCCTCAGCTCCCTGAGGCCCATCAAAGTGGTAAGCCCCTTCAGGTCTTCCTGCCTTCTCCTGAACCATGGGGCCAGAGGGACAGGGCCCAGGGGACCTCTGACCCACACTGTGCAGTGATGATTAACCAAGGACCACCACTGTGGCATTTGGCCTCCTCGAGCCTGTTTGCTCTTCTGCAAAATGGGGCTTTAGTTCTTGCAGGTGGAGACTCCCTCGTTCCTAGCCCAGCTCCAGGCTACTTCCCGGGACAACTGTGATGTCCTGTGGGACCTGTCCCTTAGGACCAGGCTCAGCTAGCAATCATGAGGAGGGAGCGGAAGGTGCATTAACCTCTAGTCAGGACTCAGCCAGTGTGAGCTTCCGTTCTATTTCGGACCCTGATTCTTACTAGCGTGTGAACTGTTGAGGAGGGAAAGAGACTCAGCAATGCTCAGTTTTGTGCCCAGACCTTCCAAAGCCAGACTTGCACCTCCCAGAGCTCCCCGCAGACATGGGCTCTTGTGTGAACTGTGCTCCTTTCAGCTGTGTGATTTTGGGCAAGTCACTTGACCTCTCTGAGTTTCAGTTTTCTCTTGTGTCACATGGTGTAGGGGCTGCTGAAAGGGGGGAAAAAAGGGGGAGGAGGGAAGGAAGGAAGGAAGGAAGAAAGGCAGGGGAGTAGGAAGATACAAGAGAGGGGGATAACAATGGAGATGTAATCTGAATAAACTATAACAAAAAAAAAAAGGAATTGCTGAAAGGATGGAATAAGAGCTAAAGGGGCGGTAGGCCTGGAGATGGTGGGAGACGCTGTGCCTGCTGCGGCCACCAGAAGCCAGCACGCTGTCTGTGTGCAGGCTGCTGCTGTTTATGAAGTAGGAAGTGGAAGTCAGGGGGGGGGGCAGCTGGAGGAACCCAGAAGTTGGGGGCCTGGGGGGGGGGACCCAGAGTCTCAGAATCAAATGCTCCCTGAGAACAGGATTTGAGCCCGCCAGTCCCATAAGCATCCAGTCCCCAGCCTTTGTCCCGCCTTGAGGTGGGCGTATTGGCAGAGGTGGGGGAGGGGTGGGACAGGATGGGAGGGGCACCCCCAGGCTCCACCCACCCCGGTTCGCCCACAGGACAGCCAAGAGCACAAGATCATTCTGTATGAGAACCCCAACTTCACCGGGAAGAAGATGGAGATCGTAGATGATGATGTACCCAGTTTCCACGCCCACGGGTACCAGGAGAAGGTGTCTTCTGTGCGCGTGCAGAGCGGCACGTGAGTGCGACCCCAGGCCTCAGCCTCCAGGACCCTGAGTCCTGCCCTGCCCTGAGGTCGCTGGCAGGACCAGGGGGTGGGAACCACCAGCCTGTAGACTACAGGAAGTCCTATCTTTGACTGTGTCCCCCAGGGTTGCCCAGGCGGGTGGAGGGAGCAGGTGACACAGGTGGACTGGTTGTAGCTCTCGGAAGAGAAGGCAAAGTTTCTGCCTCTACAGACCCCTGAGGCAGCAAACAGTCACAAAGAGGAACTCCCCTTTGACACATGACCTTGGTTGGCCTCTGGCTTGTGGAGTCCTCACTGTGAACTGGGGCACACAGGAAGTCCTAGGCAGCTCCTCAGGCAGTGTGTGCTGGGGTGGTGCTTACAGTCGGCAGCCTACAGCCATAGCCGGGATGCCGAGGCAGCGTTAGAATTACAGAGCAAAGAGAGCCCGAAAGCCGTCCAAAGAAAGCTGCGGGTGCAGCGGCCCTGTGGTGAGAGGAGGCCTCTGAGGCGGTCGTTTCCTGGTCTCTGTTGTTGAATGTGGCCGTGACAGAGCACAGGACTGCAGGGCAGGGGTGGAGGTGTCCAGTGTCCGCCGGGCAGGTCTCTCAGCCTGGACAAGGTTGCCGTTTCCAAGTACACTCTGCCGGGTGAAGGCTTGAATAGAGGGTTTTCACTGTCTCCCCCTCACCCTGAGCCTCGCTGCTAGGCATGGGGCCAAGATGGGGATGTCCCGAGGGCGCACAGACGCCCGTGTGATTCTAAGCTTTTGTGGAATATCCAGTTTGTGCTGGAAGATAGAGAGTTTCCCATCAGGAGAGGGAAGCAAGGAGAGGTCCAGAGTTAGAGACTGGGGTACAACGGGGTGTCCTGGTCTTTCCTACACCTCTTGACGTCAGGACACCTCCACCGGTTTCTGCTTTCATTTCACCATGCCCCTCCCCCCTACCTCTGCCTTCAGGTGGGTTGGGTACCAGTATCCCGGCTACCGTGGCCTGCAGTACCTGCTGGAGAAAGGGGATTACAAGGACAACAGTGACTTCGGGGCCCCTCACCCCCAGGTGCAGTCTGTGCGTCGCATCCGTGACATGCAGTGGCACCAGCGAGGCGCCTTCCACTCCTCCAGCTAAAGCCCTGACCCTCCCCCTCCCCAGGAGCCAGGCCCACCACCCCGGAGCCTCCTGACAACCAGAGTGAATAAAGTGTGGCTTGCAACTTGTTTGCTGTAGATCTTTTATCATGGGGTGTGCCTGGGGCACATGTGTGTGCACATGTGTACATATGTGTGGGGAGGGAGGAAAAGGGAGGGAGATGGGCAGTTAGCAGGCATCTGGGCTGAGGTCTGCGATGAGGCCCCGTTGAATCCTGCATCTCTGCCACTCCATAGAACACACCAGCGGCCTCTCTGAGCCTTTGTTTGATTTACCTTGCATGTGGGCAATGTGGCTGAAGTTCTGGGCTGTGAACAGTGACTCTCGGGGTGAGGGACAGGTGCCTGGCCCACCTTCTGCCACCGTCACTGCCCAGTCATTACTACAGAGTGGACCATGGCTTTTGGAGTTGTTTTGTGTCTGGCGGAGGATCCAAGAAAGGCCTCGCAGTGCCCGCCACATCTTGAGAGAAGCCTTAGCCACGTGTTCCGTGCATGCTCGGATTCACTGCTCTGTGTTGGGGTTGGTTTGGTCACCTGTGTGGCTAGGCTAGGAGATCACAACTCAGGAGGTCACTGACAGGACTGACCCAGGTGACCTCTCAGAACCGTGGTGCTCCTAGGAGGGAGATGAGGGACAGAGATGACAGGCACGTGCGGGCGATGCTGGTCCTCTTCCCCTTTGTGGCTTCCGGTGTGAGGTGGGTGCTGTGGTCTAACTTTCCTCCCCTCTCCTCTGGTAGCTATGGGTACCGTCTTAAAATTGAACAGACTCAGACCTCAAGCTCCCCCCTTCCTGGTTTGCAGTCCTTAGAAGTCTTGCTAACCCCAGGACACAAATCCAGTCTCCAGCACCCCCGAATGCCCCAGAGCTTTGCTCGCAGTGTATATTCCTCCTTTTCCTGGAGGTGATTTCTGTGCACTGAAGGCAGTAAGACCCAGATTCTCTGTTGGTTTTTAAATTTTTTCCACTCTAGGCAGCTGCTGACTTGCAGGGGAAGAAACCCACATGGGGTCTGTTCCCGGGCTGTATGCTCTGTCCCTGTCGCTTCCTACGTATTCTGCCCCTGCTGCTACCAAGCTCTACTTTGTAGGTGAGGGTCCCCAAGGCTGTAGTCCGCAGGAACACTTGGATGCTCTTGTCCATCTACAGGCTCTTTAGAAGCACCCTCTCCAACATAGAAGAATGGGACACCGAGGTGGCATTATCAGTTTGTGCCCAGTTGCTATAACAAAATACCAGAGGCTAGCTACTTATAAAGCAAGAAGTTAGTTCCTCAGGCCAGCAGCCACCTCCTGTGGACACAGGAGTCCCCTTGGAAGGGTGACAGAGTGGAGCAATGGCAGGGAAGCAACTGTATACGGAAGGGGCTGAGGTCACTCTGGCAAGGACGTCCTTCATCCCACCAGACTGGAGTCATGACTTCCCAGGATGGCGTCCCAGTGACTCTGGCTCCCTGCTCTAGATCCTGCCTCGTTTTTATTATTATTAAAAACATTTTTAGATTTATTTATTTCATTTTATGTGTATGAGTGTTTTGTCTGTGTGTGTATGTATGTGCACCTCATTAGTGTCTGCTTGGTACTGGATCCAAGAAGAGGGAACTGGACCCCCTAAAATGAATTACAGATAGTTGGGAGCCATGGATGCTGGGAATCAAACCCAGGTCCTCTGAAAAGCAGCCAGTGCTTTTAGCCACTGAGCATCTTTCTGGCTCCTCAGCCCCAAATCAGCATTCAGCACCAATCTCTGTCTCTCTGTCTCTCTGTGTCTCTGTCTGTCTCTCTGTGTCTCTGTGTCTCTGTCTCTGTCTGTCTCTCTGTCTCTCTGTGTCTCTGTGTCTCTGTGTCTCTCTCTGTCTCTGTCTCTCTGTCTCTCTCTCTCTCTCTCTCTCTCTCTCTCTCTCTCTCTCTCTCTCTCTCTCTCTGTGTGTGTGTGTGTGTTTGCAGCAGGAGTCCCACTTGACCCACAGCAGGAGGGAATGGCCACATGCTAACACATTCCATTTCCTTGCTTATTTTCAACCACCATGGTCAGGGGATACTTTCTTCCTGAGACTAAACTGGATGGGGGAGTTGAGCCAAGGTGATTGGCTATTATAGATCCAGTTGCATCATCATTCACCAGGCCTCCAGGAGCTCAAATTGGGGGGCGGGGGGATGTTATTTGGATGTTGGCTGGAGCAGATATAATTCGATGGCACTGGAGTAGGGGACCTCTAATCCAACATGAGTTTTCCCTATGAGAAGGGAAAACAGACACAGACACACCACACGCAGTCATGGAGAGTTATGTGCGACTGTTGATCTTGTTGCCAGCTTGAGGGGACTGGACTCACCTGTGGAGCAATTGAGGGTGGTGACCACCCTCACGAGGGAGGCAGCACCTTCCAGTGGGAGGCCTGGGTATAAAGAGGTCCACTGATGAGATCAGGGTGGGCCCACCTGCCTTCGCCCCTGCCTGAGCGAGAGTATCTGTTGCCGCTGCCTCGCCCTGTTCGGACCCCAGACTCCAGCGTCTTCTGCTTTCCTATGTGGAGCCAAGCCCAGCCACTCTGCAGGAACCTCCCAGACTGCACAGCTGTACCGGGGCTTCCGGGCATTTAGCCTTGTGGACTGGTGGCTCCTGGGTTCCCTCCAGGGTGTGAGGGGTCATTGCTGGACTATAGCCTGGCTGTCTGAGCCCCAGAACAAATCTTTTTATTATGTATTTTACTACGTCATTATTTGTTCTTTTAGGAAGCCCTGACACACCACACTAAGAAGGGTGCGTTGCTTTTGTCATCGGTGAAAGTCCTAAGAACGCTGTGAGGGGCAGCAGACAGGTGGAGCAGGCGCCCCTCAGCCTGTGGGAGGAGCTGAACTGCCAGTACGTCAATCAAACAGAAACCACACCCACAGAAAACTCACAAGGGGGTGGTGGCAACAGAAAAGAGCCATCCACCTCCCCCAGCCAGCCAGGTGAGGGGGAAATGTCTAAAGAGGTGTGGAATTTTCCAGGTGAAGTCGAGGTAATCAGCAGCCTTGGCAAATGGAACAGATGTGCAAAGTAGTGCATGGTGAGTCGTATTCCCTCCCCCAATCCCTGTGCCCCAGCCCTGCCTGCACCCACAAAGCTTAAGAGGCTTGGCTTAGAGCCAGGTCCAGTGGTGGCACATGCCTTTAATCCTAGCACTCGGGAGGCAGAGGCAGACAGATTGAATGGCTGTGAGTTCGAGGCCAGTCTGTTCTACAAAGTGAGTCCAGGACAGCCAAGGCTACACAGAGAAACCCTGTCTCTAAAAACAAAACAAAACAAAACACCCAACAACAACAACAAAGCGGCTTGGCTGGTTGGGTTCTGAAAGATTAGGATGACGGCTGTGATACGTGGGTGCCCAGGAGGGTTGGGTGCTGCCAGGGAAAGCAGTTACCCACCGCGGAATGATCAGCCTGTCACACAGTAAGTGGTAAAACTTTGAACCGCCACGTCTTTTGTTTGAAGGTCTGCGCTTGTGGGAAGTGGGTTGCTGAGGGTGGCTCTGGGCAGGGAAAGCTCACGTGACTGAATGCACAGCTGGCTGGGCCTCAGCTTAGGTGACTTGGACACACCCAGGTGGATGCTCCTTGGGGTGTTGGCATCCTCCGTCCCCTCACTTCATGGCAATGCCAGTGCCCCAGGAGGAAGGTGCAGCTGAGTGACATCTTTGTGACTGGCTCCTCACTCTCCTGAGGAGTCCAGACCGTGCGGGTGGGACACAGGTCCCACCAGCCAATAGAACATCTGGTGGTGGCCACCCTCACCATACACAGTCTTCGGCTGAGACACTGGGCGCATCAGGAGTGGGCTTCCATTGGGGCAGGACGGGGTCTGTGAACTCCAGAACGCTACAGGTTCTCTCGGACCTGGACTCAGGACTTGGTGGCTGGTCCGAACTCCTGGCCCCCGTTTGTCTGTCACTGTGGAGTGTGATCTGTCCGTCACCTTCCCTCCCTCTTTACAACCCCCGACTTGTCCTGGAAGCCCACAAACATCCTTTCTGGACCCCACCCTCTTCCCAACCCTCTGGGAGCCACTTCTCCTGCTGGCCACTAGGTGTCAGCAAAGCGCCACCCTCAGCGAACCGTCAGTCACCGAGGTGGGCGGGGCCTCGCTCCCCCCATCACTCTTCCCCCCCCCCCCACACCCCCAAAGCGGCGCAGTGAGCCCTCCGGGTCCCACGCAGGAACGCGTGCCGGGCACGCACGGACTCTGGCAGCGCAAGGTACCTGCAGGGAAAGATCAGCTTTCCGTCGTATGCTTCCAATCCCTGTAACAAAAGTCAGAACACAAACAGCCGCGGAGGCCAAATGAAAAATGTTTTATTCTTGCCTTCCTCACAGCTGGATCGCTTGGGGTTAGGGTAGCTTCGTCTAGGCTTCTGCGCTGACTGCCTCACGTGGGCGCCCACGAGCCTTTCTAGAAAAGAGCTGGGTGAGAGGTGTCTTCTGTAGGAAGGGCCCCGCGTATGTATAAACCACAGCGTCAGCCAGTTTCCATGAAACTCCAGGAATCTGAAACTTGAATTTTCTTCTCCCTTATACCAAAACAACAAACAACAAACAAACAAAAAACTTCGGTCCCCCCCCTCCCCCGGCCCCCAAGCATTTAAAACATAAAAACATTGTTCAAAAAGAGTTGATGTGTGGCCTGGGAACACAGTCCTGTCATCCTCTAAACACCACGTTCACACATGGCCAGTGTCTTGTGAAGTTCTGTAGTCACAGAACAAAAGAAAAGCCACCAATCAAGGCACTTTTAAAGTATTGGTGGTGGCATCAGGTAAGCAGGTTGCAGCAACGCCAGTGGGGGTGGGGCCACATCTGAGCTATGTGCCAGGTGTCGTCTGATCACTGTCTCAGCCTGTCCGTGGACACTAGTGGTTTGTTCATGCATTGCAAAGGAGGTACCTAGTGGTCACAAAGGCTGCTGGGCCAGGCACAGAGAAAGGCAGCATATATCAAAGGCTGAAGATGCCCGAGACAGTTTGGCTCTGAACTTGGCAACTTTGCAACCCCACCCCCACACCCTGCATCCCTGCATTTCTGATCAGTAAGCCAGCCTTGTAGGGTCTTTATTGCTGCCATAAACACCAGGGCCAAAGCAAGCTGGGGAGGAAAGGGTTTATTCGGCTTACACTTCCACATCACTGTCCATCACTGAAGGAAGTCAGGACAGGAACTCAGCAGGGCAGGAACCTGGAGGCAGGAGCTGATGCAGAGGCCATGGAGGGATGCTGCTCACTGGCTTGCTCCCCATGGCTTGCTCAGCCTGCTTTCTTATAGAACCCAGGACCACCAGCCCAGGGGATGGCCCCACACACCATGGGCTGGGCCCTCCCCCATCAATTACTAATTAAGAAAGCACCCCACAGGCTTGACTACAACCTGGACCTTATGGAAGAATTTTCTCAGGTGAGGCTCCCTCCTGTCAGATGACTCTAGCTTGTGTGAAGTTGACATAAAACTAGACAGTACACAGACAGCCTCTCTCCAGGAATTCCCCAGGGATGGCCCTGTGATAGGCCTCAGGTGACATCTGGTGCTGGCTTGTTAACGTCTTCCAGAATGTTTCACCTGGAAGTCAGAAGTTCAGCATTGAACTGGGGTCCCTCGCTCAGTCATCTTCCCTTCCTCTAGGCTCAGAGCAGGAGGTTTCTATTCATCCTTAGTAACCATATCTCTCCCACCCTCACTAGACCCCCATCTATCCACCAACCCCTCCCCCCTGTCAGCAACTGTGTTGCATCACACAGTCTCTGGTACAGAGCAGGTGTGAGACAGCTGCTAGCTGGGCAAAGGTGCAAGGACACCCTCCTTTCCTTCCGAGCTGAGCCCTCCAGTCTCCAAACGCGGATGTTCTCAGCAGGAGGGAACCATCGAGGGCCCACATTGGGGTGTTCCTTCACTCACACCCCAGAGACCTCACCCACGAGGAGCTGATGGCTTTTATGTGAGGTTGGTACCACTCAGCACCAGCCTTTGGACTTTTTGCCACACTGGCAAGCTCCCAGCAGCACAGAAGAAGCCGCCAGCACCTGGCTTACTTGATTTCTCACAGCTGATGTAGGAGCTACCTCGTTTGAGCTGGGAGATTTCTCCTGCCTGTGGGTGCTTTGCAGCGTCCCCCCAGTGTGCACCTGAACCTCTCTGGCTAGGGCGGGATACCTGGTGAAGGCGACGGATAGCAGAGATCAAAGCCTCTTGAGGCTTTTTGTAGGGATCTTGGTGGTTTGGCATACTGTCTCCAGATTGAAGAAAAAGACTGTTTAATTAATTACTTCATTATTTTATATGTATCATTGTTTTACATATATATGTATACTCGTGTGTGTGTGCGTGTGTATGTGTGTGTGTGTGTGTGTGTGTGTGTGTGTGTGTGTGATATGCATGCTTGGTGCCCTCAGAGGCCAGAAGAGGTATCAGATCCCCTGGAACTGGAGGGTGTAAGGTACCATGTGGGTGCTGGGAACTGAGCCCTTGTCCTCCACAGGAGCAGCTGGTGCTCTTAACCCCTGAGCCATCTCTCCAAACCCAGAAGGGTGGTTTTATAGCATTTTGTCTAATTCCTTGATCATGCCCTTCTCCTGGGCTGAGGTCTCTATGAAGGCAGATGCCAGCTCTGCATCCTTAGAGCCTGGTGCACGGCTGAGCTTGCTTGCTTGAATGAATGAATGAATGAATGAATGAATGGATGGGTGGATGGATGGATGGGTGGGTGGGTGGATGGGTGGATGATGAGTGACTCAGCATCAGTCACGTGAGGGTAGGAGGCTATGGCGGAACCAGCCAGGTTATTGAAGTCAGATGGCGTTCCTATGAGCACTATCTACCAGCTGCCGAACACTTGCTAGTCTCTCCCAAGAGCACAGACTCTGGCATGTGTCATGGGATTCAGCGGGACTGTGTGTGTGTTTGGTTCTCTTCCCCGGAAACAGGACGTGTGTGGTCTGCTCGGCTCGGCTCGGCTCGGCTCAGGGCAGTGTGTGAAGCAGGAGTTCCCGCTCGGGGCCCAGCTGCCGGGGCACGGGAGTGGGGGCTACCGATGTGTCTGATGCGTCTCATACCGGACATGGCTGTGTTGCCAGCCAGGGGCGTGGAGAAGGCATCCTTCACTCCAGGACCTCTCTGCGTGTCATTGGGCTGTCCCCTGCCTCACAACATCAGGGTGCCAAAGAGGAGTGTCTTCAGACTTGACCTTGGCAAGTGGTCAAGTGAGAGCTGTCAGCGTTAGGTGGGGGGGGGGATGACACTGGGTGGGGTCAGGCCAGCTACAGGGGTGGGGGTGGGGGACACTTCGGGGCAGGTTAAGGGAAGTACATGCTAAGATGGGGAAATGAGGCCCAAAGCCTCAGTCCCTTGGTCTGATCCTCTGTGCTCCCATAGACCAAGGCACACATTTATTGTGTACATGTGTGTTTGGTATGTACACAGCCATTACTGCAAGTGGACGGGGGCGGGGCTTCCAGGTAGAGGAGGGGTTTGGGGAAGGTGGACCACCACTTGCTCGCAGCATGAGAGGAGCCACGGGTTCCAACCCTGACACCTCATCGACCTGGTGTGGTGGCAATGTATCAGGACTCCCAGTTCTTGGGTCTTAGAGGCAGAAGGGTCAGAAGTCCAAGGTCATTGTTGGCTAGGTAGGGAGCGCAAGGTCAGTCTGAATTGCATGAGGTCCTGGCTGTCTCAAAAAACAAACAACAACAAAACAAACAAACAAACAAAAATAAAAAGAGACAAAGGAGATGAGCTCTGTAGTGTTTTTTGGCCCACACCACCCGCATGTGGCTGCTCACACACACCTGCCACACATGGCTGCTCACACACACCTGCCACACATGGCTGCTCACACACACATTTGCTCCCCCCCCCTCCCCAAGATTCCCACCCCTAGCTTCTTGCCCCTTGTTCATGGGCGCATTTGGGCACTGCCCACAGTTGTTGGCCTCAGATGGGGGGTTGTGGGGAACAGGACGAGCGCTGTGGAGCAGCTGCCTTCATCACCCAGGGAACATCTGTGGGGTACCGATAACAACCCCATTTGGCCTCTTAACTGTTTCATTGGCATCAGTTTTTCAATGAAAAGAGCTGGATATTAGCCTTGACTTATTCAAGAAGTTGGGTTTTGTTTTGTTTTGTTTTTGTTTTTGTTTTTAAAGCAGCAAACAAGAAAACCAACATACAGACAGGCACCAAGAAGGTGCCAGGGGGACAGAGACATCCACTACTGCCTCTCTTTGACACCACCTTTCCCGGGCTGCTGTGCACTGGGGAGTCCTGGACAAATTTGGTGTCCCCTGGTGCCATAACCTTGAGGATAGCACATCTAGCTAAAGCTTGGGGGTGTCCAGTGTGTGGAAAATATGAACAGACTTCTCCATGTCTCTGTGGATGCTAGGGTGCAGGGCGGGACCTCTGGAGACTTGTGTGGGAGACCTGAGAGCTTCCCCTGTGAGCGCACTCTGTGGTCCTGTTCCCCACATGAGCCGATGAGTCAGAGCACATTCTTCCGCTTTCTGCTTCAGATATTTTTGTTTACAGAGTTCCCACAGATACTGCGTTCTGTTGTGACCAGTTTTGTTTGTTCAGAAAAATGTAGACTCGTGTGTGTGTGTGTGTGTGTGTGTGTGTGTGTGTGTGTGTTAACTGACACGTAAAAACAGGCTCAGATGCAATGGGAAACTGTATGGTACTTCAAAACACACAGCTTTCTTATCTATCTATCTATCTATCTATCTATCTATCTATCTATCTGTCATCATCTATCTATTTGCTATCTTGGCAGAGCTAGGGATTGAATCTAGAACCAGGCAGATGCCAGGCAAATGCTCGGCCACTGATTTACACCCCTGGTTCTCTTTCTTCCCCACACCTTTCAGGTTTTTTTTCCCCCAAAATCTCATTTATGAACAGGGCCTCAGAAAGTTGTCCAGGCTGGCCTCGAACTTGCATTACTTGGGCATGTGTTGCGGTCATCTTGGAGGAAAGAGATAGGTTCAAAAGGGCTGGGAGTTGGCTGGGTGGACTCTGCTAAATGTCACAGCACTTGGGGACCTACCCCCCTCATCCCGTAGTCCCCACCTTACACCTGTCCCTCCCTCCTGTGCCCTGGCCTGAACCCCAAGCTTGGCCCCCCACTGTGTTTTTGCAGGGAGTGGACCTCATACAAACTGGACCACACAGCCTCTCAGAAACTGCCACCAAGCACTGGTATCTTGGCAACCACAAGATCAAAACAAGCTTGGAATAAAAGATGGAAAGGGAGGGGGAGGGAGGAACTCGCTGGACGCCATCACCCTCACAGCGACCCGCTGCGGGAGTCAGAGCACCTGAGTCTGTGGTTGGCATCCTGTCTGAGGAATTCCCATCCCAAAGTCGCTTACTGCCAGACTGTGTCCAGAGCAGAGGAGCACACCTTGAAACACACAGGCGACAGTGTCCCTGTGGGCACAGCTTCTGGGGAGGATGAACAAGCAGGTTCCTAGTGTAGGCTTCAAACTGTCCCAAACCTACTTTATTTGGGGTTCTTTAATGCTTATACCTCCCTTCCAACCCACCTACCCTAGATAGGAGAGAAAGGAGGTTGATGGGGAACAGGAGAAGCAGACATTTTTACTAGACATTCAGTTCCTGGGAGCGATTCCACTGGCGTAGTTGGCAGGATTCCAGCGGACCCGTTAAACAGCATCCACGGCTACGGTTGATGCCCAAGGGTGTCTGAGGGGGAAGCTTGGCCTCTCAGCTCCAGTGGAGCACAGATGCCATCAGTTCACGTGGGGCTTCCCGTATCCGAGACCTTCCCCCCCCCCCCCCCCCGTACCCTCTGATTCAACTACAGTTGGATCAAAATCACCTAGAAAGGGCCGTATTTTTGAACATTGTGGTGCCTTGAGTAAATGTGCCCTATAGTCCTGGGCATTTGAGGACTTGGTTCCCAGTTGGTGCTGTTTCTAGAGCTTTGGGTGGCACGGGAGGGTTGGGAAGCTAGGCCTTGCGGGGAAGTACGTCACTGGCAGTGGGCGCTGGGGTTAGTACGTCACTGGCAGTGGGCTCTGGGGTAAGTACGTCACTGGATGTGGGCGCTGGGGGAAGTACATCACTGGAGGTGGGCGCTGGGGTAAGTACGTCACTGGAGGTGGGCGCTGGGGTTAGTACGTCACTGCCGGTGGGCTTTGAGGGCTTAGAAGATCTTGCATTACTTCTACTTGGCTCTATTTCCTGCTTGCAGTTAAGGATGCTAGCACTTGGCTTCCTGGTCTGACTGCTTGCTGCCATGTTTTCCCACCACGATGGCCTCATCCCCCTGGAATTAAAAGCCCAAATAAACCCTCCGCCTATAAGTTGCTGTGGCCCTGGTGTCTTACCACAGCAACAGAGAAGAAACGAATAAAAACATTTTGGATTACTTTTACCCTAAGTTGTTCCCTGGATCACCAGGTATCAAAGACCACAGCACTCCAGCTAGGGCCCCACTGTCAGCCCTCTGAGATGACTGTGCGGTGTGGGAGGGCGTGAGCTATGCAAACACTAACTGCTCCGGCGCCTGGCTAGCAACATTGTGTCCAAGGGCCCCGCAGCCTACTTTATCTTCTCCAGGATCATAAAACCAGCCCCAGCTGAGAGCTGTCACTTACACCATCACCTGCCAGGATGGGGTGGTAGTTGCTGTGGTGGCGGCTGTATGTCATTAGGGTCACCTGGTTTGTAGAGCCATTTGGATCTCGTTAGCCATTTACAGCTAAGGAGAAAGCACAGAGCTCTAGTCGTTTCCTAAAGTCACCCAGCCATGTTTGGAGAACCAGCTGTGAGCCCAGTGTGGATGTTGTAGACTTAAGCCACTGTGTGGCCCAGGGAGGCAGAAGGCTGGAGCAGAGACACCAGGAGCAGAGCCAGGGCCTGCAGTGGAGGAGGCTCACAGGCCCTGCTGGAGTGGGGTGAGTCGTCAGGGAATATGGAATGCAGAGAGCACAGGGCACCTTAGGACACCTCCCCTCCCTTGTCTTTCTTCCTCTCTCTCTCCTTTCTCTCCTCCCTTTCTCCCACCCTCCATCAGCCCCTCCCCCCTCCCTCCACTTAGTCAAGTTTTGTTATATGGTCAGGCTACAATCCTCCTGCCTCAGTCTTCCAAATACAGGACTTACAGGTATGTACAGTTCACTCGGCTCACTCTGAGATGTGACCTTAAACATTATGAAATGCTCATTAGGGAGCTGGCATCGTTGTTACACGTTTACAGATGAGGCCACTGGGGCCCAGAGACACGTAGCAATTGTCCAGGACCACACAGCTGTGGAGTACGGCGGATGCTAACTCAGCATGGGTTGTTTGCTGAGCCTGTGGGGTGGGTCCCTGGAGAGTGACCACAGTAAGGCTGTACTGTACATCTGTACCCCGGGACCACAGGATAATACATGTTTATGCTCCTGTGTATCCTGAGAGTGGTCGTGGCCAGGCTGGACCCTGCTGCATAGCTACCTCCTGCCCCATGTCTAGGGTCCCCCCATGGAGTCAGTGGGCTACCCTGGGCCTGTTCTTCTTTTGTTGATGGTGGCAGATGAGCAAGTGAGTGGCAATATGCCAACTCCCGAGGGCTAGGCTCAGGACTGGCAAATGGTCACTTCAGCCTCTTCTTGGCCTGAGAAGGTCACAGGACTCATTTTGTGTGGAAGGGTAGATGGCGGCCCTACATCCCGTGTATGCCATGTAGCGTGGAGACCGTCCCAGAAGGGAAACACTGGGAGCTGAGCTTCATTCTTCCATTGTGTCTGCTCTGTTCCAGAGCCTGCAGGCATGCCCTGACTTTCTTTCCAGAGATGGAGTGTGTTATTGGCTGTAACCTGAACTCGCTGACTCTTGTCACACAGAGAGCATGCTGGGAGGTGGCAGGACTCAGTAGGGATAGGGCTACCACTGTGACAAAATACCAGAGACAAAGCGATTACAAGGAAGAAAGGTTTTGTAGGTTTCTATCTAAGCTGCTTAGGCTTTTTCACTTTGGGCCTTGGTGGAAAGTAGGTGGATGATGGGAGCCAGGAAAAGAGTGTGTGTGTGTGTGTGTGTGTGTGTGTGTGTGTGTGTGTCCCTATATACCTGCTTCATAGCCCCAGTGATGTAACTTCCTCCCATTAGGCCCCGCCTCCTAAGGCACCCTGTGGCGCCCAAGCCTTCAATACATGGGTCTTTGACAACTTTGCATCCAAATTGTAACTGACACAAGGCCCCCGGCTCTCTCCCTGTGGAGTACAGGCTGCCACACTGTGAGAACACTCAAGCGCCTACAGAGACGCCACACAGAGAAGACCTGAAGCCTCCAGCTGCAGCTGTGTGGGAACCAAGTGAAGGTGGGAGCCCCTGACCACGGGTCACAACCCCTGGCCTGAGCCACTCCCAAATTGCTATGGACCGTCCTCAGCTTCCATCAGCAGGCGGCTCACACACAGTCGCCAGGCGGGCAAGGAGTCCGGTTCTCTGATCGCCATTCTGGACACGCGCTGGCTAGGGTTTGAGAGGGGCCGTTCCATCTTCTCCCCAGGCTGCCAGCGGCATCCCTGCAATTTCCCAAGATTGGGGGACCAAAAATACCCATGGCAAACTGCAGTCGTTAGGAGGCACCTGCTCCTCAGAGGCCCAAAGCGGGCAGATCTCAAAAGGAAAGAAAAGACTCAGCAGACAGGGACAGCTGCGCGGGGACCAAGCCAGCACCGAGGCAGGCTCACTTTGTCGCTGGGGTCCCTCCACAGAGCTGAGGGGGTGAAGAATTTGAGCACAGATGGATAGAGTGAATTGGAAGGAGCTGGCGTTGCAGAGTGCCGAGGCCCCGCGGGGCCTCCTGGGACACTCAGCGCACACCGTGGGCAGGCGTCATCCTCATTGACTGGACTGTGTGGAATCATCTAGAAGACACAGCTCTGAGTGAGGTGTCTATGAAGATGCTTTTAGGGAAGTTTAGATTTAGTCTGAGTGTGGGGGGCAGCATCCCATGGGCTGGGGTTGTGGACTGAAAAAAGAGGAGAAGCAGGGGGACCAGCCGTCGCCTCTCTCTGTCTCCTGACTGCCCATGCGACACGTGAAAGTGGCTTCGCACACGATCACCAAGCCTTCCCACCGGGATGGGCTGTGCGTCACCTGGGATCGCAGTATGCCCTGTCGTTCCTGGGGCTGCTTTTGTCAGTGTTGTGTGCAGCAACAAAAACAGAAGCTTATGCAGAGCAAGCAGAGGCGGGCTGTGGAGACTGCACCGGGGCCTGGGTGTTCTCAGGGCTGCTGAGACTTGGGCCTGTGGTCAGGTCTGCAGGGTTAGAGACAGTGCGGCATCCAGAGGCCACGACAGACCTCGCGGAGACTCTTAGCATGGCGTTTGCTAGCTGTTCTCATTTGGAATTTGGATCTGGAATGTTGCCACAGTCCTGCATGTGGATGTCAGGGTTCAGGCTAATTGTCCCTCTGCCCCCCACACACACACCTTGTATCTCCACCAGGGAGCTGGTACCATAGTCTGGGTACAAGAAGAGAGCCGCCCCCCGCCCCCCCCCCCCCACACCAGGTATGTGTGGATGGTTCCAAGCCTTCTGCTGCAGTGCCTGATAAGGTTTAGAAGGCAGGAACCTTCCTCGAGGCTGGACTTAGCTACCTAGTCTCATCTTAATGTTGAAAGCCAAACCCAGTCTCTTCTTGTGTTCTGAAATGAAGTCTAACCTCCCAACTCTAGTGGATATCCTGGGATGCACAGGTCAAGGGCTGTGCTAGGGAGGCAAAGTATGATGGGAACTTTCCTACTCTGACCTTGTTCTATACTGCCCTGGCCTTGGTGGGGGCACTGGCTTTGACAGCGACATCTCTTCCTTGGTGTCCCCACTGCTGGTGCATATCGCTAGTTCAAACCTTTCCTTAGATTGCTATGTAGATGCTGAGAGAGGAGGAGGGAAAGGAAGAGGAGGAAATATGTGGGGGGAGAGAGACGCACAGAGAGAGACACACAGAGAGAGACAGAGACAGAGGGAGACAGAGAGAGACAGAGAGAGACAGAGAGAGATAGAGACACACACACACACACACACACACACACACACACAGAGACAGAGATAGAGGGAGACAGAGAGAGACAGAGACAGAGAGAGAGACAGAGAAACAGAGACAGAGACAAACAGAGAGAGACACACAGAGAGACAGAGAGAGACAAAGAGAGACAGAGAGAGATAGACACACACACACACACACACACACACACACACACAGAGAGAGAGAGAGAGAGAGAGAGAGAGAGAGAGATCCAGTTTGGATCCAATCACCTGTCCTCCTGCCTTACAGACGGAGTAGTGCAGAGATTGCCGAGGAAGAGAGGTCTGAAAGGAAGGAAATTGCATCGACACCTGGATCCAGCCACGCCTGAAGCAAGATAACACTTCTCTGTCTTACTTGAAACTTAAAACCGTTTGCACGGAAGCCATGATCTCAGCCTCTTCTCATCCCTTAACCTCACTTAGAAACTGGCAAATGAGGCAGCAGCCACGGCTTCAGGCCCCCAGGCGTCAGTCAGTCTGAGCCGAGAGCCAAGATGCCAGGTGGCCAAGCTATCCGCGGCTCACGGGGTAGCCTGCAATCTGCTTTACTGCATGTTTGGACTTTGGACCTGGAGCCCTGCACCCTGAGTTCCCGAGGCTCAGTTTCCCTCTCTGTAATTTGTAGATCCCAATGCGTTCATTCCAGTGTAGCACAAGGGAGGGTTCACGAGGTCACAAATATTGAGTGCACAGCCTGGCGCCCAGCACAAAGGGAGAACGGTCAACTGGAGCTGTCCAGCTGCCCATCCCTGAGCTCCTGCCCCCAAGCCTGACCCACTTTCACCCACAGTTGGCCACAGGCCCAGGCCCTGGCCTATTTTAGATACACCTCTTCCCCCCCTCCCCAGAGGAAAAAACCTTGCACAGGCCACCTTCAAACAGGCAGGTTATTGTGGGGAGAAACCGGAGCGCGGGCAGGGACAGTGTGGGGCTAGAACTGGTTTCTTGTGTCCTTTGCTCTCTCCCTGGTCCCCCCAAGGGAAGGGCCCTGACAATGCCCGAGAATAAACCACAGCTCAAAGCATGATGGGAGGTGAAGCCCTCTCTGCCCTTGTAGGCACGGATGGGTCCATTCGGTGCTGACAGACTGGGTTCATGGCCTAAGAGCTGTGCGGTTCCTCATGGCCACCGGGAAAGAGGAAGCAGCTGGTATGTTCAAGTGGAGCGATGTGTGGGTGTGACTTACCATCCAAGCCTGGATGCTGAGAGCGCAAACAGCCACCCAGGGAGCAGGCTTCAGCAAGGGAAGGATGTTAGAGGAGGCAAAAGCCACTGGCAAGAGCTCCTAGGACCAGGCTGCTGCCCTGGAGGTGCCAAGGTTGATTTTGCCCTGAGAAGGCTGCTCTTAGTGCCTAAGGTCTATGTGTCTTGTCTGCCTGGTAAAGGCAGACTTTCAGGTGTGGCTTCATCCGGGAGGGTGGGGTGGGGTGGGGCGGTGGGTTGGGCTCGGATGATGTCACTAGAATTCTGTTTCTCTCTTACGCTGACTTTAAGGAACATTGCTCTTTTTGTAACAGAGGCATTCGGCTCTCAGAGGCCAGGAACCTTGCTCTGGGATGGTTCGAGAACTCTGCGATGCTAGCAAGGTGACCTGTATGCACACACATGTGCTTCCAACATGCTTGTACACGTCTCTTCTTATGCAGAAACAGAGCCCCTGACTCATGAAGGTGCAGACACTCACTCATGTCCATTTTCCAAATTTCCAGGAAGCTTTCTCCACACTCAGGATGCAGAGTGGGATGTCCTTGCTCATCTGGCACAGCTGGCACATTGATCAGCCGGGCCGCTTACTGGCCTCAGTGTGAGGCAACCTGGGTGTGCTAGGCTTGGATCCCTGAGGACACGGAGGCTTTGTCCTGGAGTTCAGGATGAAGACAGACATGGAGCTGCTGGGCGTGGGTTCCTTACAGGGACCTGACTCCGAGAAGCAAACTGGAGCTGAGAGAAGGGTCCTGATAAGATCATTGGAGTCAGCTGGGCGGTGGTGGCACACGCCTTTAATCCCAGCACTCGGGAGGCAGAGGCAGGTGGATCGCTGTGAGTTCGAGGCCAGCCTGGTCTACAAACTGAGTCCAAGTCAGCCAGGGCTATTACACAGAAAAACAACAACAGCAACAAACCACTGGAGTCCTGGGACCCAGCTACACAGCCCCCGGGCAGTTCAAACGCAGAAACTAATTACATCTGGTTTCCTCAGCTCAAGTTCTTCACCACCTGCGACTGACAAAGTGCTAGCTGTTTATTGGGGTTCAGGGCATGTTTGCACTAAGGGGATTGTTGGTGAATATATATTTTGGGGTTCAGGCATGTTTGCACTGAGGGGATTGTTGATGAATATATATTTTTGGTTGGGCAAACAGAAAGTCTAGCAGACTCTACCGTGTGCAGAATTCAGAAGGCGTGGGGCTCATCTTGGACTCAGACTCCTGGGCTGTGTTCAGCCACTTAATTATTTAGTTGTTTTTATTGTGAGGTGCTGGGAATTGAAGCCAGGCCTTTGTGAGTGCCAGGAAAGCACTGTACCCTTGAGCTGTACTTCTGCCAGGGCCACTTTAACTTTATCCTCCCTTTTCTCCAAAGATTTTGAAGTCCAGACACCCCTGCTGGAGTGGGATGAACAACTTCTGGGCTTAGCAACTAAGTGACAAGGATAAATGACGTCGGGTCCCAGCTGAGCTGACTGGGCTCACTCCCTTTTATGGTAATGGACAGTGCTGTGGCCTCACTGCCTGTAAGTGCCACCCATGTCACCAAGTTACTGCAAGAACCTGGCCCCTGCCAAGCCAGTAGCAGATGCTTCTGCGGAAACTGGGGGGCTTTGGACAAGTTGCCCTACTGTGGGAGCCGCAAGGCCTGGCCCTATCACAGCAAATCACGCCTCCACCAGCCAGCTGGCGCCTAGCCCTGCGAGCATGGACGGCCTCTGTGCTTTGAGGTAATTAATTATGCGAAGTGGCAACGAGCCGGCAAGACTTAGAGCAGATGGACCCGGGAGGAAACCAGATCCCCTGGAGACAGGAGGGTGGTGGAGGGGGTGTGCCTGCCGGTGTGCCTGTGTGTACATGTGTGTTTATATGTGTGTCCGTGTGTGTGCTTGCATGTGCACCTATGTGTGCATTGTGTGCCTGTGAATGTGCATATCCTATGCCTGTGAGGGGAGAGGCTATGTGCCTGTGTGTGTGTGCCCATGTGTGCACGTGCATGCCTCTGTGTGTGTGCATATCTTGCGTGTGCCTGTGAGTATGTGGGAGGTTGTGTGCCTGTATGTTTGTGTGTTTGTGTGTGTGTGTATGTGTGTGAGAGAGAGAATCTGTGTGCCGGTGGAGGTGTGTGTGTGTGTATGTATGTATGTGTGCCAGTTGATGGAGAAGGCTGTGCGCCTAGGGAGGAGTGTGTGTGTGTGTCCGTTGGTGAAGGCTGTGTGCGTATGGAGGTGTGTATGTGTGTGTATGTGTGTGTGTGCCGGTTGGTGGAGAAGGCTGTGTGCCCGTGTGTGAACAGCTGTGGGCCCTCCGCAGTTCCTTCTCCCTCTGGAGACTTCTGTATGTCCCATTTCTCAATGGCTTCCAGAGAAGAAGGTGTCAGTTGGGAGAGACCGGGGAGTGATAAAACTGAGAGAAGGCGAGCTTGGCTCCATGCTTGTGTGAGCTTGGAGCTGCCTGCTGAGCACTGTGCTGTCAGAGTTTCTGGATGAGAGGAGCGACTGTGCCCAGGTGCCACCATCTCCCTGAGGGGCCACCAACATGTCAGGACTGTCCTCCCCAGCCCGGTCACTCTCTGTAGCCCCAGAAGCAGCCCCCCTTGCCCCCCTTGCCTGCAACGTCTGCCTCTACTTGGCCCAAGAACTTCTCGAATATTCACCTGGCTGCCACCAACCTCCACCTAGTGCCTTCCAGACTCTTCCTCATGCTCTCAGGACGCAGGCAAGCTTGTCTGTGGGGCACCCAGGACCCCTTAACATCCTGGCCTCTGGTTGGCCACTCCATCCCTCTCCGGCGCCCTCTCATGCCACCTGGGCCGTTTTCTGCCTCTGTGCCTTCAGGAAGGCTGCCCCCTCTCCTGGCATGCCTTTCCATCTCTTTTTGCCTAGAAAGCCCTGGCCAGGCCCGCGGTCTCCTTCACACCCCTCCCTTGTGCCCACCTGAATGTGTGACCTGGTTTTTAAACAAGTCTGCGCTGGAGGTGTTCCTTCCTCTTAGCCTGCCCACTTGCTACCTAGTCATGGTGAGTGCGCATGCTCCAAAGACAACAGAGGGGGTGCTTCCAATCCTTACGTCAAGGGCGGAGCTGGAGGAGGAGCTTGGAGGAGGAGTGGAGCTGGTGGGGTTTTGCTTGCTGTAGTTCAGTTCCATGCCTGTGCCTCCGCTCTACAAAGCACCGGCCAATAGCAGGTGGAGCAGTGTTCCCAGGGCTGTGTTCTGAGACTCAGTGGACCAAAAGAACAAAAGTGGAAGTGATAATAGGCCCAGAGGACTTCTGGAACTCTCCGTCTTAGCACCCTGCCCAGCGGCATGGGAACATAGGAGTTCCCCCTTAGCTAAGACATATGCTCACACCTGCTCTGTGTGGAGGCTTGTAAGTGGCGGCACTGGCCTTGTGTATGCAGCGAAGGTTGGTCATCATAGTAACCGGGCTGGGGTTGGGGTCGCCGAGGAGACACTGGGTGTGCCCAGTAAGGGGGTTCCCAGCAGGGCTTAACTGCGGAGGGAAAGACCCATCCTGAATGTGGGCTGCACCACCGCTGAGCCACAGTGCGGAGCCAAAGAAAAAGAAAAACGGACGCAGAGAGCAGCAGAGCCCACCCGCGCTGCTCCCTGACAGCGACGCAGGGTGAGCAGCACCGCCGAGCTCCCAGCACTTTGCCTTTCCTGCCACGACCCACTGTGCGCTCGACACACTGTGCGCTGGCACTGGGAGCTTCGACAAGCCCTTTCCTTTGGTTGCCTTTGGCAAGTATTTTGTGGCAACAAAGAAAGAAGTGCAGAAGATCCTAGACTCCGCCCCCCCCCCCCCCCCCCCCGCTTCCCCCACCCACCCACCTGTAGTGTAGGTCTTACAATGTAGCCCTCTGAGCATGCTCTCCTGTGTTGCCAGAGCTTTCTTTTCTAGGATTAGCTGATGTTTCAAGGAGGCAAAGGGAGGTGTTAGGGTCAAGTAAGGTGCTGGCTTCTTGAGGGCCACAAGCTCTTTGGATTACTGAGCCCTTGTGCCTGTTGCGGCTCCGTGTGGCATCTGACGGGGGTTGTGAGCGTTGTTGAGTCTGACATGTTCTAACCTCTTTTACTCTAGAGTTCTACCAGATGCCATGCTGGCTGGTCTTCTGTCAACTTGACACAAGCTAGAGTCATCTGAAAGGAGGGAGCCTCAACTGAGAAGATGCTTCCTTAAGATTCAGCTGTAGGAAACTTTCTTAATTAGTGAGTGATGGGGGAGGGCCCAGCCCATTGTGAGTGGGGCATCCCTGGCCTGGTGGTCCTGGGCTCTATAAGAAAGCAGGCTGAGCCAGCCATGGGGAGCAAGCCAGTGAGCAGCACCCTGCCCCACCCCCGGCCTCTGCATCAGCTCCTGCCTCCAGGTTCCTGCCCTGCTTGGCTTCCAGCCCTCACTGCTTTTCCTACGGAACTGTGAGTGAAATCAACCCTGCCCTCCCCCTAGTGACTTTTGGCCGTGGTGTTTCATCACAGCAGTAGTGACCCTGACTAAGACGGATGGGGTTTTGGGAAGGCTGAACTTCTCTAAGCGTCCTTCTGGAATGTGGGTCTAGCTGTGTTGTTCTTGGAAGTGGTCAGGCCCCGCTGACTCCCCGCTGGGAGTCATCTGCTCAGCCGACTGTGGCACCTCCATTAATGCAGCCAATGACTGAACCCCTAGTGTACTGAGCTCATAAGCGTCCTTCCTTTCTTCCTTCCTTCCTTTCCTTTTTTTTTTTTTTTAAATGTTATTTATTTTCAAACGTGTGGGTGTTTGGTCTGCATATATGTCTGTGCACCACATGTGCGTGGGCAGTGCCCTTGGAGGCCAGAAGAGGGTGCCAGAGCCTCTGGAACCGGAATTACATACAGATGGTTGTGAGCCTCCCTCCATGTGGGTGCTGGGAATCGAACCCTGGACCTCTGGAAGAGCAGTCAATGCTCTTAGCTGCCGAGGCATCGCTCCAGCCCCTTGTTCTCTTACAAGTGTCAGTCTCTGTGGTTCTGTCATTTTATCTCCTGCTTCACAAGTTTGAAAAAAAAAAAAAAAGGCCAATTCTTCAGTCACGCCCTACAGGCTGTCCCCAGCTCCAGCCCCTGGCCTGGGCACGCTCCTTTGCAAGAGAGAGACAAAACCAAGTTCAGGACCCAGGTTAGACAGCATCCGCCCCCCTTGCCCCGCTACCTCTCTCTCAGAATGGCCTGAGGAGCAGTGAGGAGGGTTCCCTTCTGACTCACGGTTAGTTTCCTTGCAACAGGAATCTGTTAATTTTATTTCTGTTGAGCTTTTTTACAAACCCATCTACACCGCCTGTGCCATTTAAAAGGCCCCCAACACAAGCTTGTACTTATCCCTGGTAAATGTCACTGTCTAGGATTTGCCTTCTGACTCCTCCTGTGCTCCTGATCCTGCTGCAGCCTTTCATATTTCCAGCCTCCAAATGGACTCTGCCCGCATGGCACAGTGCAGCACGTGACCTTTGGCGTGGCAGTGTGTGTTTGTGCCATGCCGCCGTATCTCTGCTAATAACCAGAGTTTCCTCCTGAAAGTTCCCTCCTCCGCCCTCGGGGAGTTCCTAGACTTGGCTCTATCTCCAGTCCGTGAAGAGCTCATGACCAAGGTCTGGCCATTGGGATGTGGTACCCACTTCCCGTCCCTGATCAAGGAGACACTTAGAGACCTCATTGGTACTTGTCCCTTGGGGGAGCCCAAAACATGAGGCCCCTGGCTCAGTTCCCAGAATGCACAGAAGCCTTGGGCGTGGCAGCAAGCATCTGTAATCCCAGATCTCCTACTGTGAGATGGGAGGGGAGGCAGGAGAGACCACAGAAGCAAGCTCTGGGCCAGCTAGCCGGGCAGAGATCCCCTCTGAACCAAGGTGGAAGGTGAAGACTGACACCTGCTGTCGCCTTCGACCTTACATATCTGCTATGACACATGCACTCTCATACTCATTAACACACACACACACACACACACACACACACACACACACACAGAGGCAGAGTTTTTTTTTTAAGTTGGTATGTGGCTCTTTGTGGTTTTTGGGTGGCCTATGATCTCTTGAGAACTTACTAGAAGCTATGCGAAACCTCTCTCCAGCAAAGCAGACCCAGCACTGTGTATGAAGCCCAGAACCTTGGTCGCGCTGCACAAATGCGGGGGATAAAGTTAAGAGTTCTTGCCGCTCTTCCAGAGGATCTGAGCTCAGTTCCAGCACCACATGGAGTGGTTCACAACCAGCTGAAACCCCAGCTCCAGGGCACCCAGCACCCTCTTCTGGTCTCTGAGTTTATTTCACGTATTTGCACAAATCCACACACATAACTAAAAATAGAAATAAGACCTTTGAATGAGTAATTGTGGTGGAGGGGGCAACAGGTGTAAGATCTGAACACAGCACCTTGGCCTGAGCGTAGACCAGACATGTCTGTGCTCCAAGCACAACCGGGTGACCGTGGACAAGTCTCTTGACATCTCTGAGCCTGAGTCCCCATCTTTAAAGTGCAAATAAAAAAAAAAATGGCATCTGTATTATAGGGGAGTGGAAATGAAGCAACAGTGCCCAGGAAGAGCGGGGAGCACAGGACCCCAAAGATCTATTTTACATTCACAAATGTTTATTCATTGAGTAATACTATATGTTGATGGTATTTTAAGTGCTGAATGTGTGGCCAGGGGCAAAGAGACATAAAGCCACGTCCTCCTAGCTCAGGCATCACCTGGATTTATCCAGGAAGTATAAGTTCAGGACAAAGGATTCTGGGTAGCTACTTGCCCAAGGTACAGTGACAGGCAGAGCCAGTGTGGAGTAGGAGGACCAAGGTAAGGAGGAGAGGGTAGCACGTCCTGCTGGTGGCCACGGTGCCTCTCTTGGGGACTGTCTTCGGTGAGGACATGTGACCCACAGAGCAACATTCCTAATCCCGAAATGTAAACTCCACAATGTTCTGAACGTTAATGCTTTCTGAGCACACGTGTGGTGTCACGCCAGACCGTGTCAGCACACAGGGGCACATCAGGCCCCCCCCCCCCAGACCGGTCTGTTCAGTAGCCTGCTTACCCATGGCGTTGCTTGATTTCTTGGTATAAGCACTCTGAGTTATTTGTGCATTGTAGATATTAGTCTGCTAGAGTGTCGCTGGCAGAGATTTTCTCTCATCCTGTGGGCTGCCTCTTCACGCAGCTGTTTCCTGTGCTGGGTGGGAGCCTTTTAATTCTACAAAGCCCACTCGTTGGCTCTTGTCTCTTTCATGTCTGAGTCTTTTGCGGAAAAGACCCTGCCCGTGTCTATATATCCTGAAGTGCTTTCTGGGTTTCTCCTCTGACAGTTTCAGAGGCTTAGGTCTGACACCGAGGGCTTTGATCCAGTTGGAACTGCCAGTAAACATGTGAAAATGTTCAACACTACTAGCCATCAGGGAAATGCAAATTAAGAACACATTGAGACTCACTCTGGCTCCAGCCGGAAAGGCTGTCATCAAGAAAACAAGAGAGAGCAAATGTTGGCGAGGAAGCGGAGAGAAGGGAGCCCTTGGATGGGGCTGGGGGACGTGAATTCCTGCAGCTGCCATGGAAATCAGTGTAGAGGTTCCCCAAAAGCTGAGAACAGAACCACCCCAGTGTGTTTGCTCAAAGGACTCCAAATGAACACCTCAGAGATAACCTATGTCAGCTTTAACCGGCTACTTGATCCAACCTCAAATCACATGGGAGGAGTCTCCATGAGGGCTTGTCCACGTGGGGCACGTCTGTGAGGGTTGTCTTCATTTGGTTAACCAATGTGGGAATAGCCCAGCCCACTGTGGGCGGCACCATCCCCTAGGCAGGGGAACCTGAGCTGTGGGAGAAAGCGGTGGAGCAGAACACAAGCAAGGGAACGTGTGCAAATTCACTCATTTCTGCTCTTGACTATGGGTGTGATGCATCCAGCTGTTTGGAGCACCTATCATCCTGATGCCCCTGACGCTATATATAACCTGACATAAGCTCCCTTTTCCGTAGTGAAAGCTTTTCATTTCTTTAAAGACATGGAAATGTTCTGGGAATACTTTTTTTTTTTTTTGGCATTTAACCCAGGTGTGGGATACAGGGATGCTTCAGATGGTCCACAGCAGGTGACTATTTTTTGCCTCGTGCTCTAGCAAGGGTGTAATTTTGTCAGCTGCAGATAGTTTCTGCAAGTGTCTGGCATTTGGGATTCTGGGGACTCTTGAGAGGGGATGTAAGTGCTAGATCCCTGACTGAGGCTGTGGCAGCTGCTGCTCCTCCTCCTGATGTGTTGATTGCTGGTTGCTGTTGTTGCCGTTTTCCCAGTGGTCATGCACAAACTGACTAGGAGAAGAAATTGAATATCCTCATGGCAAAGGTCAAACTTGACCCAAGGAACTCAGTGCCCCCGATCAGCAGGAGGTTGTCTAACGATAGTGATGGCCTCCCTTTTCCCTCCATCCTTTTTTCTCTCCTACCAAGGGTTGTGGGTTGGAAGGGTGGAAGAGAGTAAGGAACCCCCAAAGTAAACGAAAAAAAAAAGTCCGGTTACACTTCTCCTGTAAGTTGCGTTTTTCCAGGTATTTTATCACAGTAACAGAAATGAAACTAGGACACCACCATTCATGTTTATTGCGGTGCTGTTCCCAACAGCTGAGTTGTCGGATCAGCCACCAACAGAAACACAAATAAAGAAAAATGAAATGCATAAAGAAAATGAATGATATCATTTGCAGGAAACTGATGCAACCGGAAATGATCATATTCAGCATTTTAAGTCAAACTCAGAAAGACAAATGTTGAATTTTTTTTTCTCATTTGTGGATCCTATGTTTTATACAGACACATAAGGTCACGTCTGTATATGTGACACAAAAGGGGACTGATGAGGAGGGAGGGGCCGAGGTGTGTGTGTGTGTGTGTGTGTGTGTGTGTGTGTGTATGTATGTGTGTGTGTGTGAATGTGTGTGTGTGTTCAGATTGTGTTATGTAATCACATGGATGCATCTATGAAGGGAACTGATGAGTAGGGAGGGGCCGAGGTGTGTGTGTGTGTGTGTGTGTGTGTGTGTGTGTGTGTGTAGGGTGTGTGTGTGTGTGTGTGTGTGTGTGTGTGTGTGTGTGTGTAGATTGTGTTATGTAATCACATGGACGCATCTATGAAAGGGAACTGATGAGGAGGGAGGGACCAAGGTGTGTGTGTGTGTGTGTGTGTGTGTGTGTGTGTGTGTGTTTAGATTGTGTTATGTAATCACATGGACGCATCTATGAAGGGGACTGATGAGGAGGGAGGGACCGAGGTGTGTGTGTGTGTTCAGATTGTGTTACATAATCACATGGACGCATCTGTGAAGCACAGTTCTTGCACACTAGAGACTCACAAGCCCCAGCTGCCCCACGTGGAAAGCAGCCGGCAGGGCTACGTGAACATGGCGGCTGGGTAAACGGATTTGGGGTTTGGACTTGGCTCCCAACCCCAAGATATCTATCGGGTATTCAAACATGTGAGGGAAGCGGAGACTCCCACGTTTCTGGTCTCCAGCTTATCCTTGTTTTTGTCCATCTTTGGAATCAGAATAACCCTAGCCTCAAAGGATGACTGAGGCCATGGCCCCTCTTCTGCTTCTAGAAGACAGAAGAATGCTACCCACCCCCCTTCACGTGGTCAGCAGAGTTCACAGCGCTGTCCACGGGGTCCTGGACTTTCTTTCTGAGGTCCTTGGTGACAACTCCACCCCTTGTCACATTCTAGGGCTTCGTACGTGCTCTAGATCAGGGCTTCTCAACCTGCGGGTCACACCGCCTTTTTGTCCTTTGGGGGTCAAACAATCCTTTCACCGGGGTCACACATCAGATATCCTGCACGTAAGACAGTTATACCACCATTCGTAACAATAGCGAAATTGCTGTGGTGAAGCAATGGAAGTAATTTTATGGTTGGCAGGGGGTGGGGGGTCACCACAGCACGAGGAACTGTATTAGAGGGCTGCGGCATTGGGGAGGCTGAGAACCGCGGATGCAGGTCGTCTTGGGTTTTCTTTCTGTGGCTTCTGTGCTCCTCGCTGTCTGCTTCCTGTAGGCTACCACAGTTGGAGACTGTCCCCTGCTGCAGAACGCCAGGGGAAGCCTGACAGCAGTGTGACAGGAGCCTGGAGGGGGCAACGTGGCCCAGTTCCCTTTCTGTCACTGTGGCAAAAACCTCTGACAGAAACAGCCTGGGGAGGAACGGTCTCTCTTTGTTCAAAGCTTGAGAGAGCTAAGTCCATCCGCAGGAGTTGTGGTGGGGTTTCTGTGGCGGGAGACTTCACTGGACATGGGTCAGGAAGCAGAGAGGAGACAGAGCTAGAGATGCTCCATTGGAAGGTGTCACACCCTCCCTCAAACAGTGCCATCAGCTAGTGGCTTGACACTCAACTCTTGAGCCTTCGGGCACGTTGTTTCAGATTCAAACCCTAACGGCAGGGTTAGCTCAGGACTAGAGGCAGAGAGATGAGATGGGTAGACACTGATTATATGGCTACATGGAAGGGAACTGAAAATCCCAGTTAGGAAAACAGTTAAAATTAAAGGCAGAGGTGAACAAAAATAAACGGTGGGCTGGGCGCGGTGGCACACGCCTTTAATCCCAGCACTCGGGAGGCAGAGGCGGGTGGATCTCTGTGAGTTCAAGGCCAGCCTGGTCTACAAAGTGAGTCTAGGATAGCCAAGGCTAAACAGAGAAACCCTGTCTCGGAAAACCAAACCAAACAAATAAACAAGTGGCCTGTTCAGAGAGGCCAAGACAGGGATGAATGAACAGGTGCATTGGACCAGAAAGAAAAAATGAGACTGGAGCAAGATTATGAAAACACTTATCTGAGAATGTGGGATTACACTTCTTGATTGATGGGAAGCTGCCCGCATTTTTCTAAGCTGGACCCGAAGGCCATTGCCTCAGTAACTATCTAGGACGATGGTTTGAGTGACATGGAGGGGGTAGCCGGAGACAAGCCAGGCTGCTGTCGCTGTCAGGTAGGATGCTGAGAGAGAGTGGAAGCAGGCAGAAGGGAGCTGGAGGCTGGACCCCTGTGATCCCGAGTGTGAGAATCGGTGAGCCAGAGGGTGAGCTATCAGCGATGGAGCAGCAGGAAGGAACGACCAAGGCTAGAGGTAGGGCAGGAGCTGGGGCAGCCGAGCGCCACGTCTGTGCACCCCTGGAAGCAGGCTGCAGACACGGCTGGACTGAAGCTGGCACATTAGTTTCAGAAGCGTCAAGGGAAGAGACGCCAACGGGTGTGAGGAGCCTCGGGAAAGCATTCTTGTCTCCTGGAAGCCGTGCGCTGGCTGGGAAACCTTGACATTGAATCGATTGCTCTAATCACCAGGACAGCGGTGTTCGCATTCAGGCTTCCCAGCAGGCTTTGCAACGGCGGAGGACTGGTGTGCAGGCTCAGGCAGGTGAAACAAACAAACAAACAAAATGTCTAGTTTCAGCGTACAATATTTTTCTTTTTTTTTTTTTCATAGGAAAAATAAAAACGCCTGTAGAGAGAAATGCATCCTTGTTGGCAGTCTGAGTGATACTGCCTTGACTTCCCCTGGGTGGCCGGTGCAGAGTGAGTGTGTGTGTGTGTGTGTGTGTGTGTGTGTGTGTGTGTGTGTGTGTGTGTAAGCGCTCTGATGTGGGCAGCCGCTTACTCAGTGGCTGAGCCTCGAGGTTTCTCTTAGGATTGTGAAAACACAAAATGAAGCAAGTGCATGCTTGGTGACTTAGCACTCCCTAGTGACCCCCCCCCCCCAGCTGCACATCCTCAGGCAGAGACCTCCAAGCACAGAGCCAAGCAAAATGCAAACCTAGACTTGTTTTGTAAAGCTGAAACAACCCTGGCATGGGGAGGTGGCTCAGTATGTAAAGGGCTTGCAAGGAAGCAGGGGGATCTGAGTTTGAGTCCCCAGCAGGGACGTGAAAGCCAGGCATGGTGGCGCATGTCTACTCCAGGGCTGGGGAGATGGGGACAAGAGGGTCATGTGTGGGGAGCTTACTTGTTGTTGTAGCTGACTTAGTGAGCTTCAGGTTCAGGGAGAGACTCTGCCTCAAGAAGAAATAAGGGGGTGAACTGAACGGAGGAAAAGGATGACACCTGATGTGGCCTCTGTCCTCCGCACACTTGTGGACACACTCATAAATTTGTATGCACAATGCACACGCACACCCACACATGTGTACATGTCCAAATATAAGCATGCATAGATGATACACACTTGCAAATGCGTGCTCACATAGACATGCATGTGCATGCACTCATGCACAGATGTGTTGTATCGCAGCTTGTTTTTCTAGGGTCAACACTATAAAAAACTTTTTTTTTTAAACGACAATGACTACTCAATGACAGCGCAGCTTCTGTTCTGTGAGACTTTCTCGGTAAAAGCGGCCAGTGACTCTTGGAGATGAGGCTGATTTCAGGACGGAGCAGGAAATGGACTTAGGTATCTCGCCGTATCAGAAGCAAGACTGCTGTGGCTGTCTGGAAAGGCCTCAGGTCCAACTGACTGGCTTCCTCTGTGTGAGGTCAGGACTCTGGGAGCCGCAGAAAGAATGACCTTAGGGCCACGGACAGCCTCAGTGGCCGGCAGCACACATTGTGAGGGCTTTAGTTAGAATCCCCAGGATTCGAGTGAAGCCAGGTACAGTATAAACTTGGTGCTTCTATGAGGTGGGAAGTCAAGAAAGAAGAGTCTTCCAGAATCCTCTGGGCCAGCTGTCTGGCTTACACAGCCACAGCCACCTTGGCTTCGGAAGACGAGGAGGAGGATTCTGAATGACCTTTATGTTACTGTGACAAAATGCTCGACAGGAATAGCTCCGGGGAGGAAGGGTTTGCTTTGACTAGGGGCTTTCACAGCCTCTCAGTCTTCAATACGGGGTGGGGGTTGGTGGAGGAGGGCGAAGGCGGTGTGTGTGTGTGGGGGGGGACAGAGAGGTGTGCTGCTGAGGATCACACAGGACTGCAGAGGGCGAGGTGGGGCTACAACCAGTGATCCCTTCCTCCATCCTAAAGCGTCTGTACAGAGCCTCTCAGAACAGCTGGGGACACTCATCAAAATACGAGGTTGAAGGAGACATTTCAGATCCAAACTACGACACCATTCTCATGAGAAATGCCCAGAGAGGAGGCTTGTTCTCCACAGATGTCACTCAGGTAACAAGTGAGGAGCAGCTGACAGGGCGGGGCTATAAGAGCTCTGGGCAGCCCTGCCTGTTATTGTGTGTGTGCCTGGCAGACACGATGTGCCTCCCAGCAGAATGAGGGCGCACACTGGGACAGCGCTGAGGCAGAGGGGCTCCTGTGACTTGCAACCCTTGTGTCCTTCCCTGTCCTGTGGGAGGACACCGGGTGGGCTTGGTGATGGTGTGTCATGGACGAAAACCTTGGGCTGTGAAGTGGTCCTAGTATTACTTTATTATTGTTGTTGTTGTTGTTATTGTTATTATTATTATTATTATTATTATTATTATTATTATTATTATTCAGGCTCTCACTATGTAGACCTGGCTGGTCTAGAACTCTCTATGTAGACCAGGCTCTGGCCTCAAACTCACAAGAGATCCTCCTGCCTCTACCTCCTGAGTCCTGGGATTAAGTGTGTTCGCCATTATGTTGACGTTAACTTTAGTATTTTTCATCATCTTTTTTTGTCGGGGAGGGGTTGTGACTTCAGACAAACTGTTATGATAATTTCCCAAAGCCTTCCAGAGTCTGTGTCGCTAGGGCCCAGTCCTCCGTGTGGCAGCGTTGGGAGGGGGAGCCTCAAAGGGGAAGGACCTTGTTGAAGGGCTGAGGATTGAAGGGACTGTGTGACCTGAGGGCTTCCTTTCCTTTTAGTGCTGGCATGAGGGAAGCAGTTCAGTCTCCCTTGCGCTCCTGCCGTGAAGCACTGCCTCACACAAGGCAACAGGAGCCATCAGTCACAGACTGAGAGCTTCAGAACTGAGAGCCGAAACCTTTCCACTTAGTACGTCTGTGGTCTCGGGGACTTGTAGTAACAGGAGGCTATCAGTGTATGGCGCCGTTTCTGTGTGGCCTGTTTCTCCTCTTACTGCTCATGTCTTCTTATCCTGTCACCCTGTCTTCAGGTCTCTGGACGTAATGGAGTGACACCAACACACCATTTGTATTTGTGCAGCACGTGTGTGCCTGGTGGCTGCAGAGCCCAGAAGAGGGCGTCAGATCCTTTGGAGCTGGAGTTGCAGATGGTGTGAGCCTCCGTGTGTGTGTGTGTGTGTGTGTGTGTGTGTGTGTGTGTGTGTGTGTGTGTGTGTGTGTGTGCCCTCTGTGAGAGCCGCCAGTTCTCTCAGACACTGAGCCACCTCTGTAGCCCCTGAAGGTTGATTTTAGACCAGGTGCTTCAGATGTTCACCCTCCCTGCCTGAGCCTGACAATTTCAGGGTCTCCTCAGAGTGAGCCCCAATAAACCCTCCTCTCCACTCCTACCCCTTTATGCTGTTTTTGGCAGACAGCTTGTCAAAACGACAAGAAAAGTAGCTAATGTGTAACTGAATACAAAGGAAAACACTAGATATTAAGTGACAATAAAATAGATGATTTTCAGAGACTATTTTTAGTTCTAAGATTTACCAGGCTCAGAGAGACTCCTTAGCACTTAAGGTGCTCACAGAAGTCTACACATAGAAAGGTCACGTTAGGGGTGGTGGCTGTTCCATCACACAGATCCAGACATTGCTTGCATCAGGGCTCCTGCTCTACAGCTGCGCTGCTGTTTGGGGGGGGGGTTGACCCTGTGGGACCCACCCCGTCCTCTGCAACCTGAGAAGACACACAGCAGCTGACCCCCTAGTTCACCGAATGCCGAGTTCCCAGAGCTTGTTCCTGCCCCAGGACCTTTTTGCCAAGAGCAGCGGTTCTCCATCTTCCTACTACTGTGGTCCTTTAATACTGTTCCTCACGCTGTGGTGACCCCCAGCCATAAAATTATTTTCGTTGCTACTTCATAATTGCAATTTTGCTACTGTTATGAATTATACTGTAAATATTTGTGTTTTCCGATGGTGTTAGGCGACCCCTTAGAAAGGGTCGTTCATGCCCCTGAGGGACCGCAACCCACAGGTCGAGAACCACTGGCCTAGAGTGTCCTTGTCATGACTTCTGTCCTCTGCCCATGTGTCAGTGTCTCCTCAGAGAGACCTCCTGACCACCCCAAATCCCTGCTGTTTCCTCACAGTGTCATTTACAAGTGCACAGTGAGTGACTGCTTTGCTTAGCTTCATGTCCCATCATCCTCTCAGCCTCTTCTGGGGCCCTTCTTTGACTGTTCTATGTCCCCAGGGGCCCCAGCATCTGGTTTGGGGACCTAGGGTCAAATCCAGGCAGCTAACTCCCATTTGTGCGCCACCCTGTGTGTTGTCAGGATGCCCTTCTCTTGGGTTTTTAGAAATTCACGTGTATGTACACATTTGCACATGCGTGTGTGGAGGCCAGAGGTCACCCTTGGGCATTATTCCTTAGGTACTGTTGAGTAACTTTTTTAAGGATAAGATCTCTCAGTGGGAGACCCCGAGCTCACCCAGTAGGCGACACTGGCTGGTCAGCGCGCACAGGCATCTCCCTGGCTCTGCCTCCCCAGTGCTGGGATTACAGAAGCCCGCCACCACGCCCAGTTTTACACATCGGTTCTGGGTATCACACGCGGATGCTTAGGTTTGCGTGGCAAGCACTCTGCCGACTGAGCTGACTCCCCAGGTACAGAGAACGCCATCCCAAACAGCCGCTGTCACCAACACAGAGCTCGCAGGAGATGGTGAAAGAACAAACGGAGCTCCAGGCAGCTGTGCGAGCCCCTCCCTCCTCGTGTTCCTCCCTCCTTTTCCTGCTCAGGAAGGAGACCAGAGCTGCTTCTCTGAAGATTTCCTTTGCAGAAGGATGCACACCGTGTGGCTACCCCTGGAAACTGACAGACCATAGGTGCTGGTGCTCTTGAGGAGCCTAAAGTGAGGATGTGCGGTGTGCGTGGAAATGCCAGTGGCCAGATGGCAAGGAGGATGGAAGAGGGGGCAAGGCAGGTGGGGGGACAAGAACTTGCTGCTCCCTTCTTGGTGCTGCTGCTGTCATGGCCGCTTGGAACATGGACACTCACTGCTTTCTCTCCTTCCCTTTGGTCATTTCCCCTTCTTTCTGGTTTCTTTGGTCATTTTGACTCGTGGTGGCACCTTGTGTGTGTGTGTGTGTGTGTGTGTGTGTGTGTGTGTGTGTGAAGAATTTGTCATGGCCTGTATTTGTGTCTGTATGTGCACATGAGTGCAGTGCCCACAGAGGCCAGAAGAGGACGTGATGTTCTCTGGGGCAGGGGTTACACGTGGTTGTGAGCCATCCAACATGGCTGCTGGGAACCAAAT
This sequence comes from Acomys minous, assembly GCF_964271855.1. NCBI lineage: Eukaryota > Metazoa > Chordata > Mammalia > Rodentia > Muridae > Acomys > Acomys minous. The sequence goes on from NC_140498.1 coordinate 95,546,931, forward strand.
CTGGATCTTCTGCAAGATGGGTCCGTGCTCATAAGTGCCAAGCCATCTCTTTTCTCTTTGTGGTGCGTGCGTGCGTGCGTGCGTGTGTGCGTGCGTGCGTGTGTGCGTGCGTGCGTAATGATTGGGTATATGTGTATGTGGGGAGCATAGTTCACCCTTGGGCATTCTGTCTTGGCATGCTGTCTGCTCTGGTGTCTGAGGCTAGCCTGGACTGGCTGATTTGGCTGGCTAGCCTGTGCTGGCCAGTGAACACCAGTGATCTTCCTGTGTCTGCCTCCTCCCTGCTGGGATTGCAGGGACATATCTTTCCACCTGACTTTTCTACATGAATACTTTGGGCGGGGGGAGCGAGGAACTCAGGTCCTCACGCATAAATGTCCATCAGTGTCCTGGCCCAGGCACCTCCACAGCCCCAGCTTGGGATTTCTTAAGTGTGGCTTTTGATGCTTCGGGAAGGAGGTGACACCACAATCCCCTAAGGCCCTATGGTCTAGAAATCTGACGTGCTTGCTCAACACAAGCCTCAGCACCATTTACACCACCGCAGAGGTTTGACTTTCACTTAAGGTAGCAGGAGACGAATCCTTCAGACTACGTGAGCACTGTTTCCTGCCCTCCTAGAGTCCCTCTGCATGCCCATGAGCCTGTCCTGCTCAAAGCATGTTTTTTAAAAAAGATTTATTTATTATTATGTATATATTGCTCTGCCCATATATACACCTGCAGGCCAGAAGAGGGCACCAGATCTCATTATAGATGGTTGTGAGTCACCATGTGGTTTCTGGGAATTGAACTCAGGACCTCTGGAGGAGCAGCCTGTGCTCTTAACCACTGAGCCATCTCTCCAGCCCTCAAAGCATGTTTTTACTGACTGTAAAAGCACAGTGCCTGCTTAGAGCACCCAGTGGCTCCCATTACCCAGCATTCAGCCCACACTCCCATGACTGCTGCCCTGTGAACTCAGGTGTGAGGGTCTGGATATGGGCTTGGTGTTGATGGGCACAGCAGGGCCGGTGTAGGAGAATGAGGGGTGCAGTGGGACCCGTGACCACCCCACACGTGGCATGAAGGGTGCAGCGGGACCCGTGACCACCCCACACGTGGCATGAAGGGTGCAGCGGGACCCGTGACCACCCCACACGTGACATGAAGGGTGCAGCGGGACCCGTGACCACCCCACACGTGGCATGAAGGGTGCAGCGGGACCCGTGACCACCCCACACGTGGCATGAAGGGTGCAGCGGGACCCGTGACCACCCCACACGTGGCATGAAGGGTGCAGCGGGACCCGTGACCACCCCACACGTGGCATGAAGGGTGCAGTGGGACCCGTGACCACCCCACACGTGGCATGAAGGGTGCAGTGGGACCCGTGACCACCCCACACGTGGCATGAAGGGTGCAGCGGGACCCGTGACCACCCCATGCATGGCTGCTTGTTTCTCTCAGCTCCCACCAACACTCCTTTCAGTTGGTGGCAGCTGGTCTTACTTGTGTGAGAACTTCTGTGTACATGTACACACCACACACACCACAAACCACACCCACCCACACCCACACACATACATAATACACACATACATATACTACATGTACCACACACATACACACACCACACTACACACATACTTCACACCACACCACACCACACACAGGTCTTGCACATCTCCTGAAACCTAAAACACCACTGTGTGTACAAGGTTCTCTCTAGAATCTGTCTGCACTGGGTGCACCTTCATTATTTGACAATGCAGCCTACAGTTCTTTTCTGGGCTGGACCAAATGGCCCAAGTCTCGGGGTGAAACGTACAGATTCCTGAGAACCAAGCGTCCCAGGGGTGACTGAATTAAGCTTAGGAATCAGGATGCCATCTTTGATGCCCCAATCCACGTGGAGGCAGCTCGTGGGGGCACTTAAGGTGGAATTCTACGTCCTTAGGCAGACCTGTGCAGTCTGTTGGCTTCACTGTGAGTCCAAGCATGCCTGCTAAGCAGGGTAATTGCTGTAGTCTACCACACACTGGCAGTGTGCTCAACTGTGGAGGGGCAAAGAAAGTGTGAAAGAGAGCTAATTGTGTGGTAGAAATGAGAAGATGGATGGATGGATGGACGGAGGGAGGGGGAGGGAGAGAGGGAGGGAGGAAGGGAGGAAGGTGGCCCTCTGCAGAGTGCCTTCCCAGGAGACCAGCCTCAAGGAAAACCAGGTCACTTTTACTCAGGCCACTTGTAAATGAAACAGAGGTGGGGGTGTCCCCAATGTCCTTAGAGAAAAACCAAGCCACCAAGGATTTGGAAGGATCTAAGCACCAGGGCAGGGGACTCTAACCTCCCCAGCGCCAACGCAAGGAAGAGGGAGAACCAGATGTGCGGGTGGCCTGGGGTCCCATAAGGGATCCTGTCTCTGAGAAGAAGGGGTGCAGGACAGAGTGTTTTTGGGGTGGCGTGAGAACTCTGGGAGCCACGGAAAATCTGGAGCCAACCGGCCTCTGCCAAATATGAGTGGATTTGACTGCATGGCTGCACTTGGTGTTTGCTGCCCCTGCTCTTCTGAGGCCCTCAGAAGACACAAGACACCAGGTTGGGAAGGGCCCTTGCAGCAAGGAAAGGAGAGTTAAGGCCCTAGGAGCAGAGAATTAAGCCCCAAACCAGCTGTCAGTGAAAATCTAAGGCCCAGAATCCAATAATCACAGCAAACACACACACCTGGAATTGCACTCTTGCCCAGTTAACCCTCCCATGACATCACAGCCCTGAATGACCTTACCCTTGTGAGACCCTGGGAAGTGGACCCTGCTGAACCCCACCTAAACTCCTGGCCCAGAGACTGGCGGGACAGCCAGTACGAGCTGCATGGAGCTGTCAAGAGGGTTGCCATATTGAGACACAGCAGCAGTTGACCCAAGGGCAGTCGCATCAGGAGCCTGGCGGTGGCCGGATGGAGCCTCTGGGAACCGTCTCTGAGTCTCAGGAAACCACTTTCTCACTTGGCCTTGGTGCTGAGTGTGATCACAGGAGCTCTGGCTTCCACTCCCAGGTGGGTGGTTATAGCTGTAACAACGCTTCTAGAAAACGGTTCAGCTGGGGAAAAGCCCTGATCATGCGCTCTGTGCCCACATGTCAGTAACGGAGCTGACGGAGCCACAGGAGCAGGCAGTCAAGGCCAGAGAGAGGCCAGTGCCTCTGCCCTCCCTGCTCCCAGGGGACCTGGGGAACCCTGGCCCTGGGCCAATCAGCTCAATGTCTGGTTTGCCTGTGGCTGTATTTGCATAGGACACGTGGGTCCCGCACTTCCGATGAGATGAGGCAGAGCCAACTGCTCTCTCTTTCCAAGGACTACTTACTGGGTGGAATTGCTTTCCCAGGATGGCCCCAGCCTGCTCGCTGTGTGTTTGTTTAGAGAAACGGAGGGCGGTAGCTACAGAACCACCACTTGTTTCCTTCCTGGGTTCTCCTTTAAAGACCTTTATGAGAAGAGTCCTGCTGAAAGGTCTGCCCTACCCGCCCCCACGCCCTCTCTGGCCTTACTTGGGACCACGTTAAAGGGACAGAAGATCTCTGTTGAGGAGCAATGAGTTCTTTTCACAAGGTTATGGGATTGTATCCCATCCCTTCCTACGGTCTCTCGGCCCCCTCCTCCCGTGGCCCATTTCTCATCTCATCTTTGTACCCGTTCCCTGCTCTACTATCCTCTTGGGTGGGGGAGGGTCTCAGACTATTTCCCAGCATCCTTTACTTCATTTGGGGGATGGGCGGCGGATGGAGAAGGTCTCATGTACTCTATGTTGGCTTTACATATACTACGTAGCCAGAAAGACCTTGGACTTTGAATCCTTCTGCCCCCACCACCAAAAGGCTGGGATTACAGGTATGTGCTATCACGCCTGGTTTAGAGGATGCTGGGGATTGAACCCAGGGCTTTGTAGATTGAGGTGGGTCAGGGTAGGCACTCTACCCACTGAGCTGCACCCCACCCTTCTGGGAGAGTACCCTACACACATACACACTCACTCTGTGAATACTCTAGTGTAAGACTTCTGTGTCCATTGGCTGGGTAACACCCTCTGGTCAAACAACCACCTGCCATTAGTGGCCCTGTCTAGAATGTTGTTTTGTGAAGATGGGGGTGGGGGTGAGGCTGCGCCTCGTGTACAGCGCGCCTTAGGACATCGCCCTAAGTGAATGGCGGCCGGAGCGTGGGGATTTGTGGGTAGATGGATGGATGGTGGTTGGTGTCCCTTGTACCTGCCCCCTTTGAGGGGCTCAGTGGGAGATTTCCTGACTTACTTAATTAGCACATGAGCTCCTGGCTCTCTGGTGACTCCCTGGCGTGTGGTAGATCTGCCTAAGGTTAGGATAATGCTGAGTTGTAGGATGACATGACTACAGGCAAGGGCAGGAGCTGGGGGGGGGGCTCCTGGCTGGAGCAATTCCAAACCCTAACTAGGTCTGAGACACATGCGGTCTGTGGAAGTGATGGTGCCACACAAGAGCCACAGGATCCAGGAGTCTAGGAGGCTCCTGCAAAATTCTGCGCTCTGTGCATTCCAGAAAGGGTTTATGTGCATGGGACCCTTGGGTAAGCCTGCGTGACCTCACTGACTGACAGCCCAGCAGTTCTTCTTCCTACCTGCCCCAGCCCCTGACCTGATGCTCACAACAGCCTTGCATGTCAGTGTTTTGAGACAGGGTCCAGCTGTGTAGCTGAGGCTTGCCTCAAACACAGAGTCCTCCTGCTTTGGCTTCTGGGGGGCATGTGTCACCATGCCCAGCAGAACCTGTTAAGGAGAATGTAGAGAAGGAGAGAAGGAGAAAGTACCGGGGCTGGAGAGCAGGTGGAGGCAGGAGTCCCAGAGGGAGGAAGAACGCAGAAGGCGGAGGAGAAGGGCCCGGACTCTTAACAGATCTGCAAGGCTCCTTCTGAGTGGCTTCTGTCGGAGGCATGCCAGCATGCATGCACACACAGACGCACAAACACATGCACACAGACACACAGATGGTCACAAACATGCACACACAAATGCACACAGACAAATGCATACACATGCACACAGACACACAGTCACAAACTTGCACACACAAATGCACACAGACAGTGCATACAGATCTGCAAGGCTCCTTCCAAGTGGTTTCTGTCGGAGGCATGCCAGCATGCATGCACACACAGACACATACACACACAATGCACACAGACAGATGCGTACACATGCATACAGATGTGGCAGGCAGGCATGTGTGCGCGAGCACACTTATACACACATGCGTGTGCACACACCCATGCACATATGTACACAGAGAGAGGGAGAGAGAGAGGGAGAGAGAGAGAGAGAGAGAGAGAGAGAGAGAGAGAGAGAGAGAGAGAGAGAGAGAGAGTCCACAACAGAGAGCTGCACTGTGAGAAGTCAAGGAGGAGTCCTTGAAAGACAGACTTCCTGCCATTGGCTGGGCTGCTGAGAACAGGCTGGGGAGCTGATACCTTACTTGCCCGCATCACTGACAAATGTCTGGCAGAAGGGTTAATTTAATCTCTTCCTTCTGCCCCAGCCAGCATCAGTCACACACCACACCGCTGTGGTCCGCTGGCCTCATCTCCCATCCCTCAGGGCCTCCTGCTTCTGGGGTCAGCTGATTTCTTCTGGTCCCTTTCCATTCAGGGCCCTGCTCCAGGTTCTGGGGTATCCAGGGCTGTCCACACTTCCTGCGAAGAGACTGCAAGCCTCCACTTAGAAGGTGGAGTGTATCGGCGTTAATCACTGACCAGGGATAGGAACAGGTGACCTCTCCATGGTGGGGGAGTCAGTCCAGCAGACCCCAAGTGGCTGATGCTTACTAGAGGGTGGAGGGCACAGCTCTTGAGACTGTGCCAAGCAGGCTGGGGTCTGAGGGCTGCTCTAGGGCTGGTTTTGGTCTTACTTCTCAGGGAAATTGCCACATGGATCTTCAGAAGAAATGTGCACAGGGACAGAGCCTAGCCTGTCACTCGGGTCCCACGGCTCGGGCCATCTCTTACCCAGTGCCAAGTATCTGGTCACCAGACTGCCTTTCCCCTCAGGTCCTGCTGTCTGGCGTACAGCCTGCTCCTTATCCGCTCCTGTCCTGGGTGGATCCCAATGTGGGGATATGCATCAGCCAACAGAAACACACGGAAACGAGGACAGACTTCTGGAACGTTCTCTATCTCTAGGCTGTTACATCTGGGGGGTTCTTGGCCTTGGACATCAGGCATTTTCTTACTCTCTCCAGCTTCCTTTCTGAGAGCTTCTGGAATCCCTCACCCACTCTCTTCACAGAATGGAAGCTTCCAGATCCATCTACGCTGAGGATGAGCGTGGCGGACTCAGCTGTGGCTGGGAGCTGGCACTCTCGGCTTTAGCCTCTCTTCCTTTTAGTGGCCATGTGCATTTTAAGTAGTACTTTCTTTTCATGTATGTTCTTTTGCGACGCTGGACACTAAAGCCAGGGCCTTGGGGCTTACCTCTGAGCTACACTCCCCGGCCCATGTCACCTCTGAGGCAACAGTCAATCTTTAAGCCACTCGGTCATTGGCATCTATGTGGGCAGTGTAGTGGCTCAGATACTGGGGGACGGTTATAAGCATGTCCCACCTGAAACCTCCTGATGGAGAGGACTGTCCCCCTTGTGGGCTGGCGATGGTGAGAACCGTGGATGTCCTGGGCGCCACAGAGCCTGAGCTCAGCATCTCCTGGGGCTGGAGTTACGTGGGGCTGTGAAGCGCTCAGTGAGAACTGAGAACTGGACTCAGGCCCCCTAGAGGAGCAGGAGATGCTCTCAACCAGGAACCACCTCTCCAGCCGCATGGAGGCTTTCTTATTTATTTATTTATTGTTCTTTTACTCTCCCTCTCTCTCTCTCTCTCTCTCTCTCTCCCCCCCTCCCAGCATCTCCCTCTCTGCCCTTTCCCACCCCTGTCTCCCTCCCTCTCTCTCTCTCCCCATTTCTCTCTCTCCCCCCCTCTCCCTCTCTCCCCATTTCCCTCTCCCCCATCTCCCTTTCTCCCTCTCACTGCCTCCATCTCCATCTCATCCCATTCCCCTCCCTTTCCCCTCCTTGTCTCCCTCCCTTCCCCCTCCCAATCTCCCTCTCTCCCCCATCTCCCTCTTTCTCCTCCCCCCACCTCCCTCTTCCCCCATCTCGCCCCCCCCATCTCCTTCTCCCTCTCCCTCCCCACCCCCCTCTGTGTGCGCACACACAGGTCCGTGGTAGACAGTTGTGTCCTCTTCAGTCACTCCCCACCCTACATTCTAAGGAAAATAACTGAACCCGGAGCTCACCGATGGGCAAAACTGACCTGCCAACCAACCCTGTGTCCACCTGTCCCCACCTCCCCGGGTTGTGATTAAGGACAGACATGAGTTTACATGAGCTTTGGGGATCTGAATTCTGGTTCTTGTGTGACAATGCACTTTCTTTACCCACCAAGCTGCCTCCTTAGCCCCTAGTTCTGCGTTCTGAAATAGCGTTGTCACTGCTTGCTCCAGGCTGGCCTCACACTCACAGTGTAGCCTAGCTGGCTCTCAAAGGCGCAGTCTCACCCTCCTGCCTCCTGTTACTGTGCTGGGACTACAGGTGTGGACCTCATGTTTGCGGTTGGTAATCCAGTCTCTCCAGCAGGCGTCAGTGGAAGCAGTGTGTGAGCGTGACGCTGGTGGGGGTGCATAGCTACTGATTTCAAACTCTTCCAACTTGAGCTGATTCCAATTTGCAATTAATTTTTTTTTTATTCTGCATTACCCACTTCAGGTTTCATTGCCCAGAGATTGTGTGTGCCGTCTCTGCAAGCTCAGACAGAACAAGAAAGACATTAGATTAGCTAATGCCCTCAGCTTTTTTTCCTCAGTAGCTGTTGTCAGAATATATTTTGTTGGGCCAGAAGTATGTTTTTACCTTTCTTTCTTTTTTTTCTTTCTTCTTGTTTTTGGTTTTCCGAGACAGGGTTTCTCTGTGTAGTCTTGGCTGTCCTGGACTCGCTTTGTAGACCAGGCTGGCCTTGAACTCACATTCATCCGACTGCCTCTGCCTCCCGAGTGCTGGGATTCAAGGTGTGCGCCACCACACCGGCGTTATCACATTTCTTAAAGCTCTCTGTGTGTACGCACATGCGTGTGGGCCAAGGAGCACGAGGAGAGGTCAGAGGGCAGCTTGATGGTGGCAGTCATCTGCTTCCACCATGTCAGTCTCAGCAAAGGAACGTTACCCGCGCAGAGGCTTCTCGCCATCCAGAGAGCTGTGACTTGAATGTGCCAGTCTCAGCCACACAGCCTCCTAATGATGCAATGCGGTGGGAGAGAGAGAGAGAGAGAGAGAGAGAGAGAGAGAGAGAGAGAGAGAGAGAGAGGGAGAGGGCACACTGTGAACCGTGTGGGAACCCTGGAGTCCTGTCAATTCTCAGAAGCAGCTTGTGCTCTGAGCTCTTCAGTCCTCTGGGGGTGGAGGGGGCTGGGCCGTGACTGTTCGCCAGCAGGCTCTGCCCACCAAGCACGCATGTGGGTGGCGATTTGTTTTCGGCATCTTTCTAGTGATTGCGGGCTGGTGACGGTGGCGTTTAATGACAGGACTCAGAAGCTCAGTTGTGACAACTGTGTTACTGTCATCGGTGCCCTTTGTTTTCAGTGAACAGGAAAAGCTGCTTCATATAGAGAGACTCCAGCTATGAGGAAGAGGGGAGGTGGAGGCAGCAGAAGGAAGCCGGAGTGGGCCACCTACTACTCTTTACAGAGGGAGCACCTGGGAATGGAGTCAGCTGACCTACGTGGTGAGGGGCCTCAGAAACGTGGACAAGCTCTGGACGTGCTGTTCCTTCTGTCAGAGCAGCAGTCGCTTGTGTTTATAAACGGACATCACTTTTGCCATTTTTGGTTCCTAGAAATGCCCTAAGGAGAAGTTATTTTTGGTAAGGGGGGTCTTCCTGCTTTGGCGTGCAACTGGGAGCTGCTGGTTTGCAGTCTTCTCTGGCATGGGTGTATTAGCAGAGCAGATGATCTGCAGGGAGGACCTACTAGGTGTCAGGCAAGATAATCTGCCTCTATGTGTGTGTGGGCGCATGCACTTGAAAGGGCAGGCCAGATGACAAACGTGAATGCTGGTCCCCAAATGTTGTTGGCATTTTTTTTTTCTTAAAAGATTACATTTCTTGCTGGGTGTGGTGGCGCACGCCTTTAATCCCAGCACTTGGGAGGCAGAGGCAGAGGCAGAGGCTGAGGCTGAGGCAGGTGGATTGTTGTGAGGCCAGTCAGGGCTACATAGAGAAAAAAAAAAAGAGAGGGAGAGATTACATTTCTTCAAGCAGGGTGTGGTGGCGCAAGCCTTGAATCCCAGCACTTGGGAGGCAGAAGTAGGCGGATCTCTGTGAGTTCAAGGCCAGCATGGTCTACAAAGCAAGTCCAGGACAGCCAAGGCTACACAGAGAAATCCTGTCTTGAAAAACAAAAAACAAACAAACAAACAACAACAAAGACTGCAGTTCTCTTCTTCCACCGAGGGGATCTCAGGCACTGAACTCTAGGCTTAGTGGCCAGCGCCCTTGCTTGCTGTTCTGTCTGCCCCTCATCTTGTTTCCTGGAGCGTGTTCTCTTCATGGTCTGGAACTCATGAAGTCTGCTAGACCGGCTGGCTGGCTGGCTGGCGAGCCCCAGGTCTTGCCCGCCTCGCCTCCCTGGTGCTGGTGTACCACCACGCAGTCTATGTGGGTCCAGGTCTTCACGTTTGTGTGGGCGACATTTTATAGGTCGAGCTATCTCCTCAGCCCAGGGTACATCTCTAGGTGCTGCCCCCTCCTCTGCTCTCCAAAGATCTGGTTGTAACTGGTCTCATTACCAGCTGTCTGAGGACAGAGCCACAGAGAGCTGAGACCTCACCTCAGGCGTCTCTCAGCCACTTAGCACAGACCAAAGATTTGAATGCAGGTGTCTCTATAACTTACTACACACTACAACGGGGGTGGGGGGGGTGGGGGTGGGGGTGGGGGTGCAAACAACTCGATAAAACAAACAAGAAGTATCTTATTAGGTTAAGGACCAAGAAGATGGGTGAGGCAGGGGATGAATGATGTGTCTGTGACCTGATCATGTAAAAACCCCAGATGACTTAAAAACAAACTGACATTTTGGAAGAAACCACACTGATTCTGACATTAAAATGGCAGCATACTTTTGGGGAACTTACCTCTTCCTCCACCTCAGGTGGACAAGGCATTCTGTGTTCCCGCTTTGGGTTCAAAAAGTATACGGAAGTGAAAAGTCCAACTGGAGGTTGGGCTCTGCTTGCCTCTGCCTCGTTCACACCATGAGCGCCATGAGGTGATATCGGTTCTTCTCTGTGGTAGACTCAAGCCACTTTTGCTGGGACAGCCCCACAACTAGCCAAATCTTGACCATAACCCCCTCGACTATGGAACCATCTTCTGCCCCAGCTCTGGCCAACCTAGGGGTTCACAGTGCTGCACAACAATTTGGATAAAGGTGCCTCAAGCGTAGGGTATCTTCAGATTTCCTGGTCCCTTAACAAGTGTCACACGGGTTCTGAACGTGGACCTGTGTGCCCAGCTGCAGAAAAATAGCAACCCAGGCAGGGTTGGGGTTAGTGAAAAGGTCACATTGTTAGGCCCAGGTCCCTGGAAATTCCCTACTGCCCAGAATGGAACCTCAACTCTTTTACTTCCCCCCCTCTACCCCATCCCCCAGCCCCCAGCCCCCAGGAGGCTTAGTGCTCTCATGGAGCACTTCCTCTTGTGGCTCTTGAGCCTGCAAGAGCCTGGATGCCCTAAGGCCCCACACTGGACACACACCCTGAGGCCTTTTACCTGAGTGCGAGCTTGACCTTGAACCTAGAGCACTTCCATCCTCTGGGTCCCTGGGGACAGCTCCGCTCCAGGGCAGGACTCTCACCCCATTTCACCCTGGTCAGCCAGAGCCAAGCAACTTTCTCCACTATTTCAGTTTCTCTTGGCTTGGTTCACAGAGGGAGGTCTAAGGGTGGGGCTAGTGGCTGGGGACAGTCCCCGGGGGGGGGGGGGGGCACCTCTGACCCTTATTAGGTTTTGGCAATTACCTGAAAGGGCAGATGGGGGTCACTCCAAGGTACCTCCTGGAGGGCCCAATTGAGTGCTGTCGGAGACCTCCTGGCATGGTCCCCTCAGTACTGGGCATCTGGACTGTGCTCAGGGAGCTAAGGGCGAGGAGAAAGGGAGGAAAAGGGAGGAGAGGAGGAGGGAGATCAGGGAGAGGAAGTCCTTGGTGCCTGAGAGGCTGGGTCAGGAGCGCGTGGCCGCGGACGGTTGGGGGCGCGCCGGGCTGGAGCGCGGAGCCGCGGAAGGGGCGGTGCGTCGGGGTCCGCGTCGGGGTCGCGCGTCGGGCGCGCCGTGGCCCCGTCGGGGCGGCGGGAGCTGCGGAGCCGCCATGGCGGACCTGGAGGCCGTGCTGGCCGACGTCAGCTACCTGATGGCCATGGAGAAGAGCAAGGCGGCGCCGGCCGCGCGCGCCAGCAAGAAGGTCGTCCTGCCGGAGCCCAGGTACGGCTCCGGCCCTCTCTAGTGTCTTTGGTCCTTTCCTGCCCTCCTCGGTCCCCCCTCCCGACCCCCCTGGTCCTCTCCTCCCTTATCTGGTTTCCTCTCGCCCCCTCCCGACTCCTCCTGTTCCCTCTGGTCCCCTCCTGTCCCCTCTGGTCCTCTCCCGCCCTCTCTGATTCCTCCGGTCCCCCTCGCCCTGGCTGTCCCAGGCTGGTTACAGGGCCATCTGTCGGCCAGCACCCCTTCCTCTGTCCTCTGCCCCCCTGCAGCAGTAAGTAGACCTTGAGTTCTCAGTTCTTTTACCAGCGCTGTCACCTGAGCCACTTTTCTCAACTTGGACCCCTGGCTGCCTGTCCTTTCTGGAAAGGATGACAGGGGAGCCGCTTGAGCCTAGCGGCAAGACCAGGCTAAACTGGCCCTAGCTGGTGACTCCCTGCCAAGTTACCCTTTATCACCACTGACTGATTATGGATTTTATGGGAGTGTGATGGCTTCTTAGAGCTGCACTTGTCCCGGGGAGTTCCCACCGGTGTTTCAGAGCAGTGCTGGACGCTCACTTCTTAACTGACCCCACTGCAAGTTGCATAGTCGGTGTGGTTTCCCCCGTGCACAACAACAGCCCCTGGAGTTGTCAGTAATTGGCTCCGACTTTATGGCCACTCCTGAACCATGCCATTCTGTAAGGCTCTAAACCAAAGCTGCTCCCGGTTTGAAAATCGTAAAGTGTGACACACCCAAGGAGCACCAATGCTACCTTCACGTAAGGGAAAATGCACAGGTTTATTCTTTCAATTTTTTTTTTTTGAGGTACTGTGGATGGGACCCAGGCTGCTCAGTCCCCATAGAACCTTCCAATGCTGAGCGATGGTCAGATTATTTTTTTTTCCCCAAGTGTGTTTGTGATCCTGTGATCCAGGGAGCATCAAATCCCTGTGCTGTGTTTGCTAGGAAGAGTCATGCTTGTACACACAGCTGCACTGGCTGGGTATTTTTGGCTTGCCTTCCCTTCCAAGCCTTAGCCCCTTGCTGGTTTTTTCTTTTCCCCCTGGTGTGTTGCTCCTTAGAGCAAACCAGGGGGGAAGGGGAGACCTCGGTGGTCTGTGGACAGTGCGTGCCCTCCGGGACTATCTGATGCTCACTGGAAATGGGACTTGGTTGAAATCTCCAATAAGTGGGAAGGCTAAGACCCAGGACTCTCCAAGTCACACCTAAGCTTCAGAAGAAAGCTTCCCCTATGGTGGGGTGGCGGGGGGTGGGGGGTGGGGCGGGGGTGGGGGGAGGGGAGTGCGTGAAGAGACTGATTTTCATTCTTCCCTCCCTTTCTTCTGTGAGGGGGCAGGGGATCTTAAATACGTATGGTTTTTATAAAGCCAATAAATCACAACTCGTGGGGAGTTTTATGGGGGGGGTATATAAGATTACTAAAATTAGAAATGTCTGTTTGCTTGTGACCACTCCCCCCCTGCCTTCCCCCATTGGTATTTTGAACCTAGCTGGGCTTCTCTCCTTCCCACTGTTGCTCTCAGGTGCATGCTCCAGTGCCCCAGGCCCTCACTTCCCTGTCTGTAGCAGCACCTCCACTTTTAATGGGCTTTGGTGATACTTTATTTCAACAGAGACTGGTGTGGCCGAGCTTGTGAGTCCTGACACTCTTAGGTTGAGGGGGCAATGTGTGTCAACAGCAGAGTCAAGTTGGGGCAGACTCCTCTGAGGACTGCTATTATGTTGCTATTTTTTTCAGGTAGACTCTTGAATTAGGCCATCTGTCCCCCATCCAGGGGTCTACTTTGTTGCTCATTAAATGTCTTAGTGGTTTCAGTCCCTAACTGCCAACCACTCAGGGACCTTTGCCTCCTGGTGCCTTGTGAGGATTTTGGCTGTTGGAAGCCGCTGTTCAGACTTGTGTTTGCCCTGTGAGGAGCAGGCATCTGAACTTGTCCATCGGGTTTTCACTATCGATTTTTTAGAATTTCCAACTAATTATCTGGTCGCCGTCAGACTTTTTCCTGCTGCCTTATCTCGGTGGCTTTGCTCCTTTCCAGTCTTCAGCCGAGAACAGTATCTTGTTAATGATAATGAGACAGGTCTGCTGGGGGTGGGGGGGGGCAGCCTCTCTTGCATGTTATGAAGCATCTAGAAAATGGAACACTGAGCACAGGGGAAGGGTGTGCCTCCCCCCCCCCTTCCCCCATAGAGGGCGAGAGGCAAACATTTTGTTATGTTGACACGTTATTCAATTAGCAGGCCAATGGGTGTAAATCCTCTGGAAGACTGACTATTTGTTCAAATGACATCTCAGCTTTAGTTCACCCAAACATTTGTTGAGCTAATGGAGCTGATAATGGGGCCCTTTGGAGGTGGCGGCTGTCACCCTTGCAGCCCCGTTAGTCAGGGCATTTATCTTCTGAGTCCATTGTATGCCGTGGTGACCATCGGGTCTGTCTGACTCACAGACTGGCTCAGAGAGGCAGCTTTCAAGTCCTGCCCTGGCTAAGGCAACCCTTCAGGTTGGGTCCTTTCTCTGTTAACCGTTTCCAAGCAGATTTGGAAGCAGGTTTTCCCATTCCAAGCAGTTATTGAGTTGACTTGCAGTCGCACGTGGCTGAAGGAAGTTGAGGAATGAGGCTGGGCCTTGCCCTGAGAGACTTTTTTGTTCGTTTGTTTGTTTGCTGGATGTTGACAATGTTAGGCCCTTTTTAGGGGAAGCTCCTCTTGTCAAGCACTCATGCCAAATACCTGGAGAAGCAGAAAGAACACAGCTCGGGCCGTGGGCGCGCCAGAGTCAGAGGACAGCCTCAGCTGTCAGCCTGCTCTGCCCGCCTTGCTTGAGTCAGGTCTCGTTGACTGCTGCACAGGTCGGAACAGCCGAGCCACCCCGTGTGTCTCCACCTCCTGCCTTGCTGTAACAGCAACACTGAAATTACAGATGCGCTTATGCAGCCTCTGGAGGTCGGAACTCAGGTATTCACACCCTTGGCTCACTTACTGAGCCATCTCCTCCGCCCTGTTGATTGTTTCTTGTCCTAAGCTGGTAGCAGTGGTGGGCCTGTTCCTCAGAGGCTGGTGTGGGGGATATTCTGAGGCACTGCACAGCCCTTCCCAAGAGGCCTGTAATAGTCAGGACACGGAGAGCAGACCTGGGCCAGAGGCTTCAAGTGCGGACACTGACGTGTTCTACTTAACTCCCGAGGGGCAGCGTTTGCATTCCGTGGCTCTGTGTTTGTGCAACGTATTGTGCTTGTGAAGTGCTTTCTGAGAACTTGGGAAGAGCTGGCCAGGCTTGCAGCACACAAGTGACATGGCTGTCCCAGTGTGTCCCTACTGCCCCCGTGACCAACGTGGAAAGGGTGTGGCCTTCTGCCCTTTCACGTTGTGATCACTTGAGAGAGCCCACCCTGTTCACCTTTTAGGATGTCCCCTGCGGTCATCCTGGGCCCACAGCCTAACTTGGAAAAAATGCTATAAGAGGCGAGAGGAATGGAAGGTAGCAGGTGGTGGCTTCTCTGCAAGGCTCCCACCCGCAGCATGCATGCATGCAAGCGAACAAACCTGCACAGCCTTCGGGAAGAGAGTCTTTTATTTCCCACAGCAGTCATTCTAAGACGGGGGAAGTGCATCTTCCCAATATGACACACCAAAAGACAACCTGTCCTGACCTTTCTGTTATCATTTCATTTTTGGTCAAAGTTAATTTGTGCCAGTGACCTGGAGAGGCACGGGCTGCCCACAGCTGCGGGTTCTTGGAAACAGATGTTCTGGAGGTTATCCGTCTGGGACTAGGGCCTGCCCCGTGGAACGCTGTAAAATGCTTTAAATCCGGAGCCCTGAGTGTCTCTTTGAGGCACAGGCAGTCCCTGCTCTGTTGGTCTGTTCTTAGAGACAGCCACTTGCCCAGAGCACCGCACTTGGCTATGCCACATAGCCGTGGAGCTAGAGGTGAAACTCAGGGAAGGATGCCAAGGTTGGAGGAGATTCAGCGAGACTCGTCAGCAGGTGGATGGGTGGATGGCAGCGGGGAGAAGTGAGATTGGAAGCTATAGGGGGCGGTTTTTCCCAGATAAAGGGAAGGGGTCCGCTAGGTGATGGCATAGGAGCTGACATTACTGGGAAAGTCTCCTCGGCCAGGTCTTGTCGCTGTCAAGTGTTGCCACGGTAGCCACACCAGATGCACACCATTGTCCTGTTTCGCAGAGGGATCCATGATCAAGGACACCGGGGAAGGGAAGGCAGGTGACCACAGACAGGATGAGGAATGCCAGGCTCCCCATCCTGCCCAACAAGCAATTTTTTTCCCTCCTTGGTTGAACAGAATAGCAAACAACCTTGCCTCTGGTTTTGCACGGAGTGGATGGAGCGGTTTTTGCCTTTAATGTGGGGGAAAGGTCATTTTGGGGGACCCTGGTGTGGCTCTGGGGTATCAGGACTGTCTTCTGAGGCTGTGAGGGAGCAGCGGCTCCTGTAATGATCAGGCGACTCTGCAGGTGATGCCCTGTTCCCCCATGAGAGGAACGTGAGGTTCGATAACACACAGAAAAGTGTGGCGCGCACAGTCTTGCTGACGTGGTGGGGAGTCGTGGCCGGGATCACCTCAGCTCTTCCCCCTTCCGTTTCTAGGGGAAAAAAATTAAAAAGGGAAAGATAATGTATTTAGCTTTATTCTTCATAAAATCTCTGTCCCAAAGACCTCCTTTCCCCCTTTTTAAATTAGAGATTAATAAGGTGTGAAGACTATTTTAGGGGAATGAGTTCTACAAGCCGTTTTCTTATCACTGTATCCCTGCCGTGGACACCGCCAACAGGAGCAGAAGCGATGAACTCTGTGTGGGCTGGTTTTATGCCAGCTTGAGGAAGCCAGGGTCATCAGAGAGGAGAAGCCTTCATTGAGATAACAGACTGTAGGCTGTAGGCTGTAGGCACACCTGTAGGGTATTTTCTTCATTAGTGATGGATGGGGGAGGGCCCAGCCCATTGTGGGTGGGGCCACCCCTGGCCTGGTGGTCCTGGGTTCTATAAGAAAGCAGGATGAGCAAGCCACGGGGAGCAAGCCAGTGAGCAGCACCCCTCCATGGCCTCTGCATCAGCTCCTGCCTCCAGGTTCCTGCCCTGCTTGACTTCCTGTCCTGACTTCCTTCATTGATGGCCTACAACATGGAAGTGTGAGCCAAATTGCAGATAGGAATTCCCCAGGTTGCTTTTGGTCATGGTGTTCCATCACAGCGATAGTGACCCTGATGAAGACACTGGACACTTACACTTTTACATGTGTGTGTGTGTGGCCTGGAACCCACTATGTAGACCAGGCTGGCCTCAAACTCACAGAGATCCACCTACTTCTGCCTCCCAAGTGCTGGGATTACAACCAAGTACTATTCATGCTTGGCTTTTCCACCTTTTCCTTTTCTTTTCTTTTTTTGAGATAGAGTCTCTCACTGAACGCGGGACTCATTGGTTTGGCTGGACTTGCTGGTCAGCAAACTGCAGAGTACTGCCTGTCTCTCTACCTCTAATCCCAGCCCCGGAGTTAGACAGACACAACCACACAGGGCGGAGGCAGCTGTTTCTCTGTTGTTAATGCTTTCCTGTGTCACTTGTGTCTGGTGAGGCTAGGTGTCCCCTTCTGCCTCTGCCTCTCCAGGCTCTTCCTCCAGAATGTCTTCCCTCGTCCCTTTCTGTCCTCATCCTCCGTTCTCACCATTAATGCAGAGTTGGGATTCCCAGGCCTTGTGATGGCTCTGTGGGTCAGTCCTCGCACCCTGTAAATGTCACTTCTAATTTTAGAAGCCGTCTCTTGGGTCCTCTGTGCTTTGGCCAGATCATACACGTAATTTAAATACTTTCTATGTGTGGCATGGCAGGGGCCAGAGCTCTGCAGCCGGGAACCTGGGGTTAAGTTCAGCTTGGGCTGGGCCGTGGGTCTATGTACTTGTTGGAGGGACGTGCTTGCCCCTTCCATGGTGTTAGGGGCAGCAAGTGGGGATTGTGTCAGAGGAGGTGGCCAGGACCTTCATGCAGAGTGGCCTGGAAGCCCCCTCTGCCATCACGGTCTCTCTTCATGTGCCCTTCTTCCTATCTGCAATGTATGTGGTAGGATAGAAGGTTCTAGAACAGGAGCCAAGAGCTTGGAAAGCCACCACCCGTCACTGTATCCACTTCCTTCATCTATAACATACAATATCTATCTACTCATTTCTGACCTTAAAATGTCCCAGCAGAAGCCCCTGACACAAACATTTTTGTTCGCTCATCGGTAGAGAGTGGAACTTGGAGGAAGTCCCTCAAGAGTCTCTCGGACACAGCTAACTTGATAGGGAAAAAAGGCTGCTTTTCCAATATACTTTCAGGTTCTCAGGACTGTGCACACCGCAGGGTGACAGTGTCTGGGAGTGTGAGTCAGTGGGCAGAGCCTTTGCCCAGCATGCGTGAAACCCTCGGTTTGATTCCCCAGCAGTGTGTGAACAAGGTGTGGCGGCAGCACACACCTGTAATCCCGGGACTTGGGAGGTGGGGTTGGCAGCCAGGACTTTGTCAAGGTCTTCTTTTGCTATACATTGAGCTAGGGGCTAGCCTGGGCTACAAGAGAGCCTGTCTCAAAAGAAGGAAGGAGGGAGGAGGGAGAGAGAGAGAGGGAGGGTGGGGAGAGAGAGAGTGAGGGGAGAGAGAGAGACAGGGAGAGAGAGAGGGAGGGAGGGGAGAGAGAGAGAGAGAGAGAGAGAGAGAGAGAGAGAGTGTCACACTAGGCATCAGGAGGTGTGAAGCAGTGTGTTGGAGGCCCCAGTGCCAGGCTGCCTGCCGGGAGGAGGTGGACGGGGAAACCCTGTGCAGGTGGCTCGCTGGACCAGGGAAGGAAGAACAACTGTTGAGGCTGAGAGCCGGATGTGGGTTAGCTTTCTTCTTTGCACTGCCTTGAGTGTGGCCTTGTGCGTCCAGGACCTTCTACACAGCATTCCCCTCCCTCTGGTGAGATCTGGGGTCTTTGCAGGCCTTTTGCCCTTGACTTCGCCAGGAGCCATGGTCTGGGGCCGTGGGCTCCAGCTAGTGAGTTTGCCACGCTCTTCCTTAGACCTGAGACAGACCGTGGAAACTCACAGGGTCTTGGTTTTGTGTTTGAGAGGCTCCAGAGGTGACACATATCCCTGACACCTCTGGAACATCTGTAGTGTTACAAAGCCGTCCTGTAGTATAGTCTGAAGTCTAGGTCCCTCCTGTCCCTCTGCGGTTCCCCAGCACAGAGCCTCCAGGTACAGCGGCTTCCCAGCTTGCGTTGGCTCTCACAGGAAGGCCTCTGGTTCCTCGTACACTGAAGTGTGTGCATGGCCTAGTAATCTGCTCTGTGCAGGAGTGGCCCTGTTAAAGTAAGAGCTTTAAGATTCATGAAGGTATCAAAAACGAGAGGTCTAAAATGGTTAGGCACAGTATCTCAGGTGTTGAGTGTGCGGCCAGCTTACTCATTAAGCTCCGTTTTAGGAAGCAGCTTTTGGCCCTGTGAATGCTTTAAAATCCACAATGCCAGTTTTCTGCCCCAGGTTTGATGAGTTAGGGTGTGGAGGGAGGTGTGTGTTACACACACATTTTGCCGGTATCCCTGGTAGCCTCCAGCTGCTGAGCACTAAGTGGGTGCCAAGCAAGGTAGAAGGCTGGCTGTTGTGGGCCGTTAATTGTGCGCTGAAAAGCCACCTTGCCTTGTGAAGAGGGTAAGAGATGTGTTTCTAGGGATTCAGAAACACAGATCCCATTAGCCAGGGGAGGGACCACTCCCTTAATCCTAGGAGCCAAGCTCTGCTGTTCACAGAGCTGGGTGTGACCCACACCTCTCTCTCCTACCCAGCGCAGCATCCTCAGTCACATTCCCAGCATGCTCTGGTGAGTGCTGCTTTGTGAGCGCCAGCTGGGTCTAGCATCTCATGTCGTTAAGGAGCAGATTTGCTCCGGTTTGTGGCCATTTCACCTAGGGTCTCTGTGCCTGTCTGCCTCTGAATAGGGACTTAAGCTAAAACTGTACTAAAGTCACACGGATCGGCCTTTCATGTGGCTGTTAAATATGGAAGACTGTCTTTTAGCTTTAGAGCCATCGAAGGCTGTGATATTCCAATTATATCCCCTTTGTGAAGTGTGACAGCCTGGAGGGTCTGGTGGGGGCAGAGCTCTTGCCTAGCTGTGTAAAGGCCTGCACACACACACACACACACACACACACACACACACACAAAAGGAAGGAAGAAAGAAGGAAGGAAGGAAGGAAGAAAACCTTCTACGCTTGCCTGGGGGACTTGGTGGTGAGTCACAGGTCCACTCAGCATCGGACACCTGTGACAGTGATCTGAGGGAGGCATTGCACATCTGTTTGCAGTGTGGTCTCACTGTTTTCCACGAACTGTATTGTGTGTGTTGCACATACATGAGTCCGGAGGGGGACTGGACTGTGCATACAGGAGTCGCAGTTCTGGGACGGAAGGAGATAGGCCAGACAGAACACACTGTGTCTGTGAGGAATCACCCACAGTTTTGAGAAATACAAACCTGAGCGGCACAGGGTCGGGGACCTGCTGCCAGAGATTTGCTGTAAAAGATGGAGGAAGTCTGAGAGGCACAGGAGCCCCAAGTCCTGGTAGATGGGCTCAAGGTGTCCTCATCCTCCATTCTTGGTGGCTGATAACAATAATAACAAATATTATATAATGTGGATGATGATGGTGGTGGTGGTGATGGTGATCGACAGGATCTCATAGCACAGCCTGTCCTCACACTCATTGTGGAGCCGAGGATGACCTCAGATAGCTGATCTTCTGGCGTCTGAGCTTGGGTTGTAGGATGTTACCACCATGCCCTGCCCGTGCGCTGCTGGAGATGGAACCCCCGGCTTGGTGCATGCTGGGTAAGCAGTCTGCAGCCCGAGGAGGTGCATCCCAAGCCCTGGCTTGGGAATTCCTGTGGCGATGGCGAGGTGTGAAGGTGCTAGCGGTATTCTCTCAGGGCGGAAGGGCCTCAGTTGTCCCCCACAAGTGGACTGTGACAGTGTCAAAGAGATGCAGGGCGTTCAACACCAACAACTTTCTGGTGCAAAGGACTTTGCTGAGCTTCCTAGGGTTGCAGGGCTGTGATGAAACCCGGTGGGGAGGGAGGAAGAGCCTGGCTGGTTTAGATGAGCCGCTTTCCACACGCACCGTCATCCTCCCTCGCAGTTCCGTAATAAGACGTTTGCGACATCTTTCTACTTTAAAGTTACTAGAGGGCCTCCGAGCTGGCTCAGCAGGTAAAGGTGCTTGTGGCTAAGCCTGGCGAACTGAGTTCCATCCCCTGGACCCACGTGGAGGGAACCAAGTTCCACAAGTTTATCCCCCGATTTTTGCGCGCTCATCCTGACATGCGCACTGCGCGCTCACCGCGACGTGCGCACAGCCCTCCTGCACCCCTGCGTTAATTGTGGCTAGTGTGTTTCCAAACAGACCAGAGGTGACGCAAACTTTCATTAATGAGAATCTGGATAAGTGAGAGCCACAGAGTTCCTAGAGCAGATGCAGCGCTGTGCAGGTATCAGTAAGTCTCCAGACAGTGTGTATATCCCTTGTTAGTGGCAGAGAGCCTCTCCCCGTCAAGAACACGGCCATGAGTTCCAGACCTATCAGCGAGCAAAGTCAGTGAAGACTCTTAAAGCAGCGACTCTCAACCGTCCCTACTCTGTGACTCTGTTAAGTACAGTTCTTCACTCTGCGCTGGCGCCCCAACTATAAAGTTATTTTCGTTGCTACTTCGTAACTGTGTTTTTGACACTGTTATGAATCGCAGTGTAAATATTTGATATGCAGCATATCTGATATGCGACTCCTGTGAAAGGGTTGTTGGACGCCCCGCCCCCAAGGGGGGTCTCAACCCACAGTTTGAGAACCACTGCCTCACATGGCTATTTGCGCACCGGAAGAGAAAGGAAACAAAATAACAAATAGGAAAATGGGGGGGGGGGGGGAGACAAGCCCTCGGAACTACACCCCTAGTCTACAGATTTGATTTATGAACAGGTAACTTTGAGCTGTGAAGGAAGCATGGGCTCTGACGGCCGCCATCACTCAAAATCATAATCCTCTTACGCTGTGCGTACAAATGAGTTCCAGAGCTTTTAGTGGGGTCTTTGAGGAAACTCTATCAGAATCCCAAGGAGCATATATCTGTGGGCCTGGGGGACCTGGGGCTTCCTTAAGCAAACCCTGCATCTCCAGACTGTGACTGAGGAAACTAAGGGGTCTTAATGACCCGAACTGCCGCCCACTATCTTAAAAGATTGTGCCCTTGTGAGGGGTGCACGGGCCAGAGGCGTTCTGGATTGAGGACTAAATTATTTACTTATGTGATTTTGGAATCTTTAAAGATATATAACGAGGTATGCATGTCTGAGGAGACTCTGTGTTGTGCACACCTCTCACCCCTGGCCCCAAAGGGAGTTTTGTTAGTGAGACCCTGTGTCAAAACAGACAGACAAGGCTTTCAGATTTCGGAGCATTTTGAATTCCGGGTCTTCCGATTAGGGGCGCACTGGGTGACTGTCCTCTACCTGACTTGTCACTTCTTTGCCGGGCAGTACTTTTCTGTGGGGGCTCACACTGTTTCAGGAAGGAGACTACAGACGGCCTGGCCGTGCTGAGGGCGCAGGCCTTTTTCTATCAGCGAGTCAGTGCTGGCTGGCCAGTTTCTCCTCACAGTCTCATGAGGGGGGAGCTTCTTCCCAGCAGACACGTTGACCTGGATGATGCGGAGGGCACTCAGGAGTCTTCAGACTGCTGTGGTGGGCAAGTGAGGCCCACTGTGGCTGCTGCTTTCTGGCCGCTGTTTTTCTGTATTTAAAGAGAAACTCCTGGTCTTTTGCGTTTTTATTTGCTGTGTTCTCCTGGCCTGGATGCCTGCTTCTCCTCTCTCTGTCCTCGTGAGGTGTCCCTCAGCATCTGCCGTCCTCCACCGCATGAGAGTGTGCGCGCTGCGCTGCTCTGGCTCCATCTTTACTCTTCAGATGAGGCCCTGCCAGGCCGGGCGCATCAATCCCAGGGCGAATGGATGGCAGTAGCTGAATGCACTGCCTGTTCCACTCCCCTCCCAGGGAGAGCCTGCATTTAAGGAGCGAGGCTTGGTGGTGCAGCCTGTAATCCCAGCTCCCTAGGAGGCTGAGGCAGGAGGCTCATGACCTGCCAGGTTGACAGAGTGAGCTCAGAGTGGGCAACCTGGTGAGATCATGTCTCATTAAAAATGAAAAAGAAAAAGAGAGTGTGCTGGGTATGTAGCTCAGTAGTGGGGAGCAGTTGTGCAAGTAGGTTCTGAGTTCAATCCCCATATAACCCCCTGGGGGTGGGGAGAGAGAGAGAGAGAGAGAGAGAGAGAGAGAGAGAGAGAGAGAGAGAGAGAGAGAGAGAGAGAGAAGAGAGTTTGATATCCTACATATGACAGGGCTGATATCCAAGGCAATGAACAGGGCAGGGCTCTTCACGCTGGTGACATTAGGAGCTCCTGGATTCCTTTGTATGTGCAGAACCACGTTCTAGGCCAGTGGTTCTCAACCTGTGGGTTGTGACCCCTCTGGAGGGGTCGAATGACCCTTTCCCAGCGTCCCCTAAGACCATGGGGGAAACACAGATGCCTACATTATGGTTGATGAACTTGCAAAAATTACCGCTATGAAGTAGCAATGAAAGTCACTGTGGTGGTGGGCTGTCACCACAACATGAGGAACTGCGGTAAAGGGTCGCAGCGTTGGGAAGGTTGGGAACCAGGCGATGATATTATTTTAAGCTGCAGATTTGGACACACCGGGCTCAATCATTTCCTCTAGACAATCCTGGGGACCCTTACACGAGGAAAACAGTAGCTGAAGGGGCCTAGGCATTTATTGGTGACTAGTGAGACAGGAGGCTAGAGCCTGTTGGGCTTGGGGCAAGGGGATGGTGGTCAGAAGCCTGGAGTCTTGGGGGAGACATTTCCTGGGGGGCTCATTCCTTCTGAAGAGCAACGTTGAAGGCTCCACTGTGGGCACAGGAGCGCCACCCGTGGCGGCTGGCCTTGTTGGTGTTGATTGGCCAGGACCCTGAGATAGAGGGAAGCTGGGCTTTCTCTCTGAGGAGTTGTTGAAGGTCAGCGTTGTTGGGCAGGGTGTGGTTTACGCTCTGGTAACAAAGATTCATACTACATCAGGATCACTGTGGAGGGGCTCAGTGTGTGTGTGCGTGTGTGCATGTATGCATGTGTATATGCATGTGTGTATGTGTGTGTGCACGTGTGTATGTGTGTGTGAACATGTGTGTGTACTTACCTGTGGAGGCCAGAGGTTGGTGTTGCTTGTCTCCTTCAACTGCTGCCCGCCTTATTTCTTCGACAGAGTCTCTCCCTGGGCTAGCTGATTAGGCCATCCTGGGCGTGTACAGAGCTTGGGCATCCCCCCCCTTCCTCTCCAGGGCTGGGGTTACAGGTGCGTGCCCTGGGGCCTGGCTTTTTGCTCGAGTTCTGGGAAGCCAAGCTCAGGTCCTTGTGTGCTCTCACAGTGCTTTGTCCTCCCAGTCAGCTCCTCAGCCCTTGACACCCATGGTTTTGAGGGTCTTCCCGGGACCCCAGATGTGGTAAAGATGAGAAGCCAATGAGTGACCAGCTCTGCTCCCCATCCCAGCCGTCCTCACTGCCCTTCTTGTGGGCTTCTGCCCCAGCCCAGATCTCAGGCGGGAGGGGGCAGGGCAGGGAGGAACCAGGTTTCCGCTGGTGAGGACTTGGTTGTGTGATCCCACTCATTCCTGAGGTGCACTGCCTGTGAGCTGGATGAGCTGTTCTCTGCAGGTGGAGGATGGTGAGAAACAGCCCCGGTTCAGATCTCAATCTCCAGCCTCTCTTCCTGGCCCTGTTCTGTCAGGGAGTTGTCTGGTTGGGCTCCCTTGGGGCTAGCTATGCAGAGATGCAGGGGGCAGCGCAGCAGTAGACAAAGTGCAGTCCAGTGACAACACCCCCACCCCACCCCCAAACCCTGGACCCCTGTGACACGCTCAGAGTGGAGGAGAATCTACAAGCGTGAAGGGTAAGTGGGCGTAATCGCTGTGGGGGGCTGTCCCCGAGCCTCCAGTGCCAGTGCAGCATCTAAACTGTGGAGGCCGTTCTCGGGATGGATGCAGGAATGACCCTCCTTACCTTGCTGTGTCCCTAAGGGACGAGTGCTTCCAGCCTCTGTCACATCCTTAGTGAACATGAGCTGACGTGAATTCCACGGCTCTATCCAGGGACGTTAGTTAGCCATCCCTTCCCTTGTGGGCGTTCTGTGGCAACGTGTGATGAGTACGCTCTGGCTGCGAAGGTGTGATTTGGTGCAGGGATGGTGGCTGCGGGCCCTCAGTGTCTCACAGGGATGTGGGAGGAGGCAGAGACATCAGTAGCTTTCCAGGAATGGCGCTGGCCCTGAGAAGTCGTCAAAGGCCTCATGGTCTGAAGACTCAGAAAGGGGGCTTGAGTCGGAGGCTCCTGGGCAAAGGGGGAGAAAACATGGAATAAAAAGGCATCAGAGAGAGAGAGAGAGAGAGAGAGAGAGAGAGAGAGAGAGAGAGAGGGAGGGAGGGAGGGAGGAGGGGGTGGGGAAAGGGAGAGAAAGAAAGGGGGAGTGAAGAGAGGGAGAGGGAGAGGGAGAGGGAGAGAGATCTTACAGGGCTACCCGGAACAGTATGGCTGGCTATAGCTTGTTGTGCCTGGGATGAGACTGGAGCAGGCCTGAGTGTGGCTTGGGTGGTGTGTGTGACTTGTGCCTGGCTGAGTGGGACTTGGGACATTTCTTTGGGAAATGTCTCCTTTAATGAGACAGGGCACTGGGACAAGGGGCAGAAGCAGGCAGCCCTGGAATCTTCCAGGTAAGAAAACCCCAGGGTTAGGTATTTCCCGGCTCTTCTCTGAGGTGGGTCCTCGTAGCCAACAGCAGAGCGGCTCAGGAGCTGGTGTTGAGTAGATCTCAAACCCAGCTTAAAGAGGCGGTTCTGATCACCATGTGATGGGACCAGGGACCTCAGGTGCTGTTCACCTTTGAGAAGCAGTCTGTCCAGGGGTGACCTTCCTATGTGGAGACTTCCCTTTAGGCTAATAAAACTCAAGTATGTTTCCTGTATAGCAAGAGGGGACTGGGAGGTGGGTGGGGTGGCTTGACCTCCATGAGCTTGTGCCTTCAGCTCTCACAGGCTCAGTGGTTCTGTAATCCTGGTGCAGGGGATGGAGACACGAGGACACCATGGTGGACAGGTGGCCAATGAGGATACTATGGTGGACAGGTGGCCAGCCAGCCTCAAGGTGGGAGGGTGAGGGGTGGGGTGGGCAGGGTGGTGCCCAGTGCTTGGGAAGCAGAGGCTGACGGACCTCTGTGCGCTGCTGGCCAGCCAGGGCCACATAGTGAGGCCCTTTTGCAGTGAATAAATAAATAAATGAAAAGGAAAAAAGGAAAAGAGGTGGCATACAATAGAGGAGGAAACCCAAAGACCTCCATATGCTCAAATACGTATGTGGGCATATATTTGCAACACACACACACACACACACACACACACACACACACACACACACAATTTGACATTGACTGTCCAGACCTTGTAGGACTACCCCCAGGAGATTTGAAGTCACACAACTTCACTGGCGTGTGTGTGTGTGTGTGTGTGTGTGTGTGTGTGTGTGTGTGCGCGCGCGCGCGCACGCGCGCGCTTTCAGGGACAAAAGACTGTGGGTGCTAGATTGTTCAAGGCTGTGGGATTTATATGCACGGCTGAGTGCTGAGAGATGGTGAACCGAGGAGACCAGGGAGCAGCTGGGCGAGGAATGGCGAAGACCAGGGAGGAGCTGAGGGATGGAGGAGACCAGGGAGCAGCTGGGTGGGAGATGGAGGAGACCAGGGAGCAGCTGGAGGATGGAGGAGACCAGGGGAAACCGGCCTCCATCTGCATGGCGAGAGGCTTGCGCAGCATACTGTGCAACCTGTGTGGTCCAGTGGCTTTAAACAGTGGAGCAAAGTTTCCATGGTGACTTGGGATATTTGGATACCTGGGTTGTATGCCTAATGAGTTGTTTGTGGAAAATCTCTAGCAACTGTACATTAAAAAAACAAAACACCAAAGTCCTGCGGTTTTGTTTTGAAGGGCTTCAAGTTTGAAGCGACTGCCGAGCCATTTTCTTTTCCTTAAAGAAGCTGGCCTGTGGTTTGTGGCCCTAATGAGTGGTGGCAACTGTTTCTGGGTGTGCGGCGCAGTTTGCAGAGCACTTGCATGCACGCACCAGCTGGCCTGGTCTCCCCACCTGCTTCCTGTGCAGCTAGACTTTTACGGGAATGTGATGCCTATCGGGTAAAATATTTATGCACTACAATAAAACAGCCAGACCTCAGGCGGAGCTTGGTGGATTTTAACTATGGAAGCTGTTCAGTTAAAGCGGCCACTAACAGTGACACACTGGGACTCCCAGGCTCTTACCTTGGCTCCAGGAGACCCTGTGGCTGGTCCTTCAATTAACCGTGTATGGGAGTGTGCATTGAAGTCAGAGAGCATCTTGCAGGGGTCGCTTATTTCCTTTCACTATGTGAGTCCTTGGTGTTGAACCTAGGTTGTCAGGCTTGGCAGCAAGCACCTTTCCAGCCGAGCCATCTTGCCAGCCCCTTTTGCCTGCTTTAGCAGCACAGGCATTTTGGTGATGGAGCTGTCTGGTCCATGGCCGCTCAGCACCGTCTTTAGAGTCTTGACGGGTACCTCTATCTCTCTACCCAGCTGCCGCTCAGTTTTAAGGAAGCTGCTGGCCTCTGTGGTCGGCGTCTGTCCTATACCCTGGCTTAAGCTATCGAGGAAGCTGGAGGCCAGATTGGGACCCTTTCAGACTTTGCCGATATGGCGAGAAGGAGAGAGGAGCGTGTGAAAACGCTGCCTCCTCCCCCAGCCTCACCCCACGTGAAAGCCGCCCCCCTCACCCCAGCCTGGTTTGTCTGCTAGCAGTGTCTGGCCACTCTCTCCCTCCCCCCTCCCCCCATGGGTTATTAAGAAACACACCCAGGCAGAGGCACCGTTTCGCCGCTAGCTTATTCTGCAACCATCACAAGAGCTAGTAACTCTCTTTGGATACAAATTACTTCAGATGTTCAGTCAAGCCACAGGGGAATCGCCCTCTCCCGCCCCCAACCCCTCTGACAAGGTCCTCCAACCTCCAAAGTGCCAGGATTACAGGAGTGTGCCACCACACACAGCTCTTTTAGGTTAATGTTCTCTTTAAATCTCCTTTTTAAAAAAAAGACTTATTCATTTTATGTGAATGCGTGGTTGCCTGTGCATATGTGTGCACCACGGGCATGCCTGTGCATATGTGTGCACCACGGGCATGCCTGTGCATATGTGTGCACCACGGGCATGCCTGTGCATATGTGTGCACCACGGGCATGCCTGGCGCCCTCTGAGGTTAGAAGAGGGTGATGGGTGTGTCCCCTGGAACTGAGGTGACAGACAGTGACCTCACCGAGAGCAGCAGGTGTGCTTAACGCCAGCTGTCTCCAGCCCTTGCTTTCCTGTTCTTGGTTTGTAAAGAACCGCCTTCATGTGTTCAGGATTCAGGCTCCAGCTGGATGGCGGCCTGCAGTTGGTTCTGCCCAGGCCGAGACTTATCCTTCACCTTCTTGGGTTCCAATGGCAAAAGGGAAGTGTTGACGTTGATGGCCTCAGTGTCCCCTAGGGCTCCCAGCTTTGTGTTCTTGTATGCAGCCGTGGAGGCCAGAGTCGTGTCCAGTGTCTGCCTGGGTCACTTCTCCTTTGTGTTTCAATACTGGGTCTCACTGGCAGGTTCCAGGACTCTGTCTCCGCTGTCCCCGGGGACAGGGGACAGGGGACAGGGGACAGGTGTGTGCTGCTGGCCGGCGTGTTATATGGGGTCTGGGAATCTGAGCTCAGGTGCTCGCACCGTTTAACTGCACTAGGCCTGTGCCTCATGCTCTACTCTCGTGTCTGATGTCTTCGTTTTTGTTTTTTGTTTTTGCTTTTTTGAGACAGGGTTTCTCTGTGTAGCCTTGGCTGTCCTGGACTCGCTTTGTAGACCAGGCTGGCCTCGAACTCACAGCAATCCACCTGCCTTTGCCTCCCGAGTGCTGGGATTAAAGGCGTGCGCCACCACGCTTGGCTTGCCCTGAGGGTAAAGACTTTCTGTACTTTTCTTTGGGAAGTTCTGTGGTTCTGTGTGTTAAGTCTATGAAGTAGGTATTCCATGTAAATCTATGGTGCATCTTGAGTCATTTTCTGAATGCAGCCTTGGGAAGAGCAGCCACTTTCTCCAAGGCAGTAATTAAACATGAGAAATATTGAAGTTGCAAGCAGGAAACGAGGTCATAAGCGTAGAACAGGTTTCTGGTGGTTAGAAGGGAAATTGGACCTTTAAATAAAAGATAATTGTATTGCATTGAAAACTCCGATGTATAAGTGGATCAGACTCTGAGACTCTTGCCAGCCTTTATGTGAGGCCGACTCAGAAGTCTCAGCACGGTGAGTAAGGCAGGACTTGAGAGTCAGGATGGAGTCAGTGCTAGGCTGGAGAGTGTGCTTACTGTAGGAGCCTAGAATGTTCCTGGGCCAGCGTCTGGAGGTGTTGGGATGGTGTGCGAGACACTGAATCCAATGCATTCCGTAGTTCATCAAAGAAGAAAAGGTTCAGTCTTCTAAAGGCTGATGTCTTTGTTTACTGCCCCAAATCAGCAAGTCGACAGGCAATGCAGTCCCCGTGTGGAGGTGAGCACGGTCCCTCCCTCAGGGCAGAGTGTGACAACTTGAGAAACGCGCATGTTGGCCTAGCCCCACTCTGAAATTACTCCCTGAGCCCTGTTCGGGGAAACCTCATCGCTAGTTAGCAGCTCCAAAGGATGACCTGTTCTCTTGAGCTGGAGGGTCCCCTCTGCCTCTCCCTGTAGTTTCCGAAGCTATGGCTGAGCCGCAGCAACCCTCCGGCAGCGCGAGGAATGGACGGAAAGCTCAATGGGGCAGAGCGGAGGAGAGAGAGACAGGAGCAGTTTTCACATCTCAGCAGCTGGCTGCTGAGGGACAGCCACTGTGGGTCAGGGGGCAGAGGACAGGTGTTTGTGGTAATGACACAGAGTATGGAGCCCCTGCAGGCAGCGGAGGAGGAGGAAACACTGCAGCGGCAGCCCACAGGAGTGCAGCTGCATGGGAGCCTGCATTTAAGAGCTATAGCGAATGTTTCAGGGGGAAGGAAAAACCCCTCTGGTGGGGCAGGTTGTGGCCTCAGATTAGGCAGTCCTCCTTCCCCCACCCTCCAAAAGCTTGACACCTACTAGAAAAACACCGGCAAGTTGAGTTTAATCAAGCTTCAGAAATCAACACCTTTCAAAGACACCAAGCAATTTCTAGATGAACTTTCAACTCTGAGAAACTGTTTGAATAAGCTGCCATAGTTTCCTTTCCAGTTACTGTGAAAAATTACTCCAAAAAAAAAGCAAGTCAGGGGAGAAAAATTTATTTCAATTCTTTTTTTATTTTGTTTTTGTTTTAATTAATTAATTAATAACTTGTTCACTTTACATCCTGGTTGTGGCCCCATCCCTCCCCTCCTCCCAGTCCCATCCTCCTTCCTCTTACCTCAGCCCTCTTCCCCCATTCCTCAGAAAAGGGGAGCCCCACTTCCAACGCACCCCAGCTCATCACACTGCATCAGGGCCGAGCGCATCCTCTTCCCCTGCGGCCTGGCAAAGCAGTCTCGCCAGGTGGAAGGGATCAGATATTTTAATTCTTACGTCTAGGTTTTGTAGCCATCATGGCAAAGCAGTCAAGGTGGCAGGAAGTTGGAGCAGCCGTGTCTACGGACAAGAGCGGTGAGAACACAGATCCCGTGTGCTTACACGACTGGGAGCACGTATCCTGTGTGCTTACGTGACTGAGAACATGCGACCTTTCCTCCTGTGTAGCATTCAAGTGTCAAGCCCGGGGAACGGTGCTGCCCACATTTAGGCTGGGTCGCACAAGCAAGATGACCCCCCACAGGCATTCCCAGCGACCAGTCCCTCAGTGAGAGCCTCTTCTGGGTGACTGTCGACAGAGCCTCCTGATAGTAATACATGATAACTCAAATCCTGAATATACAAAGAGCCAAATAATAAAATACTCCCCTCAGAGTGGGCAAAGTCTCTGAAGAGATGTTCTATCACAGGAGGCCCACCAGCGGCCCATAAGGTGCTTAGCATGTTTATTGTCTGCTCCGGTTAGCTTACTGTCCAGGCCCACACAGAGGCCAGAACGCAGACACTCTCTGCAGTGCATGTATGGTATTAGCTCCATGTGGGAAACAGGAACTCAGGCCTGCGTTCCTGGAATCACGAGTAAGCGAGCCATGTGGTATTTGCAGTCCAAGATTCCCTCCAGCAATGCCGGAAAAGGCGCGCGTGCAGCCCGTGCGACAACAGCCCAACGCAAAGACTGTACCCTGCATGATTTCACGTGGAATCATGGAATTTCTAGGGGCCACAAGGCACAAAGATGCATGGCCGATGGATGGCTAGCCTCCACCGGGAGCAGACTTAAGTCACCAGTAGGCACAGGGATCCTCTTGGCACAGACGGGGAAAGAGTTTTAGGAGGGGGTCAAGGTGGCAGAGTGTGTATTTATTAAACACAAGTCAGGCAAGTGAGATGGCTCAGCGGGTAAAGGCGTTCCCTGCCAAGCCTGGTGACCTGAGTTTGAGCCTTGGAGCCCACATTGTAGAAAGAGAGAACTGACTCTCATGGGTTGTCCTCTGACCCCTATACCCATGCTGTGGCATGCACATGTGTTCTACATGTATGTACACACACACACACACTCTCTCTCTCTCTCTCACACACACACACTAAGTAAAACATGGAAAATAATTAAAAACCTTTCTACCTGCATTCCCATAGCTAAGAGACTCCAGCTCAAAAAGCTTTGAAGAAAAGGAGCTGATGAGAAACACAAATTCAATGGCAGGATAATCTACTTAAACTGACCCACATTCATAGTTAGAGTCCGCGCAAACTGCCCACATAATTCAATTAAAAGAGAATAGGGAAGCAAGGTCCAACTGTGTGCTGTGGGCCAGAAACTCACCCAGGCAGGCAACACAGATACTTAGCGGAATCCCACACAGACACCAGCCAAAGGAAACTTGCAGCGGCCTGTCAGCCTTCGATGAAACAGGCAGAAGAACCAAGGCTGTGACAGGCGTCAAGAGGAAAAGCTTCATAGTGTCGGGGCCCCTGATTAACTGAGGCACAGCAGCCCCTGCTCATGGGACTGGTCGGGCTATAAAGCAAGGCAAATAGCACCGAAAGCAGACACAGACAGAGTCAAGATAAAGTCTGAGAGCTCTAGCATCCCTGCCCCAGCAACTTACGGAAAAACAAAACAAAACAGGAACTCGGGGATACCCAAACAAACAAACAAAACAGGAACTCGGTGATACCAAAATCTGGAAAAACGTAAGTGGTGCCCACTTAACTCACCCTGACCCCGTGAGCATTTGCTTCTTCCAAGAGCAACACGAGCGCGTTCTGCTCACGTGTCCACAGAAGACTCAAAAGTGGGTTGCATGCCAGGGAGCCAAGCAAAGAGCTGTTTCTGCATGTGCTTTCCAGACACCAAAGAATTAAGCCAGAATCGATAGCTGGCAGGCTCCTGACATCTCTCAGGAGCTCAGAAATAAGCAACACGAACGTAAATAAATTGCAGAGCGAGGAACAAGTATCCAGGGAAATTAAAAAGCCACGTGAGTGGGGAGAAAAATTAAAGCAGGCGTGTCAGTTGCCGTGCGAGGCAGTTACGTCAATGGCCAGAGGGAACTCGGTAACTGCCAAGCTACCTCAGAAAGAATTCAGGTCATCCGGCGTAACTAGCAAAGGAGCAAGGAAGACCAGACCACGTGGTGCTTCTGTGAGGGGCCGGGCGGGGCAAACGCAGACTTGCTCTGTAGGCTCCACAGAGGCTCCGGGATGACTCGGTGAGAGCCAACGGTCTTGTCACACAGTAGTGAACTGTTAGGCATGATACGTCTTTTGTGCGCAGAGATCAGCCTGAAGTGAACGCTGTGGCTGAGAGGGGAGCTACAAGTCAGAAACCATTTCTTTTCTAAAGAATTATTTTGCTATTTTAAGCTACGTGCCAGTGCAGGGAGTCTAACAGAGAACCTCGGATACCCTGGACCTGGGGCCGCGGGTGTTTGTGAGGCACCAGCGTGAGTGCTGGGAACCCAAACCCTCGGCGTTTGCAAGAGCAGCCCGTTCTAACCACTGAGCCATCTCTCCAGCTTCAAAGCCTCTGGAACTTCTAAAGGGAATTACAGATGGCCCTGGAGGTGTGAAGGACTGCGAAGCACAGATTGCCCATCAAAGAACTGATCAATAAATTGGAAGCCTTCAGCTAAGTTGGTATCAGAAGGCCTCCGTGAGGAATGAGGAGGAGATGCTGCGGGCCAATCTGGCGAAGTCATAGAGTCACAGAGACACCCGACTGCATTTTCTTCCAGGCTACACAAAGGAGCCTTTCATTCAACAGCCAAGCAACAAACAGCCCAGTGAAAAGGCGGGAGACTCCTCAGAAAAGCTGATGTATTGATTCCAGTCAGCACTTAAAAAATTTTTTTATTATGTATACAGTGCTCTGCCTGCATGTACGCCTGCATGCCAGAAGAGGGCATCAGATGACATTAGAGATGGTTGTGAGCCACCATGTGGTTGCTGGGAATTGAACTCAGGACCTCTGGAGGAGCAGACGGTGCTCTTAACCTCTGAGCCATCTCTCCAGCCCTCCAGTCAGCACGTGTGGACGTGCTGAATATCCTTGCTCACGAGGGGAGAGTTAAAACACAAACCGAAACAAGATCTTCGACACACGGCAAGGTGGCTAAAAGTTGGAGAGACTAACCTAAGTGTTGGCAAGGTGGAGGGGCAGCTCGGAACGTCACACATTGTCAGTGGGAGTGTGAGGCTATAGGAGCTCAGGGCTTTCCTCGATGGATGACAGAATTTAACAGCTCCCTTCCCCCAGTCAGTATTTCTCCATAGGAGATGACAACCGTGTCCTTACAATGCCTTGGACATGGATATTTAGGGCATCTTTATTCATAACAGTCCCAAATTGGTGGTGACACAAACGTCCACCACCAAGGGGAGAGGTCAGCAAACCATGCGCTATTCCTGCAGCGGCAGACGCTGGGGTAAGGTCGCGGGCTCACGGTGTGGCGTGTGGGAGCAGCCCCTGGGCTGAGGGAAAAAGCGAGCACAGCAGACAGCCCTGGATGCAGGCCAATGAATGCAGGCCCCAGTCTCGACCCGCGTGCGGCATGTGGCCCGTGTGGAGGGCCCCTAGGTGCCCGGACTCCGGAACGTGGGGGGGGGCCTTCCCCACTTTCTGGGGCTGAATGAAAACGCTGATGTCTCTTGTTAGGACAAGGAGTTACACGGTGTGTGTGCTTGTCCAAGGCTCACCTAACAGTCCAGCAAGATAGGAATTCAATGACAACTTATATATCAAATGTTATATATCAGAAATGTGTCTTTTAAAGCTTTTTTTTTTTTTTTTTTTAATATCACAAAGTAATTCGGGCTCAGCAAGGAGCTCAGTGGGTAAAGTGCCGACCAGCCCGGCAGTGGAGTCCCAGCGCCAAGCCCGCAGGTGGAAGGGAATCGAACCCCACAGGTTGTCCTCTGGCCTCCACGCTTGCACTGTGTGTACTGACACACCGCTAAGTGTAAAGTACAGAAATCGCTTGTGCACTCACTGCTGGCGGCTGGTGGACCGGATTTCACTCTGTTTGATTCCGGGCTCTGGGGCACACATCCTGAAGAGGGCACGCTTCTCCACTTCAGTCTCTGTCCCCGTTCCATCTTTATATTTTTAATGTATATATTCACTTTACACACCGATCACTGCCTCTTTCTGAGCTCGCTGCTCCCTTCTGCACCAGTACTTTGTTGTGTCCTGACTGTGCGCCCTTCATAACCAGCTCCAGCGCGTTTTTGTGTCCTGACTGCGCCTTTCTTAACCAGCTCCAGCGCGTTGTTGTGTCCTGACTGTGTGCCTTGTGTAACCAGCTCCAGCATGTTGTTGTGTCCTGACTGTGCGCCCTTCGTAACCAGCTCCAGCGCGTTGTTGTGTCCTGACTGTGCGCCCTTCGTAACCAGCTCCAGCATGTTGTTGTGTCCTGACTGTGCGCCCTTTGTAACCAGCTCCAGCGCATTGTTGTGTCCTGACTGTGTGCCTTTTGTAACCAGCTCCAGCATGTTGTTGTGTCCTGACTGTGCGCCCTTCGTAACCAGCTCCAGTGCGTTGTTGTGTCCTGACTGTGCGCCCTTCGTAACCAGCTCCAGCATCTTACTCCTCCTCCCGACAGAAGCGTGCTGGCTGCCCTCCATTCTGTGCTGTTCCATAAAAGTTGTTTCTTGTTTCCTGTGAAAGTCCCCGAGGGGTCCTGATGGGCTCAGACTGACTTTGTAATGGAATTTGGCAGGTCTTCGGGTGTTCCCAGTGTTCAGGATTTCTGTTCGGAGCCGCGGTGCGTCTCCCCACTCCTTGGTTTCTATCTATGTGATTTATAGTTTCCCCCATAAATGTCTTGTTTGCAACTTGGAAGGTTTTAATTTCAAGGCATTTCAGGTTTTTAATTTGATTGTAACTAGGACTCTTCACTTTTCATCACTTTTTGAATTGGTGGAGTGTGGAAATGTCTTCAGAACACTAATCCTGTGCCTGGGGGTCTTCTGGTTTTGCATTAGGGGGAGACTGATAAGCAGGATTTTCTGCGTGTGCATGCCTGGGGCTGTGTGGAGGTATGCACATGGTGTGTGTGTGTGTGTGTGTGTGTGTGTGTGTGTGTGTGTAGGGTTCTGTGTGGGGGTATGCACATGGTGTGTGTGTGTGTGTGTGTGTGTGTATGTGTGTGTGTGTGTATGTTTCTCTGTGGGGTATCATTGGCTTTTATGTGCATATCCGGGGCTGTTTGGGGTATGTGTGATTGAATGGGGCTGTGTGGGGAGTATGTACGTGCATGCATAGGGCTGTGTGTGGTGTATGTGTGTGTGTATATGTGTGTGTGTGTGTGGGGGGTGTTCATGAAACTGTGTGGGTATGTGTACATGCATGGAGCTGCATGTGGGGTATGTGTGCAGGTGTGGGCTGCATGTGGGGTATGTGTGCATGCATGGAGCTGCATGTGGGGTATGTGTGCATGCATGGAGCTGCATGTGGGGTATGTGTGCAGGCGTGGGGCTGCATGTGGGGTATGTGTGCAGGCGTGGGGCTGCATGTGGGGTATGTGTGCATGCATGGAGCTGCATGTGGGGTATGTGTGCAGGCGTGGGGCTGCATGTGGGGTATGTGTGCAGGCGTGGGGCTGCATGTGGGGTATGTGTGCAGGCGTGGCGCTGCATGTGGGGTATGTGTGCAGGCGTGGGGCTGCATGTGGGGTATGTGTGCATGCATGGAGCTGCATGTGGGGTATGTGTGCAGGCGTGGGGCTGCATGTGGGGTATGTGTGCATGCATGGAGCTGCATGTGGGGTATGTGTGCAGGCGTGGGGCTGCATGTGGGGTATGTGTGCAGGCGTGGAGCCGCATGTGGGGTATGTGTGCAGGCGTGGGGCTGCATGTGGGGTATGTGTGCAGGCATGGAGCTGTTTGGGGAATATGTGTGCATGCATGAGGCTGTGGACCCTCTCCTACCCCATCCCACTCCTAGCCCTGTGGACCACAGCTGCCCTCTGTGACTGAAAATGAGGAACTACTCTCCTTCGATGTCTGGGTTGGGAGTGGGGGGGATGGATGGATGTGGATGTGGGAAGGTGGGGGTGTTCTTTGTTCAACCGCTCCCCTCTCAGACAGAAGGTTTTAACAGGGTCGTATTTTCATCCCTGGGCTTGTGGTGATCCTGTTCCTTCCTGCTGCCCCAGCCCAGAGTCCAGGGCTTTCTCTCTGGTGACAATTACAAGGCTCTGAACACCTTTAACCAATGCTTTACTCACATCCCTGCTCCGTTTCTTGACAAACTGCTCATCTGTCACACTTTGATCTTTCTGCTGTCTGTCTGTAAGCTGGGAGGATGAGGGAGCGATCTCCACACCCCAGCCTGAATGCTGTGCCACCCTGAGATCTTGTCCCATCTTAGCTCAGCCTCACTTGAGTTTCCAGGGACGCAGGACCGTTTGCCAGAATGCAATGTGAACGGTCATTCGCCCAGCCCCCAAGGCAACCACTGGGCGTGGCCTCTGCTGGGTGCACGCTTTGGGCCTTCTGGAACGAATGGCTCATTAGGCTCTGATAGTAATAGCGTCTTCGGGCTTCTCTCACCTCTAGGTCCACACTCTCCTAAGTTCCTCCGCAAACTGGTTCATCAGGCACCATAGTCAGGTAGCCATAGCGTGACCTTCGTCCCCAGCGACGGATGACTCTCTGCTTTGGCTATTCTTTTGGGTCTGTGTGACTAAGTGCTTTACGGAGGAAGGGGGAGGCTTATGTTGATTTATAGTTTGAGGCTTGCGGTGGCTAGTTTTATGTCAACTTGACACAAGCCAGGAGGAAAACTCTGCTGAGAAGATGCCTCCCTAAGATCCAGCTGTGATTGACAGGGGACAGCCCAGCCATTGTGGGTGGGTCCACTCCTGGGCTGGTGGTCCTCGGTTCTATAAGAAAGCAGGCTGAGCAAGCCAGTAAGCAGCACCCTCCATGGCCTCTGCATCAGCTCCTGCCTCCAGGCTCCTGCCTTGCTTGAGTTCCTGTCCTGGCTCCCTTTGATGTGGAAGTCTAAGCCTATTTGGGTTTGTTTAATCCTTCCTCCCCAACTCGCTTTTGGTCGTGGTGTTTATCACAGCAATGGTGACCCACCTAAGACAGGGGTACAGTGTGTCATGGCATGAAGATGTGGTGGCAGGAGAGGTTTGTCGCTGTGGCTGCCAGAGCCCAATGCTGCTTACTTACATCTGGGCCAACCTTACACAACCTGCAGTCAGGCAATAAGCGAGGCTTACCTCAGCAACTCTCTCCCTGCAGCTAGATCCCATCTCCCGAGTGTCCCCAGCCTCCCCAGACAGTGCCACCAGCTGGGGCTGAGTGTGTAAACACTGGAGCACGTGCAGGGCTCTGCACACCCACACCCTAACAGCCACTCTTCTCTTGCAGCATCCGGAGTGTGATGCAGAGATATCTTGCAGAGAGAAACGAAATAACCTTTGACAAGATTTTCAATCAGAAAATTGGTGAGTCCTGTCCTTTTCATCTGGTACTGTCGTGGCGGCAGCGATGGTGGCAGCAGAGGTATGTGGTGATGCCACAGTGACCTCTGCGTGCTGTCCTTACACAGTGTAGCGCTGAAGAGGGGACTGAAGGAACCGCGTGGTTCAGTTCACACTCGCGTATCTTCCCTGTAATGCATCATGGGAATGAGCTATTTGGGATCAGATGGTTTAAGCTTTAAGGTCATGGTGTGTGTGTGTGTGTGTGTGTGTGTGTGTGTGTGTGTGTGTCTGTGTGTATGAGTATGTGTGTCTGTGTGTGAGTGTCTGTGTGTGTGAGTGTCTGTGTGTGAGTGTGTGTGTCTGTGTGTGTGAATGTGTGTGAGTGTATCTGTGTGTGTCTGTGTATGTGAATGTGTGTGAGTATGTGTGTCTGTGTGTGTGTGTCTGAAGTCAGAGTGTAACAACACAACCAGGAGGGAAGACAGCCCCCCCCCCCACAGGTAAGGAGCATTGGTGTTGGTTCTGGAGCTGCCTCCAGAACCGTCAGGCTTGCTTTTTGTGTCTGAGCTGTGGACTTCCTGGATGTTTCACATAGAGAGAGAATTGTCCTGCACAGAGCCTGTGGTCTCTGTGTCTCTCTCTCTCTGCCTCCCCCCAACCTTGTGTGTGTGCAGCCATTCGTTCTCCTTAGAGGTACACAAGAGTGGAGTCCCCGGGTTGTGTGGTAAATTCACATTACACTTTTGAAGAAAGCACCCGGCTCCCTTCTATAGCAGCTGCACTGTTGCACGTGCCTGCCCTTGGCTGCTCTGTTGGCTGCGTTGTTGCATGTGCCTGCCCCTGGCTGCTCTCTGTCTGTTGAATTGCAACCTTCTCACTGTGGGCTTTACTTCTCTTTCCTCACAGTTAATGACATTGAGGGTGTTTGTATAAATTGGTCATTTCCTCTGGGTTTATGGTGTGCCTGTGTGTGGACATGTGTGTGTATGTATGTGTATGCATTTGTATGTGTGCGTGCTCCTGTGTGTGTCTATATGTGTGTATGTACCTGTGTGTGTATGTGTGTAGACTTATGTGTATATGTGTATGCGCTTGTGTGTGTACATGTGTGTGCATATGTGTGCATGTGTGTATTTGCACTTGTGTGTGTGTGCGCTCCTGTGTGTGTATGTACTTGTGTGTGCTCCTGTGTGTGTACCTGTGTGTGTCTATATGTGTGTACCTGTGTGGTCTATATGTGTGTATGTACCTGCATGTGTGCATGTGTGTATATCTGTGTGTATACCTGTGTGTATGTGTGTATGCACTTGTGTGTGCTCCTTTGTGTATGTACCTGTGCGTCTCTGTGTGTGTGCACCTGTGAATGTGTTCCTGTGTGTGTATGTGTACCTGTGTGTGCCTGTTTGCTCTCCTGTGTGTTTGTGTGTGTATGGGTGTGTGTGTTGATGCATCTGTGGTACATTTGTGGTATGCGTGTATATGCATGTGTAGGCTAGTCTATATCCTGTCTGAATAATCAGTTTTGCTCCTTTCCTCCTAATTTTGTATCTTTTTTGTTTTTATTTTTCCATAATTCTTAATTATTTTTAATGTTCCTCTCAATTGTCTTAGCATAGCTTAAAATAAAATTTATCTAGAAAGAATAGATAATTTGCACTTGATTCTCGGAGCCCAGGGATAAGAATTAAGCTTTGAGAACAACAGCGAGCGTTTCTTGATTTAAAAAAGAACAAACATGGGCAAAACAGGGGCCACATCTCATAACAGCGTTTTGAAAATGAGAGCATGGCTGAGGCATCCCTGTGGGGACAGATTCATCCTGGGTCATACTCTAGAAAGTGTGATGGCCACACAGAACCACCGGGATGTTAGAAACTATAGATACCAGCAACCAAGATATCCTGGGGCCTGCCATGTGGCTCAGTGGGTGAGGAACTTGCCTCTAAAGCAGGAAGCCCTGGGCTTGGCCCCTAGCACAAACCGGGTATGGTGGTGCACACCTGCAATCTCAGTGTAAGCCCAGCACTTGGGAGGAGGGAGGGCAGAAGCTGAAGGACAGCCTCGGCTACGTAACGAACTGGAGGCTAGCTTGGGCTACCCAAGACACTGTCTGCAAACAAAACAGTTTGGGATTCATGGCTGTCAGTGTTAATAGGCAAAGCTACCCATCTGTTTTGTGGCTCATACAATGACTGTGATGCTTTGTGCCTTAAAGCAAAATAGATGTGTAGAATCTGAGTTTATAGCCTCTGTCGGGTGGCAACTGAGCAGTCTGCATGTGACCCTAGAGTGACATCTGTACCTGTGACCGCCCTTGCTTGCCTCCCCACACTCCCTGGACTGGCCCTCTCCTGACGGGTCCCTTCCCCATGCCATGGGCACAGCGCCCTCTATCTCAGAGTCGCCTTCTGCCTCAGGAGAGGAAAGACTAGGGTCCCCGCTTTGATCCGGCATCCACGATGCTGGCCCTGTGGGGCTTCCCTGAGGGAAGGGAGCGTTTTAAAAAAATCCCTTTGAGCTTTCTGATGGCAGGGCTGAACACTCAGCTAAGTGTTTCTAAGTGGATTTTCAGTGGAAAGGGCTACAGGGCAGCAGGCAGGAGAGAGCCCCGGGGGAACCTGGGCTGTTTAGAGTCACACAGTCTTCAGTTCTCATTTCAGACAAAGTTGTTGCACAGAGGAATACACTGAGGAGGAAAAAGAGCCACTGTTGACAAGCTGGCATGGGGGTCTTGGCAGTCCCTCTGTCAGCCTGGGGTCAGATATGGGACTGCTACCTGCCCTCACCCCCACAGCCTCTGTAGCCCTGGGAACTGGGGACAGAGCAGAGGTCTGAGGTGAAAGCCTACGGGAGGCCATATCCATCTGACAGGAAAAGGTGATTGTCTTCTCCTCGAGCCATCACTCAAGTCCTTGGAACAGCCGTGATCATCACTGCCCTGAGGAAGGTTGAGGGAAGGTCTGGTTTAGTGTGTCAGGCATCTGCTACGCTGTGCCTCCTCATCCCTGGGACCATAGCAACACGTGAACTACCCTGGGTCCCTGGCCTTTGACCCATGACTCACAGGCTGGCAAAGCCACCTGCATTGTTTTAAAAGGTAGATTTCCCTATGAGTAGCACTGCTTGAGCTCAGGCTACAGCCTTGTCCTCAGCCCCCACTGCCAGCCTCCTTTGTGGCTCACCCCCTAGAGGGTCATGCTGCCCCTGCTGCCACTGAGCTACCCTCAGCCATCATGCCCCCTGCCCCGTCTCCATATGCAGCCAAACCAGGAATCATCACATAGGAGCCGAGGCCGAAGCTCACTTGGTAGTGCGCTTTCCTCCAATGTACAGAGGCCTGTATGAACCCACCACGTGCACACCGAGCACACACAGGGTACACAGACACTCACTTGGTCCATGTAGGCACATACATGTGCAGGCAAGAGTGTACACATGTACTCGGCTCGCACAACACATTCCCAGGCATAGCACTCGTGAGTGACCTGTACATATAGCTCACATACATGTGTTCAGCATAGTGCACACACACAGGTGCATGTGCACACATGCACTGACACCTCTGGCTCTCTGCACTCTTTCTATGAGTGTTGATGACTCTGCCGTCCTCCAGCCACCCAGGACCCCACAGTCCGTCTGCTGATGGACACATCTGTCCTGTCACCCTGCCTGCCATCACTCTTCTGCATGCTGTCACTGTAGCCTGCACCGTTAACCCCTCTCCAAGATGTCCCAGGAGCTCTCTAACTGGTGGTCCTACTTTTACTTTACTTTTATTCCCTTCTCAACCGTCCAGGCGCACCACACCACGTCATCATGCTGTGCCTCTGACCAGGGCAGCGATATGCTGGACTCTGCGACTGGGCCAGCAAACAGCCTCAGCCGTTTTGTTCTCTCTGATGCCACTGTTCACTTCTGCTCCCTCCGTATTCTTCTCTTTCTTTCTCCGGACTCCTGAGAAGTGACTCCCATCTCCACCCTCAGCAGGGCTCTGCTCACAACCTTATTTCTGTGTTTAAAGACAGTTGCCATCCATGATGGCAGCTTCTATACCCGCGGGGCTCCGGAAGCTGCAGACTGAGGACACAGCTAAGCAAATCACAGTTGTGCTGAATGCTGCCAACTTTTCCTGGTCCTTGTTCCCCGAACACTACTTACTGCAGAACTGTCATCTTTCACAGCGTTTCACGTCAGGAAGGACGAGGGGATGGAAAGATGGGACAATAATGGGAGGACGGTGGGAGGAGGATGAGAGCATGGTGGGAGGAGGATGAGAGCATGGTGGGAGGAGGATGAGAGCATGGTGGGAGGAGGATGAGAGGATGGTGGGAGGACGGTGGGAGGAGGATGAGAGGATGGTGGGAGGACGGTGGGAGGAGGATGAGAGCATGGTGGGAGGAGGATGAGAGGATGGTGGGAGGAGGATGAGAGCATGGTGGGAGGAGGATGAGAGGATGGTGGGAGGACGGTGGGAGGAGGATGAGAGGATGGTGGGAGGAGGATG
Organism: Acomys minous; assembly: GCF_964271855.1. Classification (NCBI taxonomy): domain Eukaryota; kingdom Metazoa; phylum Chordata; class Mammalia; order Rodentia; family Muridae; genus Acomys; species Acomys minous. The sequence goes on from NC_140498.1 coordinate 95,589,149, forward strand.
AGAGGATGGTGGGAGGACGGTGGGAGGAGGATGAGAGGATGGTGGGAGGAGGATGAGAGGATGGTGGGAGGAGGATGAGAGATGGTGGGAGGAGGATGAGAGGATGGTGGGAGGAGGATGAGAGCATGGTGGGAGGAGGATGAGAGCATGGTGGGAGGAGGATGAGAGATGGTGGGAGGAGGATGAGAGGATGGTGGGAGGACGGTGGGAGGAGGATGAGAGGATGGTGGGAGGACGGTGGGAGGAGGATGAGAGATGGTGGGAGGAGGATGAGAGCATGGTGGGAGGAGGATGAGAGCATGGTGGGAGGAGGATGAGAGGATGGTGGGAGGACGGTGGGAGGAGGATGAGAGCATATTGGGAGGACGGTGGGAGGAGGATGAGAGCATGGTGGGAGGAGGATGAGAGGATGGTGGGAGGAGGATGAGAGGATGGTGGGAGGAGGATGAGAGGATGGTGGGAGGACGGTGGGAGGAGGATGAGAGATGGTGGGAGGAGGATGAGAGGATGGTGGGAGGAGGATGAGAGCATGGTGGGAGGAGGATGAGAGGATGGTGGGAGGACGGTGGGAGGAGGATGAGAGGATGGTGGGAGGAGGATGAGAGGATGGTGGGAGGACGGTGGGAGGAGGATGAGAGGATGGTGGGAGGAGGATGAGAGGATGGTGGGAGGACGGTGGGAGGAGGATGAGAGGATGGTGGGAGGACGGTGGGAGGAGGATGAGAGCATGGTGGGAGGAGGATGAGAGGATGGTGGGAGGAGGATGAGAGGATGGTGGGAGGACGGTGGGAGGAGGATGAGAGGATGGTGGGAGGACGGTGGGAGGAGGATGAGAGGATGGTGGGAGGACGGTGGGAGGAGGATGAGAGCATGGTGGGAGGAGGATGAGAGGATGGTGGGAGGAGGATGAGAGGATGGTGGGAGGACGGTGGGAGGAGGATGAGAGATGGTGGGAGGAGGATGAGAGATGGTGGGAGGAGGATGAGAGATGGTGGGAGGAGGATGAGAGGATGGTGGGAGGACGGTGGGAGGAGGATGAGAGGATGGTGGGAGGACGGTGGGAGGAGGATGAGAGATGGTGGGAGGAGGATGAGAGATGGTGGGAGGAGGATGAGAGGATGGTGGGAGGACGGTGGGAGGAGGATGAGAGGATGGTGGGAGGACGGTGGGAGGAGGATGAGAGGATGGTGGGAGGACGGTGGGAGGAGGATGAGAGATGGTGGGAGGAGGATGAGAGCATGGTGGGAGGAGGATGAGAGCATGGTGGGAGGAGGATGAGAGGATGGTGGGAGGAGGATGAGAGCATGGTGGGAGGAGGATGAGAGCATGGTGGGAGGAGGATGAGAGCATGGTGGGAGGAGGATGAGAGCATGGTGGGAGGAGGATGAGAGCATGGTGGGAGGAGGATGAGAGGATGGTGGGAGGAGGATGAGAGCATGGTGGGAGGAGGATGAGAGGATGGTGGGAGGAGGATGAGAGCATGGTGGGAGGAGGATGAGAGGATGGTGGGAGGAGGATGAGAGGATGGTGGGAGGACGGTGGGAGGAGGATGAGAGGATGGTGGGAGGACGGTGGGAGGAGGATGAGAGGATGGTGGGAGGACGGTGGGAGGAGGATGAGAGATGGTGGGAGGAGGATGAGAGCATGGTGGGAGGAGGATGAGAGCATGGTGGGAGGAGGATGAGAGGATGGTGGGAGGAGGATGAGAGCATGGTGGGAGGAGGATGAGAGCATGGTGGGAGGAGGATGAGAGCATGGTGGGAGGAGGATGAGAGCATGGTGGGAGGAGGATGAGAGCATGGTGGGAGGAGGATGAGAGGATGGTGGGAGGAGGATGAGAGGATGGTGGGAGGAGGATGAGAGGATGGTGGGAGGAGGATGAGAGCATGGTGGGAGGAGGATGAGAGGACGGTGGGAGGACGGTGGGAGGAGGATGAGAGCATGGTGGGAGGATGGGAAGATGATGGGTTTAGGCTTCGAACTTTTCCAAACCTACTTTGAGGTTCTTGAATTCTTACACCTCCCTTCCAACCCACCATCCCTAGATAGCAGAGAAAAGAGGTTAATGGGAACAGGAGAAGTAGACCTTTTTGGGCTCAGTTCCTGGGAGCGATTCCCCTTGGGTAGTTGGCAGGATTTCAGCAGACCAGCAATTTCACCAAAGTTGCTGCTGGAACCCGGAGCCCCAAAGCGTTCTCTGGAGGGGTTCTCTCTAGGAGCATCTCAAAGTGGAGTGATGGACAGCCAAACAACACCAAGACCCAAAAAGCCCCGCCTCCAATCTCTCAGAGCCTGTACTAAGATGTGTTTAGCTGGCAACAACCAAGCCCCAGCATGAGGTGGTTCGTCTTCTAGTGGATAAACATCACCTGTTCTCTCACATGTCCGCTCCCCATCCCACACTTGGGATCAAAACAAAATCATGTTTACATCCACTACAGATGGGAGGATGGGGGGATGGGGGGATGATAGGCCCTTGGATACCTCAGGACTGGGAACCTGGGTTTTTTCCAATGCCAACAACTTCATATTGGCACTTCTGGCATTCACTGTGTGTGCGCGTGTGCGCGCGCGCGCGCGTGTGTGTGTGTGTGTTGTTCCTTGGGACTGTTGGTGAAGGAATTGAATTCCCAGTGTGGAACTTTAGCTTAGCTCAGGGCTGAGTGTTCATGAGATGTCTTGCCTCGAATACCTTCAGCCCTCGACTTGCAAGCTGAGTTTTCCTATCTTATAAAACAATTGCCCGCTTTATTGAAATGGTTCCCCACAGGCCTTTTGGCAGTTGGAAGCTTCCAGCAAACACGATGCTGTCCAGCTGATAAATACCGAATGTGGGTTTCTTGCAAATGGGTCCCCGGGCTGCTGGATGCAGCGGCTCTAACAGCACATCGGGGACCCTGTGGTGTAGTGGGTCACCCCTTCTACCTTCTGCTTCCCTGCAGGGGCCTTGCCCTGAGCTCAAGTTGCGGGCTCATCTCAGTTTACAGGCCCTGCTTCAGAGCCCTTGCGACTCTCCCTGTGGCCTGTGCACACACCTCCAGGCCCAGCTGGCACTTCCTCCTGAGCCCTCCATGGCTGGTCACAACCACACTAATTTCCCTATAGTGCTGATTCCCGCCAGCCCTGCCTGCCAGGGGACACACAGGAAAAGAAAGGTGAAACCATGTACTCATATGAATCTGGCCTGGCAAACAAGCAAATGGGGGCTACTTACCCAACGAGGTGAGGCGGCCCCTGAACATGGTCCTAGCTGTCAGTGCCAAATGCTGTGCCGTGTGGGCAAGGCAACACGAGAAATCTCCCCATCACCCCAGGAGCGTGGGAAGGAGCCGAGAGGGACCTCACGCACTGCCCACACTGCTCCAGAGCTCACACAACAGTCGCCTCTGTCACGGTGTCCCCATGGGACAGGCTGCCAGGCTGCTGTGAGGGCCACTCACGTAGCTCAAGTAAAGATTCCCAGCCCTGCGCCACAGTCCCTGCACTCGGGAGTGGGAGTCTGAAGGCAGCCTGTGTCTTAGCCTCTTTCCCTGCGGCTGTGACACAACGCTCTGACAAAGGCACCTGAGGGAGAGAGGGGTCATTCTGGCTCACAGCTCAAGGTACAGCCCACCATGGTGGGAAAGTGGAGGCAGCAGCGGGGAGCCTGAGGCAGCCGATCACACCACATCCTCAAGCGGGAATGCAGGATGCTTCTCTATTCATACAGTCCAGGACCCCAGCCAGGCAATGGCACCGCCTGCAGCGGGCAGGGTTTCCCACCTCAGTTAACTCAGTCAAGACAGCCTCCCACAGGTGTTTCCGGGGCTTGTTTCCTCGGTGGCTCCAGATCCTGAGACATTGTTTTGGGAAGGTTAAGAACCCAGTGCTGGCCGGGCGTGGTGGTGCACATCTTTAATCCCAGCACTCGGGAGGCAGAGGCAGGCAGATCACTGTGAGTTCAAGGCCAGCCTGTTCTACAAATCGAGTCCAGGACAGCCAGGGCTACACAGAGAAACCCTGACTCGAAAAACAAAAACAACAACAGTAACAAAAGAACCTAGTGTGTGTGGGGGGTGGGATGGAGGTGGGGTGGGGGGGGAGGAATTAGAGGAACAGGACAGCCCCCTGTGCCTGTGAGGCATCAAGTTAGAGGTTGCCTCTTCATAGAAAGCTTGCTGGGGTCCCGCAGGCACAGCCAGTGCTAGCCTGATGAAGGTGAAGGGCGGATGGCTGAGGAATGTCTTGTGGGGCCATGGCATGTGAGAGGACACCATGCTGAGCTCTTCCTGTGTGGAGGCCGGATGTACGTATGGTAAACACAGCGTGTAAACGTGGCAGGCGGAGCCCACCTGCTGGACCCCGGCTGGCCTGGGCAGGCAGGATGGGGAGACTAACCCTTGAGGGTCGAAGCAGGTGTGCACCGCAGGAGAAATGTGCATCTTCCCGGGTTTCCGGCGGCATCCCTGGAAAGTTGGAGAACACCAGGGTGGCAGGCAAGGCCCAGGCGGCAGCAGAAGGACTGAGGCTGGAGAGCAGGGGTGCTGCAGCCCCCCAGGGTGCCAGAAGGAGTCTGTGTGAGCTCTTAGCACCTTCCCCGCACCCCACCCCACCCCCATTCGTCCCTGGTTTTCTTGCGTGGTGGCTCCGAGCGCACAGGGTGATATGTAGGATTCCCTTTTATCTTTCCTTGCCAGGAATCTTGTGTGAAACCTAGTGCCCCTAGGAAGATGTTCCCACAGGACTCAGAGCCCGCGTGGAGCACTAAGCGGGCACACCTTACCTGTTGGCTGCTCCCGGCTACCTCTTGAGGAGTCTGGACGTGCTGGGCCTCCTACGTGGTCTGTGCCGCCCTCCTGCCTGACATCCCCAGAACCAGTGTGGGTGAATGTTTCTACGCAGGGCTTTGGGTAACATTTGCTTGATTTGGGTATTCCTAATTTTTTCATAAGTCGTTTGGAATCTGTTTAGTCAGCAGAGTTTGTGTTGTAGAAGAGTTGCCGTGGTTCGTTCTCTGTCAACGCCACACAAGGTAGAGCCATTTGGAAGGAGGGAACCTCAACTGAGGAAAGTCTTCCATCACGTTGTCCGTAGGCAAACCTGGAGGGCATCTTCTTGATAAATGATTGATGTGGGGGGGGGGGCCAGCCCGCTGTTGGTGGCTCCACCCCTGGCCTGGTGGTCCTGGGTTCTCTATAAAAGCAGGCTGAGCAAGCCATGGGGAGCAGCAAGCCAGTAAGCAGCACCCTCCATGGCCTCTGCATCAGCTCCTGCCTCCAGGTTCCTGCCCTGCTTGGGTTCCTGCCCAGACTCCCTTCAGTGACAGGCTGTGCTGTGGCACAGCAGGATGAAGTTGCTTTTAGTCACAGTGTTTCTCACAGCATCAGAGGCCCTAAGACAAGGAACCTGGGACTGAGACCAGTAAAGAAATGGTTGTAACCTGGAGGGAGCCTGCCCTGCTCTGTGGCTGGAGACTTTCACTGTCCATCCAGCGTGTGACGAGACTGCTTTATAAAGCTGGAAGGGTTCCAGTTATTGGCAGGGTTGGGTGCTGTTCCCCTGCTGCTGTGTTCTAGAGTTTTTGTTTTTGGGTTTGTTTTTGTTTGTTTGGTTGGTTTTGTTTTTTTGAGACAGGGTTTCCCTGTGTAGCCTTGGCTGCCCTAGACTCGCTTTGTAGACTAGACTGGCCTCAAACCCACAGTGATCCGCCTGCCTCTGCCTCCTGAGTGCTGGGATTAAAGGTGTGTGCCACCATGCCCAGTGTGTTCTAGAGTTTTTATCTTGTTTTAGTTCCTTTGTTTCGTTTCCCAGCAAAGAGCATCCCGTGGATTTTCCTTAGGCCGCACACATGGCCATCTGTCCTCTTGTTCACAAGAGTCATGGCATTTCATAAATGATCCCACTGGACTCCCCTAGGACTGGGTTGGGTTTCCTGGGAACGGCCAGGGCCTGGATTTCAACCAGAGTGGCATGGCCACCCTGAGTTCAACACACTCTCCTGATTCTGAAACAGCAGTGCGTCTGCTATGCCTTCTTTCTGCAAAAGTGTAAGACAGCATCCAAAGGCTCTGACTGCCAGGCACAATTCTGTGCTGATTTTAAAAGTTTACCAAGGGGGCCGGCGAGATGGGTCAGCGGGGTAAAAGAGCTTGCCACCAAACGTGACGGTCTGCGTCATATCCTCAGTGCCCCCCTCCTGGAAGGAGAGAATAGACTTCTACAAGTTCACACACACACACACACACACACACACACACACACACACACACACACAAAGCACGCCTGCACACATATACACTACACTACACAAATAGTGGATAAATAAATGTGACTGACAGTTTTAAGACTTAAGGGATCTGGAAGCACAGTAGAGGTGCTGGGTGCTCGCTTTATTATAGTTATTGGCTCCTGTTAGGATTGGGAGGGGCTGACAGGGACAGGTGAGGACTGGCAACGTGGGTTAGTCAGACTCAGCCCGGAGCAGCCAGGCAATGCTGTGTGGTATCTGTTTTGGTAACGTGTGTGCCTTTATGTATGCACGAATTTGCTCCTCCGCTTCCTGCTTGTGGCTCCCTTTATTATCTCGTATCCTGGACACACGGAGAGTCTGATGCTCACTCTGATGGCTGACGATGCTGGACGAGGCTTCGTGTTCCAGCGTACGTGCTTAGGGTGAAGGTCTAAAGCTCTTTCACTCATAAATGGTAGATTTTTTTGTAATTGAAATGTGTTTACAGTCGAGTAGTCTTCAGAGCTCTTTGGAGAGTCCATGTGCAAGGCTTTTCCAGACATGTGGCTTGCAGGCGGCTTTTCTCCAAATACGTGGCCTCTCTTGCAATTTTTTTTTTCTTTTAAAGCCCAAGCTGTAATGTGCACCAAAGTGCACTTCCCCGTGTTTTTCTTCTACGGGTGGGTAGGCTGTTAGCAGTGGCCTTTGCTAACCTCAAACTCACAAAGCCCTTCTCCGTTGGTCTCCTAACGGGGCATTGATCCTCTGAAGAATCAGACTCCTCCCGTGGTCTCGCTGCCTGCTGGAACTTTCATACAGGTCCCTGTTGTTCAGGCCGAGCAGCTGTCGCCGTCGCACGGAGGCTCAGCTTTCCACCAGGAGTTCCTGGAAAGGCAAGCCGCCTCTCCCTATTGAAGGATGTGGATTTAAAAGCCCATGGCTGCGTCTGTGCACTGTTGGTCCCTGTTCGGCGCTCTGCACACTGTGTGGAAGGCTGGACTTGAATTGCTCCCAGATCGCCCCGGCCTCTACCTCTTCACGTAAATGTTAGGGTTTGTTGATTGACTTCTTAAAATTTTCCTGCTGAGCCCCCATCTGGGGCCCCACTGAGCCAACGGCTGACCTAATTTTGCTGCCCACGAACATGGCGTTTCTCCTTGCTTACCTGTATTATTCTTTATTTTCTTTATTCTATTCACTTTTATCCTAGGAGTCGTACACGTCTCTGACGGAACTTGTCCCTAACGTTGCCTGCTTTGGTGTTATGAGCTGCACCGCTGTTATGTTTCCTCATGGTGCCGAAAGCTTGAAGTAAAGCCACTGCGTTAGCTGGTCTCATCACATCGCAGTGGAGCGTTTCTACCTCGTTGCAGCTCAGTTTCTAGACAGACACTGCTATTTCCAGCAAGGCTATACATTTTCCCTGTTGAATCTGAAGCTTTTTGGCTAACCTTTGAGACTGTGAGAAAATGCAGCACTGACGATTTTATTGCCAGGGCCCCCTGTTACTCTGCACAGCTTGATTATGGCGAATGTTCACCGTCTGCCCTTTGGATAATTTTATTTTTATTCTTGGGCCGCTGAGTTCGTGGCGTCTCCTGTCTGGGTGCTCCTAGCTTGCGGTGTCTCACACAGCTGGTGTACTTCTGTTTCACTGTCCTCTGGATTTTACACCCTGACTCCTAGGTGTGTGTTTCTAAGCCCTCATCCCAAAATGTGGTTGTTCAGTTAAGTTTGTTGTATTTAGAAAAAAATGCAATCTTAGAACTGAAGAGCCTCTGGAAATTGATACAAGACTCTTTTTAAAATTGCACTTTGTATGTTTGTGTGCGAGTGTGTGTGCATGCATGTGTATGGGTATGTGAGTGTGCAAGCTTGCACATGTGTGTGCGTGCATCTGTGAAGGTCAAAGGACAACTTGTAGGCATGACTTCCCTCCTTTCACCACGTGGGGCCTGGGGACCAAAGCCATGTTGTCAGCTTGGTGACACACTCCTTTACCCCCTATGTTATCTCACCTGCCCAAAGTCAGCATTTTTTTTCCTTTTACACTTGAAATACATACAGATGCTGGAGGAACACAAAGGTAGGTTCTGTGAGCTCGTTCACCTGAGTGAAGCAGGCTCAGTACACGTTGGGCTGGTTCACCTGAGTGAAGCAGGCTCAGTACACGTTGGGCTGGTTCACCTGAGTGAAGCAGGCTCAGTACACGTTGGGCTGGTTCACCTGAGTGAAGCAGGCTCAGTACGCGTTGGGCTGGTTCACCTGAGTGAAGCAGGCTCAGTACGCGTTGGGCTGGTTCACCTGAGTGAAGCAGGCTCAGTACGCGTTGGGCTGGTTCACCTGAGTGAAGCGGGCGCAGTACGCGTTGGGCTGGTTCACCTGAGTGAAGCGGGCTCAGGACATGTTGGGCTGGTTCACCTGAGTGAAGCAGGCTCAGGACACGTTGGGCTGGTTCACCTGAGTGAAGCAGGCTCAGGACACGTTGGGCTGGTTCACCTGAGTGAAGCAGGCTCAGTACACGTTGGGCTCATTCACCTGAGTGAAGCAGGCTCAGTACGCGTTTCAGTGTTTCAGGGCAACTCCCACGACCCGTTCACGACACTGGCATAAAGAAGTGCCTTCCCCTCCCAGCATCAGGTAAATTATATTAGCATTTCCATCCTTTGTGCTGCTCAAGGGCACGAGGCTCTCAAAGTTTGTTTTTTCTTCAGTGCCAAACTCAAAAATCTCAGGTGGTTGGGAAATTTGCTAATTATGAAAGGGGTGCATTTTGGAAAGCCACACCGATAGCATTTGCTTCTATTATTGGATAACATAAAATTTTTAATTGTTAGAGGCAAGGTTTGGCCATTCCTACAGCATAATAAAATATCTCCTCCTGGAAATTATATAACCTTAAATTTTTTTTTTTTAATTTTACCTCCCTCCGCCATTTTGCTGTTTTTTGTTTTATTTAAGACATAGCCTCACACTGTATCCCAGGCTAGCCTAGAGTCTACTGTGTAGCTCAGGCTGGTCTAGCGTTTTAGCAGTCTTCCTGCCTCAGCCTCTTGGGTGCTGGAATTCAGGTGGGCACAATCCATGAGCCCCCATCCGTGGGCATTTGGTCCTCAGTCACAGAGTTCCTCCTGTGCCTGTGGATTAAGAGGTGGGAGAAGCAGTGGCATGGCCAGCCCTCCCCAGCAATGGGGGAGGCTCATGCTGAGCATGGTCTTTGTAACCTGGGCATCCTGGTGCCTGGGTCGGGGAGTCGGGGAGTCGGGGAGTCACAGAGTGCCTAATGTACATTGAGAGAACGGCAGGCACATTAAGACCCTTCTGTGTGTCTGTACCCAAAGTGTTCCACCTTCATGCCCAGACAGCTTACCTACTCTTTTATTGGGGAGTTTCTATTTTAAAAATTGGCTTAAAAAGAGTCTCACCTGGGAGCTGGCTCGGTGGTTAAGAGTGCTCAGGGCTCTTTTAGAGGCCAAGGGCGTCCAGACCCCAGAGCTGACAGCTCACATCCACCTCTAACGCCAATTCTGGGTGGGGGTGGGGTGGGGAGGGGGTTCAGATGTCTTCTTCCGGCTTGACAGGCAGGCACCTTTACTGGCTGAGCACCTTCATGGCCCTGGGCTTGCTGGAATTCTCTGAGTCCTCTGTCTCTACCCCTCAGTGTGAGTGGCTGGCTCAGGCTTGACTGTGAGGCTTTTGCTTGGTGCTGTGTTTGTGAAGGACAAGAGACTTAAAGGCTCAGAAACTTAGAGTGGCGGTGTCTCCCTGGAGGCGGCTGGGGAAGCTTGTGGAAAGAGCTACTCTTTGCTGGGCTGGGAAGTGCTCCGTGCACGAAACTCAGATAAGCCTGCTGTGCAAGCTTGAGGTTCAGCCTCAGTTTGGATGCCCAGCATGAGTCTGAAACATCAGATATGTGTACGCTCACCTCTAACTCCAGCACTGGGGTGCAGAGGCAGGCAGATTCCAGAGCGCGCCAGGAGACAGCTGATATTGACACCTGGCCTGCCCACGTGCACACACTCACCTGCATGCTCATATTTGAGCAATCGTGCACAGACAGGGACATCCCCCCCCCCCCAATGGGTTCTACCACGGTATCGTGTGTCATCCAGGGCAGACCTCAGAGCAAAAGTGGCTCTCGTGGAAACTTTGGAGGGGATAGAGTCTTGGAATTGTTTGTGCGTGGGGCGGGAAGTTGGGGGTGTCCCAGGCATGAGATAATGGCTTGCAGTCCTGGTGTCCTGAGCAAAGAATTCCTTGAGAACGGGCAGCTTGTTGTGCGCTGTGTGTTTGCTAGGGTGTGAGGTAGTGAGTGAGGCTCGAGGGAAAGGACTAGAAGGGCCATATAATTCCACCAGCTTCAGGTGTTCAGTCCTGGCTCTACAGGTATCCCGTGGCGGTCACAGGAACCCTCTGGGCTCTGTATCTCTGCCCTCTTTGACTTGCTATAGTGACCTGGGGCCTCAAGTGGTGGTGACAGTGTTCATTTACACAGTGGGAGGGGCCATGAGCAGAGAAGAGATGCCAAGCCAGGTGTGGATGTGGTACAGTCACGTGGGATCTGTCTCTCCAGGGACTCCTTGTCCTCTTCGGTTTTTTTTTTCTTCTAAAGTAGGGAAGGAAGATGCTGAGTTACAGACACAGTATTTGGAAGAGGCAGCCCCTGGGATAAACTTCCTGGTTGCCAGCCTGACGTCTTCCCTCCCTCTCTCTTCTTTAGGCTTCCTGCTATTTAAGGACTTCTGTCTGAATGAACTGGATGAAGTGGTGCCACAGGTGAAGTTTTACGAAGAGGTGAGAGTCAGCCCTCTCGTGCAACTCCCTTCCGAAGTGTGTCCAGCTGTGTGCTGGAAAAAAAAAATCTCAAGGCTCGTAAATACCTTATGTAATTCCGAAGTTTATTAAAGCACTTATCGGTGTAGGTGTCTTGGCGGTGATGGTAGCCAAGCCATTTGGGGGTCGGACAACCCTTTCACAGGGGTCACACAACAGATATCCTGCTTGTCAGATAAATATCTGATACATTACGATGCTTAACAGTAGCAAAATTACAGTTATGGAGTAGTAACAAGATAATTTTTTCTATGGTTGGGGAGGGGGAGTCACCAAAACCTGAGGAGCTGTACTAAAGGGTCACAGTGCCAGGACGGTTGAGCACCGCGGCTCTGGAGTACAAGCAAAGAAGGAAGAGTGTGCCACGGGCTCCAAAGGCTCCAGCGTCATTTGGAGGTCACCTGACTTCTTGGACATCCATAGATGTTGGTTTCATCTTTGAGAACTGAGTCTGGGGGCTTCTGAGTTTGAGAAAGGAGCTAACCTGGGGTTTCCTGGCCACCTTAGAGGAGCAGAGTGGAGACTTTGTGGGGATGGGGCTCCCAGACATACATCCGCTTTTCCCTAAGACATTGGGTGATGTTTAAGGGGCCTAGGGAGTGAGTGTAGAAGCTTCTGGAAGGTCCGTTGAAATCTAACTAAGCCTTATGGGGCTTAGAGATTGCAGAGCTCCTGGGAGACAAACGAGTAAGGCAGGAGGCTCTGGTGGGAGTGACCTGTCCACTGAGAATGTAGGGCTGCTTCAGAAGAGGTGCATTATGGGTTGGTGGCCACTCTACAGGCACGAATTCAAGGTCACCTCAGCAAGGTGGCATTTAAACACGAACACACATGACAAGAAGACTGGCCTCTTGGAGGTGATGTTGAGAGCACACAGGAGGCCACACAGCTCCCATGGTGGGAGGAGCTTAGCACAGGAGGGACTGAAATTGAGGAGAGCAGCATGGGAGTGGGGGGAGAGGGAGGTTGGGAGAGTTAAGTCACAGACACGGCAGCAGCAGCAGATCTGGGAGCCTCTGCTGTGTGCTGGATGCTCTTGTCCTGGCTGTGTCACTTGGCATGGGAGAAAGTTAAAAATCTCCCACTCGGATGGTGCAACGCCTTTACGATTCCCACTGTCACTCTTTTTTTTTTTTTTAATGTTTTTTACTCATTTAATTTTTAACTTTATGTGTGTTGATGTGAGGGTGTCAGATCTTGGAGTTACAGACAGTTGTGAGCTGCCATGTGGGTGCTGGGAATTGAACCCGGGTCCTCTGGAAGAGCAGGCAGTGCTCTTAACCGTTGAGCCATCTCTCCAGCCCCCGCCACTGTCACTCTTGCCCCTGCATGTGGGAAGCTCTCGGGCCCGGCCTGCACATGTCCCTGGGATGTCACTGTATGAAGTGCCTTCTCTGTCACGTGAGCCCTTCTCTGTCCCAACCTGGCTTCTTTCTCCCCTTGCTGTGGCCACATCTGTGCGTGGTTCTGGGGATGTCTCCTTCGGGCTTGAGTCCTGCTGTTCACCCCTGGCAGTGTCTGGCAATGTCTGCTTCCAGTGAGTGGTTGTAGGTACATATTCGTTTTTATAGAGTTGTCTGAAATTCTCTAGCCCATATATTTACATCTTTAACCAAGTTTGAAACAATCTGAATGATTTTTTTAGAGCACCCCATCCCCCCCACCCCTTCCTGGACTCTGGATCTTGCTCATGGTGGATGGGTATTATCCTGTGGGCCCCACCACTGTGCTCAGTTTTTCTTTTCAGTATCTTTTCTTTCTCTTCTAGAAATTGGATACTATCTTTGGTCTGTCTTAAAACCCACGGCCCCCTTGTCTCGGCCTCTGCAGCCGGTTTTCCCCCTCCACCCACCCATGCACTGAACGGTTTGTTTCAGAGCGCATATTTTCACTTCAGAAATTCTCACTTGATTTTTTTTTTCATTTCTGATTTCTGTGTCGTTCTGTTTTCATCTCTTTTGCTGTGATAAAATACCCAATAAGAAACTGAGGGGAAAAGGGGATTGTTCTGCTTAAGATCCCCGGGCTACAGTGCGCCGGTGAGGTGAAGGCTGGAACTTGAAGCAGGCAGGTGCAGGAAGAACTGTCCCTGCTGGCTTGCTCTAGGCTAACTTCCTCCTCTCAGTTCACCTAGGGAACAGCGCTGCCCACAGTGGGCGGGGCCTCCTCACATCAATTAACAATCAAGAGGGTGGTCCTCAGAAGTGCCCACAGGCCAGTTGCTGTAGGAAATTCCTCAGTCTTCCCATTTTCCTTGGGTGACTCTGGGCCCTGGCAAGTCAGTTGCAAAACTAGGTAGTGTGGTTGTTTTCTTCGGCTGTCCGTCGCGTCCTTCATCACACAGGTGTGCTCCGCTCTGACTAATTATAACCGTTGATGTCCTTGCCTGATAATCCAGCCCTGCTCTTGTCAGATTGGCTCTCACTGCTGGTCTGCACTTTCCTGTGTGGGGCCATCTTCTTCTCAGGTGAACAGCAAAAGCGCACATGTAGAGCCGAGTTGTTGGCAATTGAGGATGTTATAACCCCCCCACCCTCCCCACCCCCCACCCCCACCCCTCCCCCACCCCTACCCCCCCACCCCCCACCCCCGCAGAGGGTCTGGGGTGTTTAGTGTCAGTAGCCACTGAACCTGGCTCTCCCACGCCTCTGTGGTGTGTCACCATTGAGTCTTGTCCAGCTGCTCAGCCTTTCTGGGCCACTGAGGTTGACGGTGCCCAGATGCCTGTATGCCATCAGGTACCCAGCAAGCCTGACAAAATATTTATGTGGATTTTGCCCCTTCTCCCTTGCCTGTGTCTGTTAGGTCACTCTCCGGTGCTTCTGTAATCACGCTTCCGAGAAGTGACAGCCGAGCTTTCACGAGGACCGGTCTGCTCTAAGCTCGCTGGCTGTCTGGGTTTGTGATGGGTTTAGAATGAAGCACACGGGCAAAGTGCTGGTGGCACAGACATGAGGGTGGAGTCCACGGTGACCCTCGGATTAGCTTGGTTTTGTGACAGAGCAAACCCGGATGGGACATGGTGACTGTGACCCATTGTGAGCAAATCCAGGGCTCCTTTAGATGAACTCATGTAGAGATGCTTTTTGTGGCTACTCAGAGGGAGAGGTCAAAGGCGCGGTTGTTGTTGCCGGTGTTTGTGGGCCTGATACTTTTCCGTAAGGTCTGCATGGCTAGTGACAGAAGCCGTACAGACTATACAGCGTTCTGAAGCCAATGAGAAACTGACAGGAGTTGAGGCAAAGCCCTGGAGATGCAGAACTTAGGTTGCAGAGAGGTGGGGCTGGGCCACAGAGGTGGCTTAGGCAACAACATGCTCAGCCATGTGTGTGGTTGAGCCGAGAGTGGAGCACACTGTTGGGGGCACACTGTCACACCTGTTATTCAGTATGGAGACTGGTCACCTCAAATGTAGGCTCACTTACCTGGGTCCACAGCCAGTCCTCCTATTGTTATTGAGTGTGTGCTGTGACCAGGTAGTCCTTTGGTGAGCTGAGACACAGCTGACTGTCCTGTTCCGTGACTGACGAGCCTTCTGAAAGGAGGTGAGATGTGAGTCTCAGCGGCTGGTCCTGTGTGCTCTCCCCACTGTCTGGAGTTCACATGAGGTTAATCGGACCTGGGGCCCCGGAGCACAGACGCAGTTCTGCGCCTCGTTTGTTCATGAAGCCAGGAGTGTCTGTGTAGCTGCAGGAGACGAACCGTGGAAACTTCCGGAGGATGAGCATCTGACTCACCAGATGCCACTCTGCCTCACGGGTCCCCTGTACTCGCTTCGCTTTACCGCCGTGTTCGGGGATATTAGTTCTGGGACGGTGCACCATGGCTCGAGGTTGTGTGTGCACGCGTGTGTGTCGGGGGACAGGCTCTGGCCTCCGGTTGGGTTGCATCTGTTGTGGCATCCAGGCCCTTCTGGCATTAACCCTTGACTATCCCGAGTCCAAAGTGCAACCAGAAGAATCAACCGAGCCCCACCCCTCCCCTTTCTGCTGGTGCGGGCGCACTGCACCTGGCTTCGGCCGCCTTGCAATGGTGTCTATGAAGCTGTTTGTATACGGTTAGTTTTCAGAAACCAAGGTAGGGTGCTTGAACCTGGTCCCTGGTTATGGCAGCTTTGCTAAGACCTTCCGATCCTCTTGGGCTGATCCCACAGTGTCGTCTGCCCCAAGGAGACCCCATTCCTACCCCCTCTGGCACGACTGCCAGCCACCACACTACACTGCTGATTGGGCCCCGATAACTTCTCAGTGTGGAACCTTCTAGTTGTTACAGGACCTCCGTGGTGACACCCCCTCCCCCAAACTGTGACCTCATACGTATGAGGAATCTTTGTAGGGCTAAATGGTTTTGATTCCAGTGTCTGAACACCAGCCTGGCAGGTCCCTGTTTTCTGCCAGCCCAGGTGGACAGCTCTCAGGCGTGACACAGTGAGTGTAACTAGGTCACACACAGCAGCGTGGCGTGTGGTGTGTGGAAGGTGTCTTTACCTTCATATTTTATCATCTTCAGCCTTGTCTTGTATTATCAAAATATGGCGCACACCTGTAATCCCAGCACTTGGGAGGCAGAGGCAGGCAGATCGCTGTGAGTTCGAGGCCAGCCTGGTCTACAAAGTGACTCCAGGACAGCCAAGGCTACACAGAAATACCTTGTCTCAAAAAAAAAAACCAAAAAAAAAAAAAAAAAAACAACAAACAAACAAAAAAAAACCAAACAAACCAAAAAACAAAAAACAAACAAACAAAAAAAGAAACTCGGACAGTTTTATCACCAGGGACCTCTCTCAGTCAGATTACGACAACTGGGACCATTCCCACTTATGGCAGATGTTTCTAAAATACACTTGATCATTTCGTTAGCCCAGTGGGCAGCCTTTCCCAGCATAGCGTTTGAAATACAGTGGAATTTTCCTTCCTTCCTTCCAACTCTCTCCCTATCTAGCCCAGGCTAGCCCTGACCAAACTCTTCCTGTCCCTGCCTGCTGAGGGCTGGGCTGGCAGCCACACACACCGCACCTGGCCTGCGATAACATTAGCACAGGGAAACCAATGCCTGTATCCAGGCGCCCACCCCACCTCCAAATAAGTGCTTTCTTCAAGCGAAGTTTGGGAATCTCACGATGAATTCTGACTCCTTCCCCTGCTGGCTCTGGTGAGCAAGCTCCACCTCAGGGCTGAAGCGTCTGTGCTCAGGAGAGAACCGGCCAGGCAGGTGGCCTCCCTGGCTTCTGCGTAGTGACGTGATTATGGCCACGGTGGTCTTTGCTTCCACATTATAATGCTCACGGTCACCAATTCTCAGTGTTTCTATCTGGGTCTGACTTGCTGCCACCTCATCATCCCCTTACGCAAAGCAGCCATTTTTAGGGGAGCCGTTGCCTCGGTAAATTGTTTTATCTCATGGGGGAAGGGTTGCAGCCCTGGGTCAGCAGTGGTGCTGAATAAGGCCGGTTTCTAGGAAGCCCTGAGCTGATGTTGACAACCTCCGCAAATCTAGATAAAGGAGTACGAGAAGCTGGACAACGAGGAGGACCGGCTGCGCAGGAGCCGGCAGATGTACGACGCCTACATCATGAGGGAGCTCCTCTCCTGCACACACGTGAGTGTCCCGTCCCGGTCCCCAGGCAGCACCACGTGGGGGGGCCCGTGCTGCCCTCGTTTCCAGAAGGGAGCACAGCTGTATGGCTGCAACGATGGGATGGGGGCGGGGTCTTCTTTCCTGCCATAGCCATACCCCCTGTGGCACATTCGCTGGCCTCACCCCCTCCCTCCCCAGCCCCCTCCCCCGCCATCCTCCCCCATAAGCTGGCACTGGCGTGGCGGGAAGCCGACGCCATGAGGGGGGCTCTTTTGGATCATTGAAGAGAAGTCTCTATCCTCGGCTTGATGAGGGGAATGGGACTTTATTCTCATCCTAAGCCTCGTTATTATTTGGCAGGGTCTCTCCATGTAGCCCAGGCTAACCTTCAACTCCTGGTCCCTGCGCCTCAGCATCCTGCTCCCTAACACTGCCACGCCTAGAGGAGGATGATGGTGATGATGGTGCTGGTAGTGGTTGTGGTGGTGACGATTAGGGCTCTAGGTGTCTAGACTTGAACCCAGGCCCTTGTGTTTGCTAGGCAAATACCATAGAGCCATCTCCCTGGCCTTACCGTATTGGCTTTAACATAGGTATATACTTTAACAATAAGGAGAATCCTTCCCCCACAGGCCACAGAGGAAGAGGATGCAGGCAGTCCTGATGAGACTTGATAGGCTGGGGTCAGTTGGTAGGGGGGGAAGTCTCCCCCCTCTCTGAGGTGTAAGGGTAGAAGCATGGTGGGGGAGTGGGGGGAGGGGATAGGGGGTAGGGGGGTGGGGGGAGGGGGGTGGAGGGGGAGGGGTAGGTTGGACCTGGAGGAGATGAGGGATGAGGGAGGGGGCTATGATCAGATGTGAAGTGAATAAATAAAAAAAAAACACCAATTAGGTGAATTGGAATTCAATTAATGTAAATCTTCGATGGTGTTTCAGGATTAATCAGGATTATAATTATTATGTTAATTTTATTCATGAATAGTTAAGCAATGGCAGAAATTATTGTCTTCCTTAGAAGTCAGATAAACAACGTACTTGAGATAAATGAGGTTCTCAGGAAGTGACTTAGAAGTGAGCGGGTTAATTAGCAAGGTAGGAACTGCCCTGTGGAGGCCTTTGTACCACTAGGGGCCGTTTTTTTTCAAAGGCCACACAAGCCTTCACTACCTCTATCCAGGGCTGTGGCCATTAGCCACCTGTAACTGTTTGTGTTCATTTAAAGCCAATGAAACTAGATGAAGTCACTTCTGGGCTCCCCCGTGGCTGTGTGTCAAGTGTGGCCAGAGGCTCCTTATGTGATGACACCAAGGTTCAGCACTGTACCACGGCAGGAAGGCTGGCTGGATACCCACCCCCCACCCCCACCCCACGTGCCTTAATGCTTAGGGCGTAGTTACAGATCTTAGCGATGCGTGACTGGCTGTGACACAAGTCGGCCCCACTCAAAGCTTCTGCTGCTTTGCTGTGCCATAGAGGGAACTGGGGTCTGGCAGATGCTCAGGGCTCTGTGCCCCGGTGCCTTGGCTGGGCGTGCCTGAACCCTGGAGGACGCACACAGCACTCCGTGGAGCCTGTGTGAGGGAGAGACTTTGGCAGAGTGATGGGTTTTATTTGAAGGGCTCATGGGGTTTAAGGGAGATCTATGCTCAAGAGTTAGAGCCGGTGCTCTGAGAACCCCCAGGGGGTTCCATTTCGCTTAACTGTTTCTATCTGTAACAGTACAAAGGTGTAAACACAAGCCTGGGAAAGCTGGCCTCTCTGCTGTGTTTACTTAGGCTGAAAGGTTCCCTCCCCCGAGGGCCTTTTCCAGCCCAGGTTTTCTGTAGAGGTGGCCGTCAGTGGCAGTGAGGACAGTCAGAGTCTCAGCTAGCTAGCAGATGCTCATGTTCTGTGAGCTCTAAGAAATGGGAGGAATCCCGTTAGCCGGCGAGAAACAATTTGAACGGAGGAAACCACATTGAGAGGCTTCTGGAAGATCTAGTTTGCAACCCACATCAATGGAAAGCCTGTTCTGTTTGCCCCAGCTGCCCTCTGCTGGAGCTGCGGTGAGACCTCCAGGACCCAGAGCCATCTGCCACCGTGGCCTGGCTTGTAACCCTTGTGCTGAATTCCTAGGTGCATGCTCCTGCATCCGTTTTCACCGACACAGCAGATAGCTGACATCTGTCATCAAGGAAGGCAGGAGTTATATATGTAGTCAGGCAGTGGCTGTAGGGTCCCTTACACTCTGTTGCCATGGGAACCCTGACCTGCTGAGGGGTGTACTCTAGGTACCCAAGGAGGGACTCTAGACACCCAGTGAGTGGACTGTCTGCAGAGAGCCCGCAGGTTACTGTTGTGGGGTAACTTGGTCAAACTGTCAGTTGTACTGTGTCATCTGTGGATATGTCACCTCCTTATTTAAAAAAGAAAAACTGCCTTCTCTCTTTTCCTTTTCCCTTTAAAGCAATTCTCAAAGCAAGCCGTGGAACACGTGCAGAGCCATCTCTCCAAGAAGCAGGTGACAGCTACTCTTTTTCAGGTAAGATGAGATGGCTTCGAAACAGCCTGACCTGCCTCTCTAGCAAACTGGGTAACGTTTTCTTAGCTCTCCAAACGCAGTGACGTGCAAGGCTGTCTGCTTAGAGCAGGTGCTCTTGCTGTGACCTGCTGCAGTGCCCACAGTCTTCACAGATGTGCCCGGAAAGAGACCGCTGCACCGTTCTTACCACTGAATGCCCTGGAAATCCATTGAGCTAAGACCGATCCGAAGCCTTCCTTTCTCCCGCTCGGCATCCGCTGTCTGTGATAGGTGGGGGGTGATGCTGAGTGATTATCCTCTGGATGAAGTGAGATTTATGTCCCAGAGTAAGAGGTGATGCTCTGAGAACCCTGGGGAGGGGTCGCACGCCATTTGATTGCTTCTGTGCTGAACACTGCAAAGATTTAAACCGAGACCCGGAAAGCTGGCCTCTCCGCAGGCAGGCCTGTGCCTGTGTGCTGCTGGTTAGGCCGAACAGCGTCTTCCCCCAGAGCCTTTTACAGAGTAGATTTTTTGTTTTGTTTGTTTGTTTGTTTGTTTGTTTTGAAAGAGGTGGCCATGGTAGTGAGGACAGTCAGAGTCTCAGAGAGCTAGCATCTGTTCATGTCTCTGTGAGTTATAAGACGCGAAGGAATCCCGTTAATCAATTAGTTTCCAAAAGTGAAATGAATGAGTTCATCCTTTATTCAATTGCCAGATTATTTACAGTGAGATGCACTGGTGAAGCACAGGCTGGGAGAGGGGCCTGGCTGGGAGTGAGAGAGAGAGAGAGGGGGGCCTGGCTGGGAGTGAGAGGGGGGGCCTGGCTGGGAGTGAGAGAGAGAGGGGGGAGGGCCTGGCTGGTAGGTGACCAGAAGATGCTAGACTCTGCTGGCAACATCCTTAAATTTCATTCATTTTGTCATCATTTATTACACGTGACTGTCCCCTTTTATAGACTGAGGGACCCGAGGACCATGGAGTGCCTGTGTGCTCACACTCACCACTGAATGCAGACTTTGCCCTCCCTTCACTGGTGTGTGTGTGTGTGTGTGTGTGTGTGTGTGTGTGTGTGTGTGTGTAGTCTCTGTAATGTGCCTGACAAAAGCTACCTAAGGATAGAAGGATAGAAGGTGTCCCAGGGGCTCACAGCCAAGTGCTGGGAAGGTGTAGCGCCAGGGTTCTCAGTCAGGAAGCATCAAGGCGGCTCTTCCCTCACAGGCAGGCCAGGAGATCTGTCTCCGTGGCCATCCCGGATCCTGGATCCTGTCAGGTTGGCGGTCAGTGGCTACCAGCACAGGTCTGGTGTGTTGGAACGTGGCCAGGCGGTGGCTAAGGAGTCTAGGGAGGCTTGGCTGTGAATAATAGGAAGAATGGAGCGTTCAATACAACAGAAACATAGACCATGAACGAGCACCTGTCCCCTGTGGAGAAAAATCTATTTGAGGAACCATGGGGGTCTCACTCCCGAGTTCCTCCTGAGCGCCCTGCTGCCGGGACACGGTCTGCTTCAGTAGACTTCCCTTCTCCCAAGGTCTCTGATTATTTTACACGCAAGTATATCAAAAATATTTCCCCCTAAGATCTCCTGGACTCTGGCGAACTCTGAGGTGTGGCCCTCCGCCAGCCTCTTATTCTCGGCTCCAGCTTGTGGGACAGAAAGCCCGGCCCTTTGCTCAGAACCATGAAGCAGAGCTGAGGCAGAAAACAGTTGATCCCCATGTGAGGAACCTGGAGTCTCAGCACCTCCCCGGACCACACAAGCTCCACCCCCACAGCCTCCTTCCCCTTCTGGGTACCGTTGGCTCTCAGTCTAAAAGGCACAGCATCCATTAATAGCAATTAGGATGATCGGCTGTGGGTCTATTAAAACTCAATCCACGTGGAAAGGGCTCATAGCAAGGCATGCTAGGAAATTCCCTCGCAGGGCCAGATGAAAATGTGTGGCATCCCTCCCCACACCCTTTTCCAGAAAGGGCTTGGGACCCCTTTATGTGGCTCACGAAGCCATCTCCGGTCCCTGAGGAAGCATCTGCCTCTAAGGAAAGAGCTGTCCTTGCCTGAGACACTGCAGAGCCTGTTCACATTTTGGGGGAACCTCAAGATGGACCAGCATAGGGGCGGCAGCTGGGATGCTGACCTCGGACCCAAGTCTGTGGGCTTGCGCCCTTTTTCCTTGACTCATTCCTATTTACATGGTGTCATTTTCTTCCCTCCGTTCTTTCCAGCCATACATAGACGAAATCTGCGAAAGCCTTCGAGGGGATATTTTCCAAAAGTTTATGGAAAGGTACGTGGCGTGGTGGCGTGTTGGTGTGGCGTGTGCAGGATGCATGGCATTCCCATGTGTGCTGCCCTTCTAGAGAATGCTCCTTTATCCCTCCACGGGCCCTTGGTGGCCACGACCTGTGGCCAGCCTTCTGCCAGGACGCTTCTTCCTTTATGTTATAGCTCTGGGGTGTGTAGCCCTTGACCCCCCCACCCCCCACCCCGAGATCCACTTCAGGATGGTCTGAAATTGAGACAGCCTGGGGTGCTTCCGTTTTTCCGAGGATCATACGGGAGGCCTGAGCTAACTCTGCGTGATGGCTGTGTTGTATCTGACTCCTATCTAAGGATCTTGAGGCGTGTGAAGCAAGGCAACTCTGGGAACGGATGAACTCTGGGCTCACGGACATCGCTTGCACAGTTCATGAATTCATCCCCATGGGTTTCCAAGTTACAGAGTAGTGTGTCGCCTGACACTCTGAGACTGGTCCACGCCTGCCCCCTGAGCTCTAAACAGTCAGGTCTCAGGGCTCCCAGCCTCTCGAGAGCAGTCAGTACCGTGTGTGTGTGTGTGTGTGTGTGTGTGTGTGTGTGTGTGTGTGTGTGTGTTCACCTCGACTGCGTGTGTTTTGGTTCGACTAGAATCAAGAGACAATTTGTTGCTGGGCGGTGGTGGCACACGCCTGTAATCCCAGCACTCGGGAGGCAGAGGCAGGCAGATCTCTGTCAGTTCAAGGTTGGCCTGGTTTACAAAGTGGGTCCCGGACAGTCAAGGCTACACAGAGAAACCCTGTCTCCAAAAACCAAAAACCAAAAACCAAAAAAAAAAAAAAAAAAAAAAAAAAAAAGACAATTTGTCCTGGAGTGCACTCAATATCTTGGGGACTGACCTCTGATCCTGGCACCAGCAGAAATCTCTGGGAAGAGGTTCAGTGAGGGAATGCAGGCTCGGAGCTGAGCTTTGGCCTCATTCCAGCTTCCCCTCCCTTGAGTGCATCTTAAACTCTTATGTGACCTGGTTCCACTTGCTCCAAGCCCTGGGCCTGATCTGTCCTTACCTCAAGATTTGGTGATCCCTCCTCATGGGATGCAATGGGTGTGACTTGCATTGTAGGCAACACATGTACACACACACACACACACACACACACACACACACACACACCAGGGCATGTAAACACATCTTTAAAGCAGTTCTAGTTTTAGGTAAGTAAACTACTTTGGAAGTCAGTTTGTTGATTTATAACACTTTAGATTGTTTTCTGTCAATGCGTTCTCAAATATATATGTGTACGCATGCCTCGTTGTGAGTGTGGAGCTTGGGTTTGGAAAGCATGTGCAGGCAGGTGGGTGGGTGCACTGAGGGACGTGAGGGACTTCCTCTGAGCTCTGCCATCTGTGGGGGAGAAGGAGACACTGCCTGTCCGTGGCTCCCTGTTGCTTCCAGGGAGTGCAGAAGCTGCCAAAGGCTAGGCTGGGAGCCCAGCTGACTCACTGTCAGGGAAGGACTTGTAGAAAGTGAGCCCCCGAGCCCCTCCCACATCCAGGTTTCACCCCCCTGCAGCCCCCCCCCCCCCCCCCCCCGTGCCACCTCCCGGTCTCCCGGTCTCCCGGGAGTCCTTGGGCTCTGGCTGCCAAAGGCCCCTGGTCCCTAGAGCTTTGCACTCTACCCCAGGTGTTAATGAGGAATGGTACCCAGGTGGCCCTGCTGCAGACTCTGCTAGGCACCCGCGGACACCTGGGCCCTCGCTGAAGAGCAAGTTCATGCTTAGAAGGCAGATGGTACAGGCTATTCCTCCTGTCGGACCCAAACTCTGAGAGGAGGGGAGCCCCAAAGGCTGATGCCGCTGCATGAACCAATGATGCTGGAAACGTGATTTCAAACTTAGTCATGTAGAGATGTTAGGAGGGCCAGCGAGACACTCTCTAAAGGCCAACTTAGGTTCAAGAGGGAAGTTTCAGTGCGAGAAGCCTTTTATTCACGGCCGGTTTAGTGATCCCTGGGGGGCTGCGGCAGTTGGCATCCTAAGCTTCCTCCTGGGATGCTGGCACCTGTGACTTCATAAGAACCTCCTTTCCCCTTTGCGCATAGACCCTTGAATTCTGTGTCTCTTTGAGGAATCAATCAGGGGCTAGGTGAGGTGCAGCCCTCTGGCCCTCCTCTCCTCTCCCCTCCCTCCCCCCTCTCTTTCCCCTTCCCCCTCCTTCCTTCCTTTCCCCTCCCCCCACCCTTTCTCTGGCTCGAGGGATTGACCCCAGGGCCCTAGAGCCATTAGATAGACAACCTTACACCAGGCTGTATGATCCCCGACACACACTCTGCATTTTTTTCTGGACCTCTGTGGTGACACCACCATGTAAACATCCTGCACATTAATGAATAAGCAGCCATAATAATGTCTGTGTTAAGAAGACAGAGGGTGGACATTTGTCCACTGCGTGAACGAAGACAGAGCTTGGCAGGCAGTGGGGAAGGCATCTGGGGTGTCAGTGTGAGGGGCTCTCTGCTGCACCCCATGGGTCTTTGAGAAGCTTGGGAGCCTGCTGGTCTGGGCCCATCTGCTCACCCACACACAGCTGACCTTTGTCCAGTTCCATTTGGTGGCCTTGGCATTTGCAAAATGGGGTCAGGACGCCCCGGCCCACAGAGCTGTTGGAAGGGGGTCAATGCGCCGCGTGGATTTGGCATGCGGTGAACACAGGGTCGGTGTGTTGCCCTTAGGAATATTTGTGTATATTGGGTGTCTTTTTAGTTGTTTATAACAGAAGGTCTAACATAGCAGTCACGGGCCGTCTGCAGCTGCCGAGCCCGTGGACACGAGACCCCCCTCCAGATTGAAATGCCCCTAGTGTGCAAAGGAAGCCAGGTCTTGGGGGGCCTTGTGTGGAAAGAGAGACGCAGGGAACTGCAGTGGTGACTCACCCTGACCACAGAGCGGTAACTTAGGCACAGTAGTTTGCATCAATACACTATTAAATCAAATTACACATGGTAGCATGTGACAATCCCAGAGGGACATAAAGCCTTTCATTATTTATTTATTTATTTATTTATTTATTTAGATAATTGTATTTCATTACTCCTGTACAGCTCCCTCCAGCTCCTCCATGTTTTCCCTCCTCCCAAGTTCACGGCCTCATCTATAATTGCTACTGTTGTGTGTGTACACTGCTATGTGTATGTATGTATAAGCATATACATGTGTGTGTGTGCATGTGTGTGTGCACATCTTAACACAGGCATATAACCTGAGTCCATTTAGTTTTGCTCATGCATACATGTGTTCAGGGCTGATCACTTGGGATTGAACCTATGTGGGCACCCATCCTTGGACAACACCCCTAAATGAAAATTTAGGGGTGGGGCCACGTGAAATGTTTCCTGTTCCCGTTGGCGGGTCAACTGGTATTGTCACTGTGCTGGTCTTGTTCGGGCAACCATATTGCTGAGAGTCCATGGGTGGGGCTTTCCCTGCTGTGCGTTGGTCCTCTGGCTCTTACCGTCTTTCTGCCCGCTCTTCCAAGATTTTCCTGAGCCACGGGTACAAGGGTTGTGCTGCAGGCGTGTCAGCTGTCATGTTGGAGAGTGTTTCCCTTGTGTGAGAGTCAACATGAGCTCGATCCCGGCCCCACCCCACAGAGCTCCCTCTAGAACTCCAGTAAGGGATGTGTAACACTTTAGTAATCACTCGTGTTTTCTCTTTCAGCGATAAATTCACCAGATTCTGTCAGTGGAAGAATGTGGAATTAAATATTCACGTGAGTACCACACTTCTCTGTTTCATTTTCTTTCTTCTTCTTCTTCTTCTTCTTCTTCTTCTTCTTTTTTTTAAATGAAAACTTCCTCTGCCCTAATGTCGTGAGAAAATGCCGTTGTTCTGGAACGTTCTCCCCAAGGGTACGAGCACAGATGTCCTTCCTACAGTTCTCTGGATTAAAAGCCGGGCTCCCATGCTCCTGATAAGCAGTTGGGATCTTAACTTTCTTTTCTCGTGTTTGTGCGGGAGTGAGTTCATGTACGTAAGAAGGGCTATTTTTAAGTTGGGATTGATTGACCCTTTACCAAAAATAACGGCGTCAACGCAAGCCTTCCACTTAATGCGACGTCTATGCAGCCTGGGCTCCTGCCACGTTGTGAAGTTTCCTTCCCCTGTCTTATTGTAGGATATAATAATACGAGTGGAAAACTTTGATAGAATAAGGTTTCAGGGTGGTTTTGTTTGGTTTCCTTTTCCTTATTTTGGAATTGGCAGGAGTAGACTTGGATATTTAGCTCAATGGTGGAACACTGGCCTAGCAAGTGCAAAGCCTCAGGCCTCAGCATGGGGGGCAAATCTCTCTCTCTCTCTCTCTCTCTCTCTCTCACACACACACACACACACTCTCTCTCTCTCTCTCTTTCTCTCTCTCTCTCTCTCTCTCTCTCTCTCACACACACACACACACACACACACACACACACCCCAAACCCCAGGAAAACTGAACAAAGTGACCCTGGGTGCTGGCTGCCCCTGTGTGTGGTTGCTAGGTGTCTCTCCATCCTCCAGGCTGAAGCATTGGTCATTCCAGGGAAGTGACGGATCTGTGGGTCACGTATGGATCTGTGGGTCACGTATGGATCTGTGGGTCACGTATGGATCTGTGGGTCACGTATGGATCTGTGGGTCACGTATGGATGCGCAGTTCGGTTTGCACCCTCTCCCCTCCCTACATGGATCTTCTGGGAATACAGGGTTTTGACTGGACAAAAGATTCAGTTGTGCTTTTGCTTTTAAAGAACTATTTGTACTTATAGCAGTGCTGTTGGAAGAAGGATTCTCTGTGTCTTGGATGATTTTCTAGAAGGGGCTATAACATACACAAATACATACACACATACACAGTCATACATGTGCACCCACACCCACATACAGACAGGCACACAGGCATGCATATGCACACACAGAGACACACTTGCAGTCCAGCATTTGTTCTGAAACAGCTGCCCTCAGCGTGGACTCATGTCTTCCCACTAGGCCGCTCTGCACCGAGAAGGGCCTGACTGTCCCCAAACGCTAGGCTTCCTGGTGGCTGAGGTCACTACTCATTTTGACTAGTAATTCTACACTCCCTCTGCCCCAAGGTCAGGGCTCGCATAACCTAAGGTTTTCAGGAGTGGAGCGACAGTCCCCTCCCACACTGCCGCGCCACACCTGCCTCCACGTTGGGCCTTGTGTGCCATGGGGTAGTGAGTGGCTGAGGGAGGAGGTCATTCCGGAGGACGCCACCCTGCAGTCTCCTGGGACAGGGAGGTGACACGGGCCCTGTCTGCGCCTCACACTGACTCCATGTGGCTTTCTGTCTTCGCTTGTCTCACGACTCCACAGCTGACCATGAACGACTTCACCGTGCACAGGATTATTGGCCGAGGAGGGTTCGGCGAAGTTTACGGCTGCAGAAAAGCAGACACGGGGAAAATGTGAGCCTCTGTCTTGTCTCGACGGGATTGTTGAGAGCACTTTGTGGAGGCCTTGGTCCTACAGAAAGAAATAGATGTTTGATTTTGGACAGTAAGCCCGGCCCTTCACTTCTTAGGGCCACAGGGAAGCTAGCAGCAAGGAACACGTGGAGTGCCCACGTCAGGGTGGCACATCCTGCAGTTGTTACCCACCTGTGAGCTTGAGCCAGGGACCTGTGGTGCCTTTCCTCGTGCAGGCTTCTGCAGCGAGCGTGCCCCGGCCTGAGTGTGCTTTCCACTTCATCCTTCAGTGAACAGTTTTACGAAAGCCACCCTGGCGGTGATGATGAAAGAGCCACACATGGAGCATTGTGAAAGTCTCTCATCAGGGATAAGACATTTCCCACAGTCTGTGGTTAAGCTTCTTGCTGCCTCAAGAGCTGCTTTCCTAATAGGTCACGTGACAGGGTCTCGTATAGCCCTGGTTGGCCTGATACTTGCTGTGTAGACCAGGCTGGCCTCAAACTCACCGAGATTCACCTGCCTCTGCCTCAAGGTGTTTTCACCGACACGCCCAGCTCACAGTGTGCCAGTTAACAAAACACAAACACAAGGGGTTTTTCAGAGTCCTAGACTCTGATGCCAGTTGGGGGGGGGGCGGTGGGGAAGTTGAACTGCAAGTTTGTGTAGCCTGGTGTGGGTTCCCGGCCTGGACTGCGCCCTTGCCCCTGTGTTCCCAGGTACGCCATGAAGTGCCTGGACAAGAAGAGGGTCAAGATGAAGCAAGGCGAGACGCTAGCGCTGAACGAAAGGATCATGCTGTCTCTCGTGAGCACTGGGGTGAGCAGCCGGGCCAGGTCCTGAGGCTTCGGAACGCTTGTCCGTTGCGTGTGTTTGTCCCAGCGGATCACAAAGTAGGTTGAAGGAGGGCGGGTTAGGGTGTGGCACAGGGTGCAGCACGGGCGGACACACGCTGGGTGGACGACGCCTCCAGTGTGGGGCCTTTCCGCCCAGATGGAGGCACGGCCAGTGCTACCCCTTGTCCTGCACACCCGGCGCCTCCCTCAGAGTACTTCCTGTCTCCCGGCTTCCTACTTTGCAGACCGTAGTGCCCAGATGGCAGAAAGTTAATGATGAGAAGAACGCTTGAATGTAATTTAAAAATTGCCGACACATGGTAGAAAGCTAACCGGAGGGGGAAAGGCTTCTCGAATGTTCGTCCCTTCATGAGCCGGGCGGAGGGCGGGACTTCCACTCCGACTTGTTTGTCTGGGAAGGGTGTTGTCAGCCTAATAAACCACGGCTGGAGATTAGGGGGGTGAGCACTTGATGGGCAGGCATCGAGGCCTTGGGGTTAATCCCTGTACCCTGCCCCCCCCAAAAAAAAAACCCACAGTGGCCTGTACTTGTTTGTACAGAAGCCACCATACAAAACGGCACATCCAAGGCAGCTGTCCTTGTCACTATGCAGGCATGTCAGCCAGAAGTCAGAGCACAGCAGGGGCTTGGGACCAAGGGCATAGAATTGTGTGTGTGTGTGTGTGTGTGTGTGTGTGTGTGTGTGTGTGTGTGTATAGCCCTAGCTGTCCTGGGCTCTCTTTGTAGACCAGGCTGGCCTCGAACTCACAGCGATCCACCTGCCTCTGTTTCCCGAGTGCTGGGATTAAAGGTGTGTGCTACCTTAATGGCTAATCAAGGAGCCCCTTTCAGCCTTCGAGAGGGAAGGGCAAACGAGAACAGACCCGCCCTTTCCAGTTCTTGGCCACCCTGACCCTAGCTCACCTTTCGGATCATCCCTTTGGGAGGCAAAGTGTTTTTTCCGTGACCTGCTTTTATTGAATTGCGGTTGATAACGACTCTAGCATTTCTCTTCAGAGCTTCTGGGGGGGCTGTTTGCTGCTGAAGCACAGTAGCCACACTGTTTAGGTGAACTGTAAAATGAGAGCAAGCGAGCGGGGCTCTAGATAATCCCGCCTTATGCAGGTGTGCCTTCCAACTCCGGACACTCAGCCTTTTTTTTTTTTTATGAGGTGTTTTTTGTTTGTTTGTTCATTTGTTTGTTTTGTCTTGTTTTAAGCCCCAGTGGTTTTCAGGAAGTGCTATGGAGAATGGCTTTTGATGTTGGAAAGCTACAAGGCCTGATTGCCTGTGTTCTTCAACTATTTCCTTTACTGGGCTGGGGGGTGGGTGAGGAGCATGCATCTATGCTTTGGTTCTGACCTAAAGGAAATACATGGGAAAACAAGGTTACGTTGGGCCACCAACTTGAACTAACCCTAGGAGAATTAACCCTCCTGAACTCGAAGCTGCTCTGTCAATAGTGACACAGGAGCTTCAGCCTGTAGAGCCATAGTAAAATGACTCGGGGCTGTCAGCATCTGGTTCTGCGTGTCCTGGACGCCACGGGACACGCCTTCTGGTGTCTGCACGGCCCCTGGGCCAATGGTGCTTGTGGGTAGCGGGTTCTTAGGCACCACCCAGCCTTTCTCTCCTACTGGCTCTGCTCCACACCATGTCAGTGATAAGCGCTGTGCGGCTTGAGCTAAAGCAGTGAAAACAACTGTAGCCTCCGGTGTTTGTTCAGTCTCATTAAAGAGATTGCCCCAGGGGGAGCAAATGAGCTCCAGCCTAGTGTATCCAGAGGGCCTTCGGGGGAGGGGGTTCCTAGGAGGGGTGGGGGAGGGCTGGCTGCAGGCGTTGTACAGTCTCCCACAAGTGTGGACAGATGTCCAATGAGGCCATCTGAGTTTGCCATCTGCACCTGTTGCTGTCAGGCTGTGACCCCGCCCGCAGGGAAGGCTATGGCGGCAGGTGCAGCCAGGCTAGGTGAGGTAGCGCTGAGTTTTCCCAGGTGTGAACATTGAGGTGGGCAGAGGCCATCATCACAGGGTCTGCGGCTGTGAGCGACAAGCCTTGGTCCAAAGGATCTGAGAAATTCAAGCTTGAATGGCTTGCTTGCTCAGAACATGGTGGTCGGAGCTTAGGCTGGTAAAAAAAAAAAAAAAAAAAAAAGAGTGGAGGGGAGCCAGCTATGCGGAACGTGGGGCCTCCATCACGGCTAACTACCCTTTTCTTTGTGGCCTCATACAAGCAGGTTCCCTATTCGGGGCCTTAGCTTCCTGGCCTTTGAATTACGGAACTGAAACCTTCAGGGATTTTTCTTTTCTTTTCTTTTCTTTTTTAGACCCTCTAATTCTAAATCTAAAAACGTGTTCCCTATCTTACTGAAGACGCTCGCTCACTTTCTCAGGGAGACACAGCCCCTCTGCAGCTCTTCCCACGGTTGTCACTAGAAGGACCACGGGCCGCCGTGTTCCCGGATCTCCCCTGTGAGGTCCCCTGGTGCCCTGGCTGCAGTTCCTCACCCCGGTTGGGAAAGACCCTGGCCTTGCTGAGTTTCAGGTCTGCCCACTTCTCTGTTCCACTGAGCTGCCCATTAGGCCACAGGGAGAGTGTCTGGGGAGTCCCACTGAGGATAAAGAGGGAAGTGTGGAACGGGACAAGATGGCACCTCCCAGAAGGTCGTGGAAAGATCTGTCACAAGCTAGAGTCATCCGGACAGAGGGAACTTCAGTTGGGAAAATGCCTCCATGAAGTCAGGCTGTAAGCAGCATCTTCTCAATTAGTGATCGATAGGGGATGCCCAGCCCTTTATGGGTGATGTCATCCCTGGGCTGGTGGTCCTGGGTTCTATAAGGAAGCAGGCTGAGTAAGCCATGAGGAGCAAGCCAGTGAGCAGCACCCTCCATGGCCTCTGCATCAGCTGCTGCCTGCAGGTTCCTGCCCTGCTTGAGTTCCTGTCCTGACGCCCTTCGGTGATGAATGGTGTAAGATGAATAAATCCTTTCCTCCCCAACTTAATTTCTTCATGACAGCAACAGTGACCCTAACTAAGACAGAAGGCCTCTGAAACCTTCACAGGAGGGTGGTGCTGTGGCTCCTGTACCAGAGGATGCACAACTGCTGGAGTCAGCAGATTAAGCATCTCAGCAGAACAGAGGGCCGAGGAGGAGGCTGTCACTCATCTTGGCCTGATTTTTCTCTAGGAGACTTACAGAAATGAGTCCCAAGTCTGTACACCCTTAGTTTACAACGCACGGCAGCTCCAAACCATCCGCACAACCTTTTACCCGTGGAGGTTTTGGGAATCTGTTATTTTGCGTTTTGTGTGTGCGTTTGAGCATGCGGCTGTGTGTGTGTGCGCGCCTATGCATGTGAGTGTGGAGGTCAGAGGTCAATGCTGGCCATTGCTCTCAGGTTGTTAGATTTCCCCTGTGTTTTGAGGTAGGTTCTCCCTGATCTGGGCCTCAACAACTGAGCTAGGCCAGGGAGGCCCAGGGATCACCTCTCTCTGCCTCCACGGGGTTGGGACTGCGCTTGCATGCCTCCACGCCTCCCTCTCTGGGTTCTGGAGATCAAACCCAGGCGCTCTCGATGGTGTGGTGAGAGCCTTAACGTCTGAGCGTCTTCCCAGCACCGAGGTTTTAAGGAAGGTGTGCTGGGGAAACCTCAACGTTGTCTTTGGATTTTTAATAATTCACAGCGTTGAGAAGGACTGTGTTGTATGGATGGGCTGCGTTGTTGGTGAGACTCTTTAGCGGTGAGGACACACGGGGAATCTGAACAGATCCTGTGGTGAGTCCAGCAGGGGTCTGATGCATGGCCAAGGAGATGCAGGTTTGTCAGGAGCCCGAAGGCCTGAAGTCGCCTCTGGGTCACCGGATCCCTGCCCAGGCCTTTCCTCTCCTCAGCTCTCACAAGGCGGCTGTCTCTGCTGTTAGCCTGACCCGTGTGTGGCTGTTTCTACTTCTCTCTCCCTGAGAGGGTGAGATAGCCCACGTCGCTGCACGTGACAGCCACTCCCTGTGCGCCTGAGTAGTAGGTGGGCAGCGGGACCAAAGCCAGCTTGAGGTCTCCCTCTGGACAGTCCACGAGCCAAGAACGCTTCACCCATCTCTAGAAGCCTTGTAAGAAAAGGACACAGAGACTGGTGGCAGACGCTGTGTGGGGTCTGTGGAGCCTGAGCAACACTCAGCTCCAAAGTCTCATCCGTGTGTGTCCCCTCCCCTGCTCTCCTCCGAGGCCCTTCTCAGGCTAGGCTAATCCAGGCAGAGCCGTCAGGCAGCTCTGGAGGCCTCAGGCTCCCCTGCTGCTGAGTTGCCAGGTCGTGGTGATGCAAAACCCAGGTAACAGCTGCCAACAGCTGGGCCTGGCTCAGCACCATGGTGCTAACGGGGTGTTAATGCAGAGCCTGTGGCCCGGCAGTGTCTCTGCTTTGTTGTGTAGCCTGCTCAGCTGTCCAGCACAGACAGAAAACACTGACCCCACCTGTGGCCTTTTGTGTTACACTTATTACACTCACCGTGACCGGCCATCTGCACGTGTGCCTCTCTTCTCTGTTACCCAGTTTTGTACTTGAGCCTAGGCCATGCTGCCTGAACCACATTTGCTTCATAAGTATGTGTATGTGTGCGTGCATGTGTATGTATGTATGTACATGTGTGTATGCATGTGTAAATATGTGTACACATGTGTACATGTGCATATACATATATGTACTTGGGTATTTGTGTGCACATGTGCATACACCTGTGTATGTCTGGTTGTGTGTGTGTATATATGAATATATGTATGTGTGTGAACCTGTGTGCATGCATATGTGTTCACCTCTGTGTCTGTGAATACATGTATGCACTTATGTGTGTACACATGTGTATGCATGTGTGTTCATGTATATATAGCATATGTGCATGCTTGTATGTGTGTGTGCATCTTTGGTTGTCTATGTGTGTATGCATGTTTATGTGTGTGTGCATGTGCATGTGTGTACGCATGTGTGTGTGCGCGTGTGTGATAACCTAAATGCAGGAGTGTGAGATGCTCATCCATATGTGTACCTGTGGAGGCCAGAGGTGGGTGCTGGCTTCCTCTGTCGCTCTGTACTTTGTTTTTTGAGACAGGGTCTCACACTGAAGCTTGAGCTTGCTGCTGACTGGGCTAGACTGAGTGGCCAGTGGGCCCCAGGGATCCTCGTCTCTCTGCCTCCCCTGTGCTAGCGCGCGTGCTCAGCTGCTGTTTCTTTAATGTGGGTGCAGGGCTTCTGAGCTCAGGCCCTCATCTGCCTCCATTGCTTGTTTTTCTTAAAGCGTGTCTATACGTGACCCTTTAGAGCCCCACGCATTGATCAACATGTCAGCGTTCGTTTCCCTTAGGGTTCTGTGGACTCTGTAGACGATTCGAGGGGCGCAGACACCTGTCTACTGTTGAGGCATCACTCACTCTACAGCACGTTTTCCACCTTAATTTCATTCTAATAACACAGGTCCTAACAGCCCTCTTGTTTGGGTCTCCTGAGTTCAAAGCAGAGACTCAAATAGTTAACTGGTCCAGGACCCAAACTGTGGCCAGCAGAGACCAGCATCCCATGATCAGAAAGAACAGTACCGAGGTGAATCGGGGTGCGAGGACGCCCCAACTCCAGCTGCCCCCGTGGCGGTCCCGGCCTCTGGCTCTGTCGTTAGCTGGGTCTGCTGCTCTGTGGCTCCGGAAGTGACCAGTGTGTGTCACATTCAGAGCCAGGGAGAGGGCTCACCAGGAGTCCACAGTGGGGGAACTGGTGGTGGCCATGCTTTCTGGGGCAGCTTCTGTTCTTCTCACGGGCTTGTGTTTCCCTGCTCCAGGACTGCCCCTTCATCGTCTGCATGACGTACGCCTTCCACACGCCGGACAAACTCTGCTTCATCCTGGACCTGATGAACGGTGAGTGAGCCCTGGGCGTCTGGCTGCAGCGCGGAGCTCCGTGTGCTCTTCCCTCTGAGCCGGAGACACCTAGGGGTGCCGGGCTCTGTGAGGCTGTCCCATCACGGGCTGTCACTGTAGTCCGAGGGTATCTGTGCCCTTTGATTTTCAGTAGATACGTCCTGCAATACTGGCCATGGTTTCTCTCTCAGCCTGCCATCCTCTCCCGTAGGAAGCTGGGTTGAGAAAGTCTCACAAAGTAAACACTGGCTGTGGAGTTGTTTTACCTTCTGGACTGCAGCTGGCCTCGGCCTTTAATTAGCATATTTCTGGGTCTCAACTCTTAGGAATGGAGTATCTCCCAGGAATGTAGGCCCCAGATTGACACGCCTTCAGGAGCTGGCTCCCAAGGGCTGGTTTCTGTAGACTCTGCCTTGATTTTCTGTGCCCCTTAAGTCCTCGGGACTTTGCGTTCGTCTTTGAAACCGTGAGCAGCCTCCCCCAAGATGTGCAGACACAAAATGTTCAGCTGGAAAGGGCTTTCAGCGCGAGAATGTGATATCTGAACACTTGGAGTATTTTTAGGAAAAGCTGAAATGATGAAAGATGAGCCATTCAGCTATTCAGATGTTTATTAATTTATTTATTTTTTTTAGTTCATTTGACGTTTTATTATGTTTTGAGTGTTTGATTTGAGCTCAGCTCCAACCCCAAAATAGGAAAGACAAAAAAATCAGTAGCGAGCCAAAGATGCCGGAGCCAATGGTAGATCTTGGCGTTGGTGGGGGTGGGGGTGCTCCTGGAGGGGCTAGGGCAGAGTGGCCTCTTCCCTGCCAGGGCGAGGAGAGGGCAGAGGCCAAACTGGTCCACTGGAAAAAGCTTTATTTAGTGTGTCAGTATGCCCCAGGAGGAGGGAGAGGTGTGTGAAGTCCAGGTCAACAAAGTCAGACACGTGGCAGCCCTTGCCATGTACCCTCCCCCCACCCTGGGCCTTATGGGCAGTCCTCGAAGCCACACAGCTATTTCCTTTCCCCAAATCATGTTACACGCAACCCTGATCAGGGCAACAGTTTTATGAGCGCTGTCAGGTGCCCACTGCCTGGGTTCTGTCACGTATGCCTCACTGTCTTGACAGCATCAACATCAAACCTCCCTCCATGGGACCAGTGTTTAGTGTTAAGGATTTTGGTTTTGGTTTTGTTCTGTATTTTAGCCATGGCAATGTCAAGGAGGTCACTACTTTGGACTGCGTAGGTGGGTCCAGTTACCGGGCAGTGTGTAAATAACCAGAGGTTCAGTTGGACCACGCTTGGTGGCGTGACTGGCAGCCGAGCTGCCAAGCCCCGACTGGTTGCTCTGTCCCATCCACGAGACGTGGTCTCACCCATCGCCCCCTTGAAGCTGTTTCTATAATGAGCAACATCTTTGGCCAAAAATGACAGACATCAAAGACAGATGTTGAGGCAGAAAGGAAGAGTCACAACCCCCTTTTCTCTAGGATGACCTCCGTCCTCTCTCAGTGAACAGCTGTGACTTGCCCTCTGCGTCCCGTTGCAGGAGGCGACATGCACTACCACCTCTCCCAGCACGGGGTGTTTTCTGAGAAGGAGATGCGCTTTTATGCCAGCGAGATCATCCTGGGCCTGGAGCACATGCACACCCGCTTCGTTGTCTACAGAGACCTGAAGGTAAGGCGGGTCGGGGTGTGCCCACGGTCCCCTGAGACACCCCGCCCCTGCGCCCTGCCCTTTATCTACAGTAGGGCCCTGTGTGTCTTTCTTCCTAGCCCCGTCTCAGTCTCAGCCCCGACAAAGTTGTTCACCCTGTGACCACTGCAGGGGCAGTACCTGTGGCCGGTCCGTGTTGTCATGGCAACTTCAGTGCCTGCTAAGGTGCTGGTCGCAGCTCTCCTTCTTAGTTCAGGAATTACACATAAAGAGGACTCTGGCATTCCTGCTTTGGATAAAGTCACAGCTCAGTGGACGGTCACCAAGGACCAGATCCCGCCCTGCTAGTTGGTCGGAGTTTGAGAGGGATAAAGATGAGCCAAGATAAAGAGTGGTGGGGCTCCTGCGGGACGAGGCTGTTGGAGGGACAGAGAGGTGGCTGTGGAGGACAGCTCAGCCTGTCGAACTTGCCAGGTGTTTGTGATTCTTGCTGAGTCGAGGTTGAATCCCTGAGCTGTGGTCAAATTACCGTCTTTGCTCCCTGGATGATAAAGCAATGAACTGCATACTCTGACTTCCCACTCTGGAGGTGCTGGGCTCTCCATGAAGGAGGGGTCTGGGTAGTTCCTGGGTGTGTCCATGGTGACGCCCATAAATGTGCGATGCCAACAGAGGAGAAGATTAAAGGGACTGCCTTAGTTAGGGATTCCATTGCTGTGATAAACCACCATGACCAAAACCAACCTGGGGAGGAAAGGGGCTTGTAGCTTGTAGGCCATCACCGAAGGAAGTCAGGGCAGGCACTCAAGCAGGGCAGGAACCTGGAGGCAGGAACTGACGCAGAGGCCATGGAGGGTGCTGCTCACTAGCTTGCTCCCCATGGCTTGCTCAGCCTGCTTTCTTATAGAACCCAGGACCAGTAGCCAAGGGGGTGGTCCTACGCACAATGGCTGAGCCTTCCCTCATCAGTAACTGATTAAGAAAGTGCCCTACAGACTTGCCTTCAGCCTGGTCTTAAGGAGATATTTTCTCAGTTATGTTTCTCTCTTCTTGGATGACTCTAGCTTGTGTCAAGTTGGCAAAACAAACAACCCCCCTGCCCTACAAAAACAAAAAACCCTGAGCAAACATAACCAAGGATAGAGACCTTAGCAGATTATAGGCACATGTGTGAGGTATGTAAGTTAACAGCAAGAGGTGACTCAGGGGTGATGGACAGCTTACCAATAGGATAAGAAAACAGAAAAAAGAAAAAAAGAAAACAGTTGGAGAAAGTATTTGCCTCTCGTCTCTGTCTCCTTCTGGAACATGTTCCTTTCTCCTAGGTTCTGTAAAACGTTTTCTGCTTGTTTGAGGCAGGGCCCTCCCAATGAGATCCTCCTGCCTCATCCTCCGGAGTGGCAGGGTACAGATGTGCTCCACCCCGCCCCATCCTGCTGAACATAGACTGGTTTGGTTTTGAGCGCATGGGTTTTTGTTTCGTTTTGTTTTGTTTTTAAAGAATACTTCTGTAAAAGTCAATTTTTTTTTTGGACTAAAGAATTATTCTCTTAGCTTTTATGTGAGCATACAGAAGAAAAGATAATTTTTTTTTTATTGGACTAGAAATAACCAGATGCTGGTTGGCTCATGGCATGTTAGTTGTTCGTGAATTTTATGAGGAACCAGATAGAGGCTGACAGCTAGCTCGTGGAGCTGCTGGCCTGCGTCTTAATTTAAACCCTCGAATGGCTTTTACCCATCCCTTGGCTGTTTTGTTTCCTAAGCTATTTAGCAGGCAATGATGTTATTTAATTCCCATTCAAATTTAATTCCGGCCACTCATGGTTATTCATGTTCCGGTGTTGTAGGTGCTTGCCCGTTATTTCTATTTCAGGAAAAACAATAGGTGCTTCATGGTGGAAAGATATTCCTGAGGTGACTGTGGTTGGGTGTGTCGGGGCGTGTGGATGGACATCCCAGTCCTGTCAGAGTCAAGCTCAGACTCTGGTTGGGAGGGCCCTGGTCAGCGGTGCCTGCCCATCAGGGCAGGCTCGGTGCTGTGATGCTTCCAGCCCTCAGATCGGCAGCTGCAAGTCTCTGCAAGATCCCTCCCTGTCTGTGGCCCTTGCAGCCGTGTCCTCTGAAACCCTGTGGTGCGCAGATGGTATGAAGCCTGTGCCCCACTCACCATTGCTAGGATGTTCATGCAGGCTACACAGAAGCTTATGGAACAATGGGGAGGACATGCTTCATGCCCATGGTGGCAGCCCTCCTGGCCCATCCCCTGGGCATCATTCCCT
This sequence comes from Acomys minous, assembly GCF_964271855.1. NCBI lineage: Eukaryota > Metazoa > Chordata > Mammalia > Rodentia > Muridae > Acomys > Acomys minous. The sequence continues at coordinate 95,626,658 of NC_140498.1, forward strand.
GCTGGGAAGGGTCCTTTACCTCGCTCACTGAAGTCAGCAGAGGGGGGCTGGGTTCCCTGTCCTGCTGCCTTAGTTTGAGAACACAACAGAGTTCCCAGTGGTGAGGTCATGTCAGCCATGATGAGGTGATGACGTAGATGTGCACCCTAAAGAGGTCACGTCGGCCATGATGAGGTAATGATGTAGATGTGCACCCTCAAGAGGTCATGTTGGCCATGATGAGGTGATGACGTAGATGTGCACCCTCAAGGGGTCATGTTGGCCATGATGAGGTGATGACGTAGATGTGCACCCTGTGTAGGTCACATCGGCCATGATGAGGTGATGACGTAGATGTGCACCCTCAAGGGGTCATGTTGGCCATGATGAGGTGATGACGTAGATGTGCACCCTGTGTAGGTCACATCGGCCATGATGAGGTGATGACGTAGATGTGCACCCTGTGTAGGTCACATCGGCCATGATGAGGTGATGACGTAGATGTGCACCCTGTGTAGGTCATGTCGGCCATGATGAGGTGATGATGTAGATGTGCACCCTGTGTAGGTCATGTCGGCCATGATGAGGTGATGATGTAGATGTGCACCTGTGTAGGTCATGTCGGCCATGATGAGGTGATGATGTAGATGTGCACCTGTGTAGGTCATGTCGGCCATGATGAGGTGATGACGTAGATGTGCACCCTAAAGAGGTCGTGTCGGCCATGATGAGGTGGTGACGTAGATGTGCACCCTCAAGAGGTCACATCGGCCATGATGAGGTGATGATGTAGATGTGCACCCTGTGTAGGTCATGTCTGCCATGATGAGGTGATGACGTAGATGTGCACCCTCAAGAGGTCACGTTGGCCATGATGAGGTGACAGTGTGGGGCATGCATCCTATGAAGGTCATGTTGGCCATGATGAGGTGATGACATAGGGGTGCACCCTGTGGAGGACGTGAAGCTCCAGTGGCCTCCTGAACTCTTTTCCTTTCAGCCTGCGAACATCCTTCTGGACGAGCACGGCCACGTGAGAATATCCGATCTTGGCCTTGCCTGTGACTTCTCCAAAAAGAAGCCTCACGCCAGCGTGTGAGTATCATGTCTGCTGCGTTTGCCACGTTTCTGCACCACGGCACCTGTGCTCAGGCAACACCACCTGGCCAGCCGTGCCCCTCATCTCCTCACCGGCTGGGGGTTCCTGTGCGGTATTCAGTAACAGGGTGGTGGGGTGCAGATAAGAGCAGGGTGCTTCCTGTCACTGTCCGCGGGGAAGGACTTGGCTCCTGGGGAGCTGACGCCTGCTCAGGAGCCAGCCACTTCATAGGACGGGGGGCCGTCCCTGCAGACGCTAACTGCACACAGCCTATGAGACTCTGGGCAGGTCTGCTCACCTCTTTGACAACCTCTTCGAGAGGCATGTGATGTCTGCCTTGAATTCCCCCAGGGAAGGCTCAGGGCCGACTTTTCCATCTCAATCATCTGCTGTACTTCTGAGGAGTCAGCCACCCACTTACAGGCCACACTGTTAGCCTTGGAGGGGAAGCAGTTTCATGGCCACAGGGAAGTAGTCTTGAAGCCACAGCCCTTAGCCGGCTCTGCAGACTCAGACTGCTCTGGTGGTGGTGATGCTAAGTGCAGGTGACCTGGCCTGAGGCCGCCTCTAAGTCAAAGCCTTGCCCCAGCTCTGAAGAAGAAACTGTGCTGACAAGCCACACCCCCAGCTCCCACTTTGTCTGTTAGAATGTCTCCCTCTGTGCCTCAGATGGCTAAGTGGGTAACCTAGCCTCTCAGCCTGACCACCTGAGTTCCGTCCCCAAAGCCCACATGATAGAAGGAGAAAACCGACTCCCCTAAGTTGTTCTGTGACCTCGAAGCCGTGCCTGAGTATGCGCCCCACCCCCCACATGCACGTGCAGACACTAAATAAATATTAAAACATCCCACTCTCAGCACTGAATCTTTTACGACTTCATGTTACTGCCCCTCTGGGCATGCGTTCTCTCTGCTGAACGCCCCCCCCCCCCACAAGTCCCCAGAGTCTCTTCCCATGGGTCTCTGTGGAAAATAAACAACAGACTTTTCTTTTGTGTAGCTAGAAGTGAAAGGCTGGATAACAGGTGCTTTTACGAGGGCCCTGCCTCAAATCAGAACTGCCTTTGAAAGCCCTGGGTCACGCGCTTGGTAGTAACTGGCATTGCTTCTGTAGGTAGATCTGAAAGCATCGGCACCCTCACGGGTTGTGGCTACCTGCGCTTCTCCCAGGAAAAGCGCCTTGGCCGCTTCAGAGAGATGCTTTTGAATTTTTAATGCCACCACGCTTTGGTATGACAATGCCTCCAGTTTACTGTGGTCATAACCAAGTCTGAATAGGAGAGTTCATAAGAATTCATCCTCCCGGAACCTAAGCTCCGTGCTGTGGGGTTGTTTATCCCACTCGCCTGGCTGCCCTGGTCACGACCGGTCAAACCAGCTCCAAAAGGCGGGCTGCTCTGTCTGCTGTGAGAAGAACTGTATTTGAACAGTTTCTTTTTCTGTCACTGTGATAAAAAAACACCCTGCCAAAAGCAACTTAAGGGGAGATTTGTTTGGTTTGTAATCCCAGGTTAAGCTGCACCTTGGCAGGGACATCCCAGCTGTAGGCGGCCATGCGCACATCACATCCTGTCAGGAAACGGTCTGTGCCCAGGTTGCTCTCTCCTTTTACCACAGCCGGGGACCCAAGCCTAGGGAATGGTGGATCTTTCCACCTCAGTTAACCAATGCAGTCACAGGCGTGCACAGGAGTGAGTAACCCCTCCCAGATGTGCTTAGACATTCCAGATCCGCCAGTGACGGTTGACACTGACCGTCTCAAACAGCCTTCACAAAGAGACTGGACTGAGTGGCCAGGCTCCTGGTTTAAATGCTGGCACCTTCCATGCGGATAAAGACACAGGGAGCAAGACTTTTTTTTTTTTCCATCTTATTATTTTACACCGAGGCATTTTTTGTGGCTAGGACTGAATTGAAGGCTTCAGAGCGCAGACCTGGCTTTGAGTCTCTCCTCCCAGCCCTGTCTGCCCCGTTATCTCTTGTGCAATCAAGGAAAGCATGGTGATGTTGCCCTTCCTTGACAGTTCCAGGCATGAGTCTGCCAAGTTCCAGAAGTGTTTATTTCAGAGAGAGAGAGAGAGAGAGAGAGAGAGAGAGAGAGAGAGAGAGAGAGAGAGAGCTGAACCTGGCAACTGGCAGAACCCCAGGCAGATAGGGACCACTGAGGGGGTAGGGGAGGGGGTGCCAGGGGATCCGGCAAGGCTGGGTGTGCCATCGGCTAGGTCCCAGCTGCTTCAGGTGTGCCAGCCCGCAGTCAGTGCAGCATCTGCATAAAACCCCATCGGTTTTACAGGCGTTAACAACCACTGTTGACAGTGTGCAAATTAAGGTGCAGAGAAAGTCAGGTCGCAGGCGCACAGTAGGGCTAGAAAGACGACCCCTCTGTCCCACATAGATGCTGTGTTCCAGGCAGAGGAAACTGCTCGCCTCCCCTGGGCTTCAGAGATGGATCTGGGTTGAGATGGATGGCCAGGCTCCCCCAACCCCCACCACACACCTGGCTTTCCTTTTGTTCGAAGCCACAGATGTGGACCTTGAGCACTGTCTCTCGGCCGCTGAGTCTTCAAGGTGGTCCGCAGTTTCCAGTATGGGCTCAGGCTGGGCGGCAGGCTCATAGCTTGTGGCCAACGTGAATTTATGTTGCCAGCCACAAGCCTGAGTCCTCACTTACATTACAGAAGAGCTTAGCCGAGCACCATGGCGTCCTTGCTCAGCTGTACGCCTGTATTCATGGTGGTCTATCTGCCTGCGCAGGCCATCTGTGAGCATCTGGCTGCCATGCAGGCCGCTGAGGGAAGCCCCAGTGGCTGGAGCTGTACATCAGCTTGTTTGATCTCTTCTGGGGAATGTCCCTCCACTCCCCACATCATGGTTCAGTCAATGGATGGCGCTTAAAAGCCACCTCACGTGGCTTCCCAGGCGAGGCTGAGACTCAGCTTTCCCAGGAAGTGTGTTGGAAGCCCCGGCAGAGGTCTTCGCTGTTCCCAGCATGGCTCTCTTGATCTTGCGCTGGGCTGGCCATGTTCCACCAGCACCCATAGTGTTGCGCATCCTCCTCAGGCCCCCGCACCCCCATGCGCCCCAGTGATCACCAGGGGTTTCTGAGTCAACCCTCAGTGTGCATAAGCCGGTCGGCAGCACTTACCCTAAGGGCGAGGATGAAGGAGTGCCGAGCTGGGTGCAGGACTTCCTGTCCTGCCTGCCTGGGTTCAGTTCACCTCCTGGGCCTCGTGACGCTGAGCCCTGGCCACACCTCCCTGCCCAGTCCCTGCCCTCTAAATGGGGGGGGGGGCACCCTTCTGATTCCAGAGTGAGCGCACTCCCGTGACCATCTCCCTTCCCTCCCCAGGGGCACGCATGGCTACATGGCTCCTGAGGTGTTGCAGAAGGGGACGTCCTACGACAGCAGCGCTGACTGGTTCTCCTTAGGCTGTATGCTCTTCAAGCTCCTGCGGGGGTGAGTGGGACTCAGATGTCCTGTCCTGGGGCCGGGCCGCTTGGATCCTGGGGGGAGGTCAGCTCACCAGTACAGAACTCGCCTTGTGTACACAGCACCCTGGGTCCCATCCTCAGCCTGGGTGCAGGGAGAACACCTCGATGTGAGGTTAAACCGCCGCCACTGCTGCTGAGTGGCCTTTAAGCCACACTGCCACAGGTGATGGCCACCGTGGTCCCTCCTGTTTCACTGGGGCCAGCTTCTGTCCTGAGGGCTCGGAGCTCAAAGCCTGTGGCTTCATGTTTTTGTTCCACTCCACAGGGCCCATATACTTTAAAGTAGGAACAAGGTAAACATAAGACTAAGTGCGACAGAGGAAGGGGCCTTTGAAGTGATTCCGTGGTGGGCCGTGTTCTGGGACTAGGTGAAAGTATTAAAACATGGGTGTTTGGAGAAGGTGGTGGGTCTTCCTTCCCCACCTGTAAATGGCTCCTCGGTGATTCCTGAGCCTCAAGCACCTGGGGGTGGAAGAGCCAAAGTGACCCTGCCTGAAAAGTTGTCACTTCTCTGTGAGCCTGCTGCAGCTGTGTCTCTGAAGCCAGCCTCTAGACCATCTTCTAGGCTGCAGAGGGGATGGGCTGGGCAGCTTGGGATGTGTTCTCACACCTGCATGGTCGACCGCTCTGCTGGCACCTTGTGTGACTTTCTAGATGTTTCCGGCGGGTTTAACTGGGAGCTCAATTCTAGTGGAATCCAGGCATATTTTTCATTCTCCCCAAAAGGTCTAAGAAAGATCCTTGTCAGGCTGGAGAGATGGCTCAGAGGTTAAGAGCACTGACTGCTCTTCCAGAGGTCCTGAGTTCAATTCCCAGCAACCGCATGGTGGCTCACAACCATCTATAATGTGATCTAATATGCACTGTATACATAATAAATAAATCTTTTAAAAATATTTAAAAAAAAAGAAAGATTCTTGTCCCTACTTCCTATCCAGAGTTCCTTCTTATCAGCTGCCCAGGAGCCTGGCCCCACAGCCCGCTGAGGGCTTGCTGTGCCCCTGGGGGAATGCATTGAGTGCACTGTGGCTGTCATATATTTCGTTTGAAGAGCCGTTGAACTCTCCAGTCCCCCGGACTTGGCTCCGAGTACAGCCCACTACATCTTGGGTGCTTCTGTAATCCAATTCCGCTGTGCCCGTTGCATTCCCCAGGGATCTAAAACCGAATTACCTCTAAGAAAGTCGGGTCTGTTGTTGTGTAATTTTATTACCAGTCCCATGTCGGTGGAGCCCAGGCGCCCCTCCATTCCTGCTGGCAGACTCGCTGACCTGATTAGAGTTTATGCAGAGGGAGCCGGAGGAAGCCGCTTCCCAGGGAGAACCCCTCCCGTCCTCCCACTGCAGTTGTCGAAGGTTTGGGGAGACCCCCAGGATACCCAGGCCCCTCTGGAGATGCAGAATCTGAGCTTCCAGAGTCCAGATTGACGCGCACGACAGCCAAACTGTCCGAGACAAAAGACCCGCCAATAAGTACCGAGGGGAGTAGTGCAAGCCTCGCGTAGCTGGGATTTGTTCCTTCATCGCCATCCCTAGCTGTTGGTAAAATAGTCTGCAGAGGGCCTGTGATCACAAGACCTTGTGTTTGGAGAGCCAGGAGGGGCTGTCTCATTACCGCCTCTGTCCTGTGTCTTGTGATTTGCGCATCCTGGATGAGATTGGTTACCCGCAGCTGCGGTCCAATCTCTGCGTCTCCCTGAGCGGGAAGACAGCAAGTCCTCGGCAGACTCCCTCATTGCCTGTGGCAGGAGGGTTTCATCACAAAACAGAAGGCCTCTGAGGATGGTCCTAGGGACCATTGAGGAGAGAGGGGGGGGGGGGAGCTGGAAGCCAGAGTGGGCATAGCTCCAGTGACCAAAATGTCTGACTGCATTCCTTAAGAAGAGCATCTCATGGAAGGCCTGGCTCAGGCAAGAAAAAGAGTGGCCTGGAGAGATGGCTCAGCAGCTAAAGACACCTGTCACCAAGCGTGAGGACCTCAGTTCACTCCCCGGGACCCTTATGGTGGAAGGAGAGAGCCATCTCCTGAAAGCTGACCTCTGACCTCCACACTGCCCCAACATACACATGCATGCATACATGTGCACTTGCATGCACATGCACGCACGCATGCACATGGGTGTACACACACACACACATACACACACACACACACAGCAGTGGGGCACAGGAGTGCATAAAAAGGATAACATGGAAGACAGTTCATCCATCATCTGAGCCTCTAGCTGCACAAAGGAACGGTAGACCCTCTCCACGGCCAGTTCCTGGTCGCTGTCTGCTGACTGTTTCCTTAGCCCGGACAAAGAATTTTGGCCATGTCTGGCAACCGGACTTTGATGCCTCCTCCCCGCCAAGATTCAGGTCTCAGACGGGTCCGTCTGGTGCTTACTCAGAAGCCCTTCCAGGCAGCGGCATCGGGCTACGAGCAAAGACCAGGAAATGAGTTCTGACTCCGGAGATTTAAGCTTGATAAACATTTATTGAGTAGTTAAAGCACACGAGGGCCTTTGCCTGGTGCAGGGGAGGAGGAGGACTGTGTGAGGAGGGGAGAGGAGAGTCAGGGGAGGAGGCATCCCCTAGAGCCCTGGGAGATGGGGCTCTCAGGATGGAGGAGGTGGTGTAGGGACAGGCGCAGCTCCCCACTGGGGCCCAGTGAGTGGTCATCGCTGTCTCAGCCCGGGAGTTTTAGAGGAAGCGATGAAACGGGGAGAGAGCGTCCACATGTGCTGTGGGGCACGGCCTTGTCTTCTGGTGTCTGGGACTGAAGGCTTTCAAACAAAGGAATGGCAGGGCCATGTGACCTGAAGTAAGATGGTTCTAGAAGCAGTGTGTAGTGTCAGAGGGGCAGAGACATGAGCAGGAGACCCACAGAGAGGCACTCCGTACCTGAGCTGCAGTGGGAGTGAATTCCAGGGACACAGCAGTATTCTAGACAGTGCAAGGACACATCCGTCCCATGCTCTAAGAGCGGTGTAGCCAGCGAGCGGTGCTTCAGACTGAACCGATGCTCACAGGGACCTCTCATGAGCGAGGCCCCATGGCGGGTCTTCAGAGATCCGATTCCCAGCACCCACATAGCAGCTCACAGCCACCTCTAACTCCAGCTCCTGGGGGGTGGGGGGGGGTCTCTGTCTCATTTCTGTGTCCTGTGCTGGCACTGTAGACACACGGTTCACAGAAACGTGCAGCCAAACACCCGTACACATAAAATAACAGTAAAACGCCACCCACAACACCACACCTGGCAAGACTCGGCATTGTTTTTCCGATTTGCACATGTGCACTGTGTGGTGTAGAGCCTCGCCCCACCCCCACCCCCCACCAAGCTGTTCTTCGTTGGCTCTGAGGAGTAAACGTGGGTGTAGCAGGGCACTGAGTGAACAGAGCTTGGGCCTGAAGCCATGCTGCATGCCTGGGGGCAGCCTGTTCCCTTCCAATGCCGTCCTAGGGCGGTCACAGCCGGACAACCAGCAACACTTGGCTTCCATCTCCAGGGATAGTTAACACTCTCTGGGGACAGTTTTGGTTGTCACAGCTTAGCGCGAGAGGGCACTACTCAGGTATCCAAGTGCACCAGAGAGTCCCCGTCCCCAGTGGAATTGTGGGAACCAAGAGCTCGCCCTGGGTGGGAGGTCCCTCCCTTCGATGTGTCTCCCATCGGGACAGATACTGGGCATAGGCCTGGGGGTGGGATTAAGTACTGGTGGGTTCTACTGGCTTTGTTCCATAGGGGGAAAGTAAAATCATTTATGGATTATTTCACAGTTACTGGCTCAAACCCCAAAGGCAGTATTTGATATGACATACAGGATCTCTCTTGCATTCTAAAATTAAGTTGTGAGAGTGTTTAATCATATGTCATATTGGTTTGGGCTCAGTGTCAACCCTGAGGAATTGAAGTCTCTAACGTGGGAGTGAGTGGGTTTCCAAGCAGGAGTAGGGGGTGTGCTCTGCGCTGCGCTCTAATTAAGAGTGCTGTGCTTGAGCTTGGGATGTGGGCTCTCGGCCCCCCCCCCCATTTCCATGCTGCAGTTAGAATCCCCAAAGCAGCCTCCTGATGGAGAGCACTCTGCCGATGACAGCATGGTGCCGGGCACCTATTTACAGAGCCTGCGTCAGGGGACAGCTGTCATCACATGGTCTGTGAGTGCCACTTGTCCTGCTCAAAACGGAGATGCTACTATCCGAGGTGGTTCCCCCCCCCCCCCCTCACCTTTCTCTCCCTCTTTAACATTTTCTGAAGTGGAAAGCTGAATCTCAGCCTTGGTTCACAAAAAGTAACCAAGACTCCGTTGGCAGCAAACGCGCATGGAGCTCAACTCCAACGCTCGGGGGTTCCCCATGAGATGTTGCAGGGATGAGGAGCTGGAACTGAGCTTCCCATGATGCCTTGCTGAGTCAGATATGAACTCGCTGAGCTTGTAAAAGGGGCCTATGGACCTAGGGACGGGTGGGAGGGAGGGTTGGTGTGGGAAGGACCTGGGGCTCTGTCTGGCTGTCTCCGACTGGTTTGTGTAGCTGGAACAGAATCATGGCGACCAGGTGGTTTATGAGGGACAGGCTTCATTTGAGCTTATGGCCCAGGAAGCCAGGAGTTCAGTCAGCAACTTGAGGGACTTTGTGCAGTGACATTACAGATCCTGGCCAGGGGACTGTGTGAGAGATCGTGAGAGGGGAGTGAGGAGTGACCTGGGAGCCAGACTCATCTTCCTAACTGGCCCTGAGGCTAACAACTTTAATCCTTCCTGGCCTTGCCTTCTCAAGGCCTCACCTTCTCACACCAGGACAGGTATACTTCAGTGGGATTTTTGTGGAATGACCTTCGCACCGTGCCGGAGGTCAAAGGCAAAAATGGAGTCTGCTGGCTTTGCACTCACAGCCATGAGCACACGTTTTAGTTCAAGATCCTCCTCACCAACCCCTTAAGCCTGGAGAAAGACCGTGCGGTGAGGGCCGCAGGGTGGCAAACAGAGAGAGTGGCAGTGGCTTGGCGTCCCTCGCTGGACCTCAACACGGTGATGTGTCTGTGGATTTGCACAAAAGAGAGCCGTCTGAGTCTGAGGTGTGGGGACTCAAAGCACAGTGTGGCCAGTAAAAGGAGCAGGCTATCTTCCATACTCTGACTTTTTATTATTTTATTTTATGATGCCTCTGTGCTTGTCTGGAATTCCTGCAGAGCTAAGGATGGCCTTGAACCCTGGATCCTCCTCCTCTTCCACCTCCCCTGCTGGCACGCACCACCATGCCCAACTCCGGTCTCCTTTTGGAGTGTAGTAATTGCACGCTCTTCTCCTTGGAAACAAGGTGAAATGAGTATTTCCAACAAGCCTATTTAAAGATTTTTAGCGATCCTCGGCTACTGCCAATTTGCTTTGTTGAGATGTTTGGTTCACATTAGTTCTTTAGGAGATGGCAATTACTTGGTTGGTCGCTGGGACACCGGAGCGCCCTCTCCCATAGACAGATGGAGAAGGAGGGGGGGGGGCCACTAAGGGCTTTCCTGTAGCAGGAAGAGGCAGCTGGGGGCGAGTGGGGCTGGGGCTCATTCCTTCAGAGTCCCTGACTCCACGCCCTGCTGCACTCTGCGATGTTTTCTGGAGTGTCTTATCCCAGGCTGCATCTTACGTACCTTATAAGCAGGCAGAGGCACCGCACAGGCCTGCCTCCCTGTAAGGAAATAAGTATGTCGGCAGGCCATGAGCTCTATCTTGTAAATTCAAAATACCATTTAGTGGTAAAATTCCCCCTTGCAACCCGGCTTCTGCAGAATTTCAAAGACACAAAAAGTGTGGCTCACACTTGAAACCCCAGCACACTGGAAGCTGAAGCAGGAGGATTGAAGTGAGTTTGAGGCTAGCCTGGGCTACGTAGCAAAGGGGAGTTTTCCTCATTGCTTCCCAAGCGCGACTGGGTTCTTATTTGGCAGCTACCGGCTACTCTGCCGTGGCCTTGGCTCCTCACACCCAGTGAGTTGTGCAGCCTGAGCCACCGTCCGGATGTGAGGAAGGAGGGCCTGTGTGGACAGTCAGGTCACCATCGACCCCAGCTTTCCTGACTCTCCTGGGTTAGACCAATCTGGGCCTGCTAGTACAGTCCCTTGTCACCAAGGCTGTGCCACCCTGGCCACCCAGGCTTCTAGGCTGATCCACACTCACCTGAGGACTCTTTGGCGCAACCTAGGCTACTTTACTGCAGCTGTCACCCCTTGGTGTGCGCGGCTGCCTGGTGCCTGTGCTTTGCTGGCGCTCTTAACCAGAGGAGCCTGTCTTACTGCCACAGTGTCACTGCAGCGAGGACCAGGGGACGTGTCGGGCCCACTCGGGGGCCCAGTCTGCTCCGTGGCTAAGCTTTGTTTCTGGCAATGGTAAACGCTTATGACCGCTGACCGTCTGCACGGTTGATGTTTTACTGTTCTGAGTTGTCCAATGCCGTCTTAACAGAAGTCCCCTTCGTCTCTACAGCCACAGCCCTTTCAGACAACATAAAACCAAAGACAAACATGAGATTGACCGCATGACCCTGACAGTGGTAAGACAGTCCCCGCTGGTCTCCACAGCGTACTCTGTCGCTGGTGAAATGTGCCATAGAGTAGTACAAGGAAGCACAGGGCTGAAGAAATGGCCCTAAGGAAAAAGGATTTGCCCCACAGAGCTAGAGGATGACCATTCCTTGGGGGGGGGGAGCAAGGGGGGAATTTTGAAAGAAAAAAGAAAAGGAGTGGATATACAGTCTAGGGCAAATAACTGGATTTGCAAATGAAGAGAATAAGCAGGGGGAGGGGGAGGGAAAGGGGTGGGGGAGGGGGAGGGAAAGGGGTGGGGGAGGAGGGAAGAGGCAGGGGGTGGGGGAGGGGGAGGGAAGAGGCAGGGGGGTGGGGGAAGGGGAGGGGGAGGGGGAGGGAAGAGGCAGGAGGGTGGGGGAGGGGGAGGGAAAGGATGGGGGAAGGGGAGGGGGAGGGGAGAGGGGAGGGAAGAGGCAGGGGGTGGGGGAAGGGGAGGGGGAGGGGGAGGGAAGAGGCAGGAGGGTGGGGGAGGGGGAGGGAAAGGATGGGGGAAGGGGAGGGGGAGGGGGGAGGGGAGGGAAGAGGCAGGGGGTGGGGGAGGGGGAGGGAAAGGGTGGGGGAGGGAAGAGGCAGGGGGGCGGGGGAGGGGGAGCAGACAGGGCCATCGGATAAGTGGTGAAATGACCCCCTGCAGTAGAGGTCAGGGCCACTGCCTCTTCACACACCCCCAACCTGCTGTTGGGGATTCCAAAACCAATCAGCAACCATTTTAGGGCTAATGTTAATGAATCTAGTTTGGATCCCAGCCTTGACTCTGGTTGGGCATGAGGCCACCATCTTAGGATGGGCCTTTGAAATCTGTCTCTTCTTGCCCTAGAACGTGCAGCTTCCGGACGCCTTCTCTCCTGAGCTGAGGTCCCTCTTGGAGGGGTTGCTCCAGCGGGATGTGAGCCAGCGGCTGGGGTGCTGCGGAGGCGGGTAGGCGCCTTTCGGAGGAGTCTGGGCTCCAAAGGAAGACGCTGGTCTCCTATATCGAGTCACTAGAAGCCCTCAGCATCTCCTGGGGGGAGGGGTCAAAGGGCGCCGCTGTTTGTTTGTTTGTCCAGCCTGTTGCCCTTACAGTGAGAGACAGAAATGCCCAGGAGGAGATGGGGAGATGTTTGCTTCATCTCATGGTTTCAGTCAGAGGGGTCAGCCTGTCCTGTCTGTGGCTGGAAGTCACAGCAGTGTGGGTCGGTCCCCGGGGGTGGGGGGTGGGGGGGGTGAGGCTTGCGTCTCAACAGAGCAGGAGGCAGAGATGGGGGAACTGGAGGGTTTTTCTTCAAAGCGAGTCCCTTCTTGGAGCTAAGCCCTGCTTGCTGAAGACTCCAGCCTCCCCAGCAGTATTGCGAGCAGGGACACCAGTGTTCAAAACAGGAGCTGAGGAGGGGAGGGGGGAGATGTGAGAAGGGGGAAGTAGGAGGTAGGAGGAGGGAGAGGCAAGGAGAAGGAGGAAGTGGGGAGTGAGGGAGAGAGAGAGGGGGGGAGAGAGAGAGAGAGAGAGGGAGGGAGAGAGAGGGAGAGAGAGAGAGGGGGGCGGAGAGAGAGGGAGAGAGAGGGAGGGAGGGAGAGAGGGAGGGAGGGAGGGAGAGAGAGAGAGAGAGAGAGAGAGGGAGGGAGGGAGGGAGGGAGGGAGGGAGGGAGAGAGGGAGAGAGAGGGAGAGATTTGTGGGGTTTTCATTGTTCCTACCACTTTCTGTGGGAACTGGGGTGTGACCGCATTTTGTCCCTCTCAGCATCCCCTTGTGTTTCCTGGATCTGACATTTACTTGACCCCTAAGTCCTCCACTTTCCCGAGTCCAATCTTTTAGCTGCAATATGTTCCCAAAAGGCCCCTTAGAGAGAGGCTGAGGGGTGAACGCTCCGCTCAACCCGGCCTGATGTTCAGTTGCACAGAGGTGTCTGCAGCTCCGAGGCCTTGGCTCTTTCCTGTCAGTGCTGTTCTGGGGGCGGAGAATGGGAGTGGTGTGTGTGTGTGTGTGTGTGTGGTGTGTGTGTGTGTGTGTGTGTGTGTGTGTGTGTGTGTGTGTGTGTGTGTGTGGTGTGTGTGTGTGTATGTGCTCCAAGGCTCAATCCCTCCCCAGCCCCGCCCGTTTCTGTCAGCACCCCTCTCAGGCGTGCCAGGATGGTCCCCCGAGCTCCTGTCTTGTGCGTTACCTCTCTGCCCTTTGATTCCTTATTTTACTCTCTGATCATTTAGATCTTTAACTCTTCTATTGATTTTTTTTTTAAAGCTCTTTGGCAAGTTTGCTTTGTCAAATTTCAAACCTTCCAGGGCCTTCCCTCCTGTTAGAATACACAGCTAGTTGTGTGTGCCTCTATGTGCAAGTACGTGTGTGTGTGTGTGTGTGTGTGTGTGCGTGCGCATGTGTGTGTGTGCATGCAAGTGTGTCTATGTGTAGGGATTTGGGGATTCAGGGATAGGAACGAGGTTTGGCCTGTGGGTGAATATACATGCATGGGCGTGTGCGTGTGTGTGTGTGTGTGTGTGTGTGTGTGTGTGTGTGTGTGTGTGTGCATGCATGAGTGTTTTCATGAAGAGTCCCAGACTCTCCCCGTGACCCCCTACACACACACACACACACACACACACACACACACACACACACACACACGAGTCAGCAGACGCTGTATTCCAGGGCAGTTGATCTGCCACCTGCCTGCCCTGCAGACCGGTCTGTCCACTCCCATCCACCTCTGGACAGCCCCACTTGTGCCTCTGGTGGACATGAGTCTGTGTGCTTCACCCAGCGGCTCCTGTGACAGCACAGAAGGGAAGGAGCCTGGCGGGACTCCAGCTCCCTTGCTAGTTCCCCTGTCGCACGCTCAGCCTGCTGTGTGTTGACAACAGCAGTTACAGGCAGGAACAGGACAAGGCCCCTCGCGTATGTTGCTACCCAGGACATGGCGCCAGCATTGCCTAGGGCCCTTCCTAAGCTCAGGGTTTTTCTGAGTGTTTGCTATGTGATTCGTGTTGGGGAGGAGTGGAGAGGGAAACAGGACAGCAGTGTGCCGGAGGGTGGTACACTGAGCACGTACATGTGTAGAGAGGCGGCCCCAGGCTTGAGTGTGGGCTTGGAGGAGAGGATCCAGGCTGCTGCGTCCCAGGAAGACAGAGATGTTGGAGTCACTGAGGACAGAGGAGGGAGCCGGTGAGGACTAGTTCTGAGGGCCATGCTGAGGGGGCGCTCAATGCTACAAGATCTGGAGCTGAGTGTTTGGGGCAGGCGTCTGGGAATTAATAGAGATGGGGCAGGACACAGGTGAGGACCAGCCCACTGGAGCTGTTGCTGGTGCAGGGAGCTGGCCCTGGACTCAGCATGTGGCCTCTGTTCTGTGTGAGCTCAGCCTTGGTCCTGACCTTCAGCTGACTGGGGAGAGGGATGCACCTGCGCTGCTGTCGGAGCTTCTAAGTCACTGGCATTTGCTGGAGACACTTTAGCACGTGGCTCTCTAGCGTGGCACCTCTTCAAACTGTGATGTGCATATGTGGATTGTGAGACCTGGCAGGCTGTCTGAAGCTGCAGGCTGCATCTAGGCAGGTCCTCTCAGGCCTGGCACGGATGCCTCCAAATACTCTGAGAGTGACTTCTTGCATTCTTGTGCATAGGTATGTGTGTGTGCATATGACTGTGTGTGTGTGTGTGTGTGTGCGCATGTGAGTGTGTATATACATGCATGTGGTTGTGTATGTGTGTGCATGCAAGTGTATGAATGCACACAAGAGTGTATACATGTGCATGTGTGTGCATACATGTGTATGTGTGTGCATCATGTGTACATGTGCATGGAGTCTGTGTGTGTGCGTGCGTGTGTGTGTGTGTGTGTGTGTGTGTGTCCAAGATTGATGGGTGTCTTCCTTGATGGATCTTACACTGTGCTTACTGAGGTGGGTCTCTCCCCAGAGCCCAGGGCGTCCTGACTGGGATAGTCTAGCCAGCTGCATGCATGCCCAGAGCATCCCTTGCCTCTGCCCCTTGCTACCATGCCTGTCTGACGCCTACATAGGAGCCAGGGATCTAAACCCAGGCCCAGCGCTTTACCCCGGGAGCCGTTTCCCAGCCTGCTCTTGGTTCCTTACCCAGATGGTTCTTGCTGGGGGACAGTTTGGCATGGCACCTGTCCCGTTTCCCAGCTGACCTCTGCAGGACCCTCTCTCCTCTTCCCCAGGGCACAGGAGGTGAAGGAGCACGTCTTCTTCAAGGGCATCGACTGGCAGCACGTGCACTTACGGAAGGTACCGGTCCCTCCAGGCCCTCCGAGCTCTGTCTCTCTGTCGCTGGCTTCCTGACTCTGTCCCTCCAGGATCCCCACCCCTGCCTGCCGTGTCTACGTGTGCTGCCCGGACTCGTCACCATGTAGGGGGCTCCCACTGGGGAGGCTCCTCTTCCTCATTTTCCTCATATAGGCCGATTGTGCCTGAGTTTTGCATCTGTGGTTCAGCCATCTACAGATGGAAAAATACTCTAATCACAGGCGCGCTGAGCACATGTGGGCGCCTCCTGGCTGTTAATGTCAGCAGCGCAGACTGACCACACTCTGCGGGGCTTCCACAATCTCCAGGGAGGATTGGAGCAGGCTCTGTGCAGGCCCTCGCTGCCAAGCCAGGGCCTGGGAGGGCCCCGTGCGTGTGTCGAGGGGCGACCTGTACACAGATGCTGGCAAAGTCCTCTCAACACATGAATAGAAGGCACAGCACAGCAACCGCATGGCTGACTGAGATGTGTGGCATGTCAGATTTGTAAGGAACGTCTGACTTCAATATGGATGTTCTCTGGCCCCATACTGCCCCCTCCTGAGTTTTAGAGCTTTTTGTCTTGTTTTATTTTATTTAATGCTGGAGCTGGAATCCAGGCCTGTGTTCCACCATGCACGCCCTTTCCCAAGGAGCCGCGCCCCTACCTTCCCCTCATTTCCAGCTTCGCTGTATTTGTGTTTGCTTTGGTACAGGGAACACCCTGGGGGGATTTTTGAAATGTGTCTCGGTGTGAAGGCTAGCTTCAGAGGGACGGCTCTGGGTGGGGCTGTGCTCTTTTTATAGACTGTTGTCTTGGGCTGGGGCGGACAGGTCAGCTGATAACTGGGCGCTACCTACTTGTTGGATCTTCCAGTACCCGCCGCCCCTGATCCCTCCTCGGGGAGAGGTCAACGCTGCAGATGCCTTTGACATTGGCTCGTTTGATGAAGAGGACACCAAAGGCATTAAGGTACAAGATCTCCTGGGTATGCGGTTCCTGCTAAAAAAAATCACTGTGTGTGGAGTTGGCTAGGGACTGTCTGGAGCCCTTGCACGCTGGGCAAACACTCTGTGGCTGAGCTACAGCCCCTGAACTCACTCTGCAGCCCAGCAGGCCTTGGACGTGAGGTCCTCAGCCTCTCCAGCGCTGGGATAACAGGGCACCCAATCTTCCCGGCTTGAGGCCAAGAGAATCCATTAAACTCAGCGATGGTTTTAGTTTTTTTTTTTTTTTTTTTTTAAGAATTGTTTATCTTTATTTTATGTGCACTGATGTTTTGTCCGAGTGTGTGTCTGAAGGTGCCAGATCCCCTGGAACTGGAGCTACAGACAGTTGTGAGCTGTTACATGGGTGCTGGGAATTGAACCCAGGTCCTCTGGTAGAGCAGCCAGTGCTCTTAGTCATTGGGCCGTCTCTCCAGCCCTGACAGTTTTAGTAGTAAGTGCATGTGTTCACAGAAGCCTCAGCAGCTTGTCCCGGTGGACCCTCCTCGTCGCTTTGACGAGCAGCAGAGGGCTCACATTGTGGTATCTGCATCTGAAACCCAACCTGGATCTGGGACAGGAGTAACGAGGGATATATAAACACATTCCACCCAGAGCAGAAGAAGAATTCATGGTTTTCATGCTCAGGGTCCAGGGCCTTCCTGTGCTGGGGTGGGGAGGTGGGGGGAGGGGGACATGCAGGCAGCACAGATCGCTTTGCACTTGTCAATCAACGGGGAATTGATCATGGTCTTAGCATCCCTGCTTTTTCCAGACTCTGGTGCATGACTCTGTTTTTCCAAATCGAGACAAGACACACTCACAGGGAGTGAGTCATGAGAGAAAATTACCATCTTCAAAACGCTCAGTCAGCGGGTCACCGCCTGGCTGCTAGCCTGTCATCTGCCCCTGACTCTGGCTACTTACCCCAGCCCTGGCTCTTTTCTGCTGCTTGAGTTGATCCCCACAAACGCAGTCACTCACTTCCTCACCCAAAAGCTTTCCCCTCCAGGCGCAGACCGCAGATGTCATGTCAAACCCACACCTGCTACCTGGAGAGGGAACAGCGTGTGATGTGGCTGATCCGGACAGGAGCTGTGACAAGGACACTCAGAGCAGGAGTGCTGGGGGCAGAGTGAAGGCTGGGAGAGGGAGCAGCTGTGAGCAGGGGCAGAGGCAGAGGCTCCTGGAGAGGAGGCTGACCTGGGGACACCTGTGTGGAGCCTGTGTGGGCAAAGAGCAGCCGGCCACAGCAACATCCCCGACCACCTCAGATCCTCCTTTGCGAGGTTTGGGTCAGTGGCCTGGGGCAGCTGGAGGCCAGTGTATTCCTCTAGGCATCTCATACCCTGCGGGGTGTGTGTGTGTGTGTGTGTGTGTGTGTGTGTGTGTGTGTGTGCGCGCGCGCGTGCAGAGATTGAGTGTGACCGTGCTTCTCAAAGCATTCCTGCAGTAATGTTCTCATCAGATGCAAGGCTGTCTGTCAGAGGTGCTAGAGGTGAAACTGGGCCCAAAGATGCTTCTGGGTTGATGAGTGTGAGTCTCCATTGCCCCACCTGGGATACAGGTGGTATTGAAACCTTCAGGCACACAGCCACTGCTTAAAAAGCTACGATCTTCTATTACATAGCTTTGGAAAGCGCTCTGGGGTGGGGGTGGGGGAGCAGAGAGGCTGCCCCTGTGGCCAGCATGTAGTGGGAGCCAGAGCCCTGGCCAGGGAGGGAGCTAGAAAGAACTCATACTTTATGACTTATGAGCAGCCGGAAATAAGTGGCTGTTTGTCTTTGGTTTGGATTTTTGCTTTTTTTTTTTTTCTTAAAAAGAAAAAAATCATGATCTCATATCAAAGCAAATTATCCTTTTCTTCTAATTTATTTATTCCTCAGTTTCATTTTTGTGTTTGCTTTTTGAGATTGGTTTCTACTATATATCTCAGGCAGGCATCAAACTTGGCACGTAAGCCAGGCTAGCCTTGAATGAGAAACCCTCTTTGCTTCAGTCAGCGAGGGGCTGGGCTCACAGGTGTGCTGGGGTCACAGGTATGCTGGGCTCACAGGTGTGCTGGGCTCACAGGTGCTGTGCTGGGCTCACAGGTGCTGTGCTGGGCTCACAGGTACACAGGTGGTGTGCTGGGATCACAGGTGGTGTGCTGGGCTCACAGGTGTGCTGGGCTCACAGGTGCACAAGTGGTGTGCTGGGCTCACAGGTGGTGTGGGCTCACAGGTATGCTGGGCTCACAGGTGTGCTGGGCTCACAGGTGGTGTGCTGGGCTCACAGGTGGTGTGGGCTCACAGGTATGCTGGGCTCACAGATGGTGTGGGCTCACAGGTATGCTGGGCTCACAGGTGTGCTGGGCTCACAGGTGGTGTGCTGGGCTCACAGGTGGTGTGCTGGGCTCACAGGTGGTGTGCTGGGCTCACAGGTGTGCTGGGCTCACAGGTGGTGTGGGCTCACAGGTGGTATGCTGGGCTCACAGGTGTGCTGGACTCACAGGTGGTGTGCTGGGCTCACAGGTGTGGTGTGCTGGGCTCATAGGTAGTGTGCTGGGCTCACAGGTGTCCTGAGGCCATGGTGCTGGCTGCCCTGCATCTGGGAAGTCGCTTGAGCATGCCCTGCTCTTTCCTTTCACCTCCAGCTGTTGGACTGCGACCAGGACCTCTATAAGAACTTCCCGCTGGTGATCTCCGAACGCTGGCAGCAGGAAGTGGTGGAGACCATCTACGATGCTGTGAACGCTGAGACAGATAAAATCGAGGCCAGGAAGAGGGCTAAAAATAAGCAGCTTGGGCAGGAGGAAGGTAAAATGTCCTGTGGCCTAGGTCACCAAGCACTTCCCCGCGGAGGGAAGACAGCACCGGACTTGGGTTTTCTGAGGGTTGGAAGGGCAGAGTCGAGTTTCTCAAAACCTCCAGTGACCAGGTAGACGGGAGTGCTCACTGAGGGAGGTGGTGCTAGCTCAGGTCTCTGGGGTAACCCGGCTGCTGGTGGAACTCTGAGGACCGGCTTTAGAATTTAGTCCTTGGAGATGGAGCATCAGTAGGTACGGCAGGCTCAAATACCAGAGCCTGGGACCTTCTGGGTGTCCGCGTCCCAGTCCTGTGTGTCCAAAAACTGAGATAAAGGTGTTAAAAATGAGTTACTTTTTTGTTTGTTTGTTTGTTTTGGTTTTTTGAGACAGGGTTTCTCTGTGTAGCCTTCAGTATCCTGGACTTATTTTGTAGACCAGACTGGCCTCAAACTCACAGTGATCCACCTGCCTCCGCCTCCCAAATGCTGGGATTAAAGGTGTGTGTGTGCCCCCTCCGCCACCGCCGCCGCCACCACCACCTGGCAAAATGAGTTACTTTTGTAGAAACCCCCAAAGCGTGTCGTTGCTGGTGCTGGTTCAGGACCTGGGTGACACCGCGTCTGTACCCACAGATTATGCGCTGGGCAAGGACTGCATCATGCATGGGTACATGCTGAAGCTGGGGAACCCCTTCCTCACGCAGTGGCAGAGACGTTACTTTTACCTGTTCCCCAACAGACTGGAGTGGAGAGGAGAGGGCGATTCTCGGGTGAGTCCCAGGGATGGGCCCTGTGCAGCCCTGGGGTACAGTAGCTCCCTCACGCTTCCTCATACCCTGTGTCTCTAGTGTGACAGACACAAGGATTGCTGTGGCCTAGCTAACTTGAATAAGATGCAGGTGTCACTTGGAAGGCTGTGTCCCTAGTCCAGCAGCCTCGGGGGCCCAGTGGAGGCAGGAGAGGGCAATGGCTGGAGTGGGAGAAGAGCAAGGCGGGGAGATGGCCATCCCGGCTCAGGGCACCCCTAGGTACCTCTCTGGTCCCCAGTTTCCTCATCTGAGAAACGGGAGACACAGAAAGCCTCCTAGCTCCATGATTGCGGCAAGCTTACACCAAGGCCAGGTGATGGGAACAAACTCTTCCTGGGTCCAACACTGGATTTACTGAGAGGAATCCAGGGCAGCCAAGGGCGCAGCCATCCTGCTGTGGGTTGGGGAGGGATACTGACCCGGATCTGTCTCCAGTGGGATCCACTGAGGGTGGCCAGGATGCCGACCCAGGCTGTCTGCACCCTGCTGAGAATCTGTAAGCAAATGCCACAGTCTCTCAGAGTCTTCCTCAAGCTACTGTTGGCAAAGGGACGAGGCAGGCTACTTTGGTTACACACATGTGAAAGGCTCAGGTCAGATCCTGGATGAAAATGTATTGTCAGCAGCGAGGCAGGGGAAGGTTTGTCACTATGAGGGCTGGCGTGGTCCCCAGGGTCAGTCAGGACGTGGTTTGTGTATTGGGAAGCCGGAATGAGGCTCAGCAGCATAACCTCCCCCAGCACCCCACCACCCCCACCCACCCTCAAGTAAGAGGAGCCAAGCAGGAGCCTCAGCTCTTCCATCCTGACTTTGAGTCATGGCTTCGGTAACTGCTGGTGAAGTCTCAGGCAATTATGAGTGCCGGCAATAGTCTGTGGTCACCTTGGCGCTGTGCCAGAAGGCCCCTTGACGTTAAAACCTCCCAAGAATTGATGCACTAAATCAGGTGTTCTGGGGGTGCCCCAAGATGCTGAAGCATCTTCCTGGAGCCTGGGCAGGAAGTCCTCTATAAGCCTCACTGTGTTGTCATGGTTGCAGCAGTCTCTCTCTGTCTCTCTGTCTCTGTCTGTCTGTCTGTTTCTCTCTTTCTCTCTCTCTCTTCTCTCTCTCTCCATGTCTCTCTCTCTGTGTCTCTCTCTCTGTGTCTCTGTCTCTATCTGTCTCTCTTTGTGTCTGTCTCTGTCTCTGTGTGTATGTCTGTCTCTGTGTCTCTGTGTGTCTGTCTCTGTCTTTGTCTCTCTCTCTCTGTCTCTGTCTCTCTGTGTGTGTTTGTCTCTGTGTCTCTGTCTTTCTCAGTTTCTGTCTGTCTCTGTCTCTGTCTCTGTGTGTGTGTGTGTATCTGTTTCTGTGTCTCTGTCTCCCTGTCTTTCTCTGTCTCTGTGTGTCTGTCTGTCTGTCTGTCTCTCTCTGTCTCTGTGTGTGTGTGTGTGTGTGTGTGTGTGTGTGTGTGTGTGTGTCTGTCTCTCTCTGTCTGTTTGTGTGTGTGTGTGTGTGTCTGTCTGTCTGTCTGTCTGTCTCTGTGTCTCTGTCTTTCTCGTGTCCTGTGTGAAGCTAGGCCGTCCCCAGAGTAGATCTGTAAGAATGAACAGAGAGACAGAGAGCGTGGGAGCGTCTGGTGATGCTTTTCATTCCAGATTCTTCCTGTAAAACTTATCTGAAATATAAACAAACAAACCCCCAAATAACAGGAAGGAACTCACTACGCCTCGGCCTCCTGCTGAGGCACCACGCTAGCTCTACTGCAGGCTCCTGTAAGGATGCCACCTGCATGTAGGTCTTTTTTGACATGGATCCAGATAGTTCTAGCGTCCTAGCCTACCTCCACCCCTTAGCTGCCACCCACCTGCCATCCTTCGCTGCTCACTGTTCTCCTGAGGATGATTGGATGACAGGAAATACTCCTGTGGTGTGCACAGTTGCCCAGACCAACACTGATATAGAACACCAGAGCGCTGGGCCACAGGCCTTCACAGAAGCATTGCTTTTCTGGCGGTTTCTTCCAGGCGTTTTACTTTGATCTTGTGGGGTGTGTGTGTGTGTGTGTGTGTTTGTGTGTGTGTGTGTGTGTGTGTGTGTGTGTGTGTGTGTGTGATTTGTAGCCATTCTTATTTCTAGAGTATCAGGCAAGAAAAGGGAGGGAGGATGCCATTTGCTTTTGAAAATTCATTCTCTGATTTATCCTAAGAGATCTCCAAACACCAAAGTAATCGTTAACTTTCCTTTTTGTGTTTAGCAAAATTTACTCACCATGGAACAGATCCTGTCTGTGGAGGAGACCCAGATTAAAGACAGGAAGTGCATTTTGTTCAGAATAAAGGGAGGGAAGCAATTTGTCCTGCAGTGTGAGGTGAGTTTTTACTGACAGCCTCTGGGGCGGGCGGGGGGGGGGGGGACCCCACTCTCTCCCCACCCTGCTTCCCCTAGCCAATCTTACAGGCTTAGGAAGGTGAGGCTTAGGTAAATTAAGTCACATCAAAGTGTTAGCAGGGGAGAGAGTGCAGTGACTTGGTGGTTGTGGGGCTGGAGTCTGACCTTCCAGCCAACTTACCTTATCTCCGAGATTCCAAAAGGACTTTTCCAGGGGGCAGTGTCTTCGTTTTTTCCTTAGTTGTACTGGAACGCCAGTCTCTCATCACGGAACACTTGCCCCTGGGGTGTGCTGGGGTGTGTGCCTTCACAGGACGGAGGCAGAGGAACTGGTAGAAAAAGGACACCTTTTTAGCTTGTTGGAACGGGGTCTTGCTATGGCGTCCACGGTGGCCAGGAACTTGGGTCTCTCCTGCCTTAGCTTGCCCAGTGCTGACACCCTCAAGTAACTTCCTAACTACCTTAGACGTGTAAGAAGGCATTTCAAAGTATCAGAGTGCCCCCCACCCTGTGTATAATTCTGTAGGCTGTCGCTTAAGACCCAGAGAAAAAACCCCAACCAGATAGCTAGAGTAAATGAAATAGAGTTGAGGGTGTTTGT
This sequence comes from Acomys minous, assembly GCF_964271855.1. Lineage (NCBI taxonomy): Eukaryota > Metazoa > Chordata > Mammalia > Rodentia > Muridae > Acomys > Acomys minous. The sequence goes on from NC_140498.1 coordinate 95,649,552, forward strand.
TGGGAACTGGCTTTCCCTCTGTCCTGCCAGTTTCCGTATGACCTGAGGGTAGGGGACAAGGCTTCGGGGCAGGCAGCGTGTGTCCAGTTGTAGGCTCTAGGGACCTCAGCCGTTTGCAGACTCTCTTGGCAGAAGAGCAGGCGGGTCCCAATTCCTGCCCTGTGTCTGTGCAGAGTGACCCCGAGTTTGCACAGTGGCTGAAGGACCTGACGTGCACCTTCAATGAAGCCCAGAGGCTGCTCCGCCGCGCCCCCAAGTTCCTCAACCAGCCACGCGTCACTGTCCTGGAGCTCTCCAAGCCACCACTGTGCCACAGAAATAGCAGCGGCCTCTGAACCACGGAGCAGCAGGGGCCTGGAGGAGGGGCCCCAGCTCTTCAGCCCAGGAGCAGAGTGGAGCCCTGGGGAGCCACGTGGGGCCGAGACACAGCGGTTCTGAGCACTGGGCTCCCCCAGGCTGAGGAGGCCCATGACACCAGGAAGGCCCCGCAGCAGTTGGGACATCCTCGGGGCTGGCCTGTCCGCACTCGAAATTACTGAAGAAGCAGAAGGCAGTTTTGTTTTGTTGTTTTTGTTTTTCTGTGCACCCACTTACTTTGGTATCCACGGACCCAGAACGTGAAATGACCCTTACCACTCAAGCGTCCATGTCTGACATCTGGCATCGCTGAGGTGGGGGTCGAATACAGAGTCTCTGGGACCACGGTGACCTGTGCTAGGCGGTGCGGTATCTGAGTTGCCCACCTGAGGTATGGGGGTTGTGGCTTCAGAGCCTGGAGGAGGCACTGCGGCCTTGGATCTCGGTAGGTCAGGGCTCTTTGCTGTCCCAGAGGTGACTAGGTGGCGCCGAGCACTGTGCGCACCGCCTTCCTCTGATGGCTCTGCTCCAGGTATAGAAGTCAGAGGGGACAGGTCGGAATGTCCCCTCGAGGGCATCCACCATGGCCACTTCTGGTCAGAGGACCAGAGGAGATGCCCCAGGACTTCAAGTCAAGCAGTACGGAGGTAACCCACCAGACAGTGCCCCCCATGCATGGCGTGCCTAAGCTCGGGGTCTCCATGATAGCCAGGCCCATAAAAAAAACACCCTTCTGCTCCCTCTGCCTGACCTAGGAAGCAGATCCAAGGATGTGCCCAAGGTAGAGAAAGGTGGCCTCGCCTTTCGGTATAATTTATCATGAACTCAGCACCGGTGGGTGACAGGGTGTCTGGTGGTCTCCTGCGCACCCTGGCTTCCCCCACATCCTACTGTCATTAATGCACTGTGCACTGGGTAACGTCTGACAAGGGCAGTGGTTTGCCCAGCATCCTTCCCTTAAAGGTTGTTTTCTCAGCTGCCCCCCTCAATAAATGCCGGGTCCCCGTGTCACCACAGTGAAGCACAAGGCCTTGAAGGTCTCTGTGGACTTGTCCGATTCCCCAAGCGGGGGCGGGGGGGGGGGCCTGTGTATTACCGTGTCTTGGATGAACTGCTGGGCACACAGAGAAACCTGACATCAGAATCCTCTGTGTCCCATCCTGGATCTTCCTGACAGTTCCCGGTGTGCGTTCTTCCGCCTCTGTGCTGGGAAAGCAAGCTGTTCCTTGTCTATTTATATTTATTTATTTATTTATTGTTTTCACAGTTGTCTTTTGAGAGTTAGGAGAGACAATGTGCTGAGAAGGTCTGTCACCGTGCAGCTGCATGAAGGGAGCTGTGGGGCTCAGGGCCTGTCTCGCCAGCCATTCAGAGTTTGAGTTCGCACACTCGCGTGCCACTGTTCACTGCCCCCGCCCCCTCCCCCAGTGTGGGGCTATGGCTGCACCCAGCACAGGCATCTGCTTAAAGAGGCTAGTGTTCAGACTCTACTACACACATACACGTGCAGTTAAGAGCTATTGTTGCCCACAGAGGCTTGGCTGGGACGGACAGCTCACACAAGCGCCATCAGACCTGCAGGGGTGAGGGGTGTATCTGTCTCCGGCCTCTTCAGAGAATGTCGAGCGCGGGTGACTTGAGCCCAGCAGTTGTTGGGCTAGCCTTGAAAAAATCTCGTATTAGGGTTGCAGCTATACCAAAGGCTTTTAAAGATGGGATCCTGTACCCACACAAAACTGAGCCAGACGCTCGAAGATACCGTGTGTGTGCTGTTGTTTCAATAACAATAAGTTATTTCAATAACAATAAGTCGATTTTATGGCTCCTTCCCTTTTAGAAAGGAGATGTGTGTGTGTGTGTGTGGGGGTGGATTGTCTCCTATGAATGCACCTGCCTCAGACTTACTCCAGGTAAACCATTTTGTCCCCTCCAACCCCATGTCCCTCATGAGGATGCAGCTGGGAGGGAGGGCAGCTGGGGCTTGCTGGGAGGGTCTGTGGAAGGCAGTCTTCCCGTGCCGGCACATGGTGTGCATGTGTCTCGGGCCCACAGGGTGGAAGGAGCAGCCAGCTGGGGCTGCGTGCGTGGCCCTTTAAGGATGTTCATCGTGCCAGTGGATGCTTTCTTGTACTTAGACTGTTAACAGGACAAGCCAGCGTGCTCTCCTTCCTCAGGTTTCTGGGCTGGAGCGACCAACACGGAGGAGGGTGCTCTGAGTTATGCTGGGTTTTTAAAAATACGATTATATCCTAAGAAGCCTTGGTTTCACAAAGCAAGAGTCAATACACTAGACCCAAGAACAGTGTATTCTTTTAAAGCAGTTGCGTGACGCACACTGAATTAAAACCGCTGGCTAACTCCGGTTTGGTTTTGTTTTGTTTTTAACCTAAAATGCCCTCTTGTCCTTGAGACTCCCAGCTTTTACCTCTGGTTCATAGTTAAGTGTGATTTTTTTTCTTTCTTTTTTTTTTTTAAACCAAAGCCTGTGGAAATTGTCTCACTGTAGCGACGGACAGAGGACCCTGTCTCACTGTCGATACAGGAGCCTGCACCTCCATAGGCCCGTTGGCCGGCATTAAAAACTGTGAGTGTGAAACCAGCAGCGACGCATGGATGGTGCCTCGCTCAGGAGAGGTGAGGCAGGCCTCACGAGCCCAGCCTTGACTGGCAGAGGCAGGAGGCTTATGAGGTTTAGGCTAGCCTAGGCTACCTACCAAGTCCAAGGGCTGTGGCAGTAGCTGCGAGGCAAAGCTCTTGCTTCAGGTGTCTAAGGTCATGGGTTTGATCCCCAGTGGGGATGAAGGCGGCCAGCTAGCCAACTAGCAAGGTGTAGCCTGAGGGGCCCCTTGACCTTGGCCGTGTGCCTATTAGGAGCAGCTGTTCTGAAGCCCAGCGAGCCACTTTTGTTCACGAGTGGACAGTGTGGCAAAAAGGACCAGAGCTCCTCAGGACAGGAACTGGGCCACTTACGTTTCCTGACAGGCACGGGGGTACCACAGAGAATCTGTGGTAAGGTGGTAAGGACGGAGGGAGACGGCTTGATTGGCTGATGGGAGCCATAGCCACAGCATGATAGAGCTCCAAGGAAGGAATTGTGGGAGCTTCCCTCAGAACTCCCACGTGATTTTCACAAGGCCTCTTTGTTCCTGAGGCCAATCTGCCCCCCTCACAAGGCGCCATGTGTTCTCAGGAAGGTTCCTCATAAGTGGTACCTCCCTGAACACTAAGTCTGTCATCTGACACTGTGGCTCTGTAGCCCAGACAGCGTCAGTGTCCTGGTCACCGTCACTGAATGTGCCCACAGGGGGCGTGTGTACAACCGAGTTCTAGTAAACCCCAGGATGACCCCATGGGCCTCTCTGCATGTTTAATTCCGTTTCCACTCTGAGCTTTCACTCATAGTTTAAATCTTCTCTTTTCCTGAGTGAGGTCTATATAGAAAGCCCTGGTTGTTCAGGCCTCGCTGTCCTCTGCTTGTTTGTGGCTGTGGGGTGAAGAAGGCCGAGCTGTAAGCCCTGTCTCCTCAGCCGTGTTAGGGTTCACTTGATTGATTGTTTTTGTTTACTTAAGGCTAAGGGAGGCTGAGACAGGAGAATGGCGACTCCCGGGACAGCCTGGGCTGCACCATAAAACCCTGCTTTAGAAATAAATAAACTAGCAGGCTAAGGGATGTTGTTTTTATGACACAAGACAGGTGTGACCCATTCCTACAAGCAACCAGGAGGCGCCCTGCGCTTTAAACAGCCTTTGGGCTAAAAACAGGGAGCCACAGCGAGTGGGTTCAAAGGACTTCCTCACAGTTAGTTCAGACCCACAGCATAGAGTTAGGTCTCCAGCATCTAACAGCCTCAGAGTCCCTATGGATCCCTTCTTATTTTACCCTAGAGTGTCTTTGATGGAAGATCGGGATGAAGTGATCATTCCAATAGGTGGCTGTGATTTTTTTTTTTCTGTTCCTTTGCTGCCCCCATGGTTGTATGTATTGTATGTGGTTATCAACTCAACACTGGCTTTTTCTTTTCTTTTCTTTCTTTCTTTCTTTTTTTTTTTTTTTAGTTCTGTTATTAAATTATATTTTTCTATGTTTTAAGTAATAGCAGATCTGGCGTCTTCTGTGTAACAGAGATGGACGGGCCTGTAACTAGGAGACAAGAGTTCTATTTTAGCACAAAAGCATTTTATATTATTTATTGAACCCGTATGTGTGTTCCCATGGAAACCACCTGTATTTCTGCTCTCTGTGATCTGTATAGTTTGTTATTTAAAGAGAGATGGCAGACTTTTGTGTTGTTGAAACAATAAAACTGAGCTCCAATGAACAGCAGCCGTGAGGCTGACGACTCCCTTCCCCGGCCTGGACCATCCTGAAACCGAGGCGCGCACGTGGGTTCTGTGATGCATCACTGACGGGGTGCTGGAGATTGAAGCCGTCTGCCTCCTCCAAAGGCATCTAGAGGGGCGTGCTCCAGGATGACTACCAGACATTTTGGAGAGTGACGTCCTGACTTACTCCCTCAAGATGCTGGTCTAGCCTTGTCCAGGGACCCTGTGAGCCGGTCAGATAGATCCCTTCTCTAGCCAGCATGGCCTTGTGGGAGGCAGGGATGCCTCGCGGGCCTCAGCCTTCTCGCTTGCTGCCAGCCCCCTTCAGTCTCGGTGGCCTCTGTGTTCAGTATTTACACTAGCACAACCATCTAGCACAACCCTCGTCTTTCCCTTTCTTTTGTGCACGGAAAGTTATATTTTTCGTTTGGTTTTTTTCGAGACAGGGTTTCTCTGTGTAGCCCTGGCTATCCTAGACTCCCTCTGTACACCAGGCTGGCCTAGAACTCACAGTGATCTGCCTGTCTCTGCCTCCTGAGTGCTGGGATTAAAGGCGTGCGCCCCAACGCCATGCGTAAAGTTGTGGGGTTTTGTTTTTGTTTTTGTTTTTTGTCCCAACAAAGCTTTAATCAGAGTCACGAAAATTCAAATTTTACATACTTTTCACATATCACAGTATTTTTACTCTTCTTCCAATTTTATTTCATTTTAGAAACAAAAGAAAAAAACTATTCCCAATTTGGGGTTCAGACAAAACAGGCAGGAGTCTTTTGAGGCATGTTACAAAATTCTGACCGTAAGGAAACTGGAAATCTATGTAAAAGGATCCAAGCAAGCATCAGTTCTGGATGCTATAAATAGGTTATCCTCCATCGAGGGAGCAATGTTTATTATTGTTGTCAGCTTTCTGTTTGTTTTTACAATTAAGAAAGGTGATTGGTAAAGGAAGGACGGCGGAAATGCAAAAATCCCAAGTGTCAAGCCAAACTGTAGGAAAGTTGTGTTTTTAAACTGCTTTGGGGAGAAGCTGATTCTAATGTGCTTTCTAGCCCCTTTCTATACAAAGGGGTGTGGAAAGTGGGGTCCTAGAGGCAAGCTCTCCTACCTAAGAAGGCCTTAATGGGAGCTGCTTTTTTATTTTAAATGGACTCTTCATAGTCCGGTGGGACGGGAAAGAGAGCGGTCCACGGGAGAAGGTCCCCTCCTGCTTATAGCTAACTATTGACTACACTGTTGGCTAAGTGTGTTAACACCTTCTAAGAAGTTAGTTTCTTACCGTGCACAGCTACAGAAAACAAAGCCAATGAACTACCTGAATATTGTACGTAGAACACCAGGATGTGTTTTGTCCCTTTTCATACTTACTGTGTTAGTGAGAGTTTACAGTGCTAAATAGAACCTTCTGGATTACATCTCAGGAGCCACTGAAACAGCTTCCTACATGAGCTGTTATGTTGGTCCAGGTCTTTGTTCATTGGACTTAGGTATAGTATCACAGTCAATCCATATTACCAGTTACCAGCCCTGAGTGTGGTAAGCCACAGTCGGTCCACATCGCCAACCACTGGCCTCAGGTGTGGTAAGCCACAGTCAGTCCACATCGCCAACCACTGGCCTCAGGTGTGGTAAGCCATAGTCGGTCCACATCACCAACCACTGGCCTCAGGTGTGGTAAGCCACAGTCGGTCCACATCGCCAACCACTGGCCTCAGGTGTGGTAAGCCACAGTCAGTCCACATCGCCAACCACTGGCCTCAGGTGTGGTAAGCCACAGTCGGTCCACATCGCCAACCACTGGCCTCAGGTGTGGTAAGCCACAGTCGGTCCACATCACTAACCACTGGCCCCGGGTGTGGTTAAGCCACAGTTGGTCCACATCACCAACCACTGGCCCCAGGTATGGTATGGCACAGTTGGTCCACATCACCAACCACTGGCCCCGGGTGTGGTTAAGCCACAGTTGGTCCACATCACCAACCACTGGCCCCGGGTGTGGTTAAGCCACAGTTGGTCCACATCACTAACAACTGGCCCTGGGTATGGTATGGCACAGTTGGTCCACATCACCAGCCACTGGCCCGGGGTGGGGTATGGCACAATTGATTCATATCATCCTGCAGTGAACTTCTGGAACAGCCTAACAGGTTTCCTACACGGGAAAATTGGTCCTCTCAATCTCACTAAAAAGTATCTATACCAAAGACACCTAGTCGGGTATGCTGATCCCTGTCTCCCAGTAAAGGCTGCACCATGTTGCCACAGTATTGGTGACTCACTTTAAAGAACCCTGACTTTGGGTGACATTGGTGCAGAATGGTCTCACAATGAGGGAGGGTGGCCGACAGGTGTTGTCTCCCAGAACAGCTGCTTGCCCAGGCCTAGGGTTTTGGAGCCTCCTAAAACATGTGGGTGTGCTTTTTGGGCTACTTTACTGGATTTTTATATTTACCTCCCTTCCAACCCTTGTTCCCCACCCCTAATCCCTTCCAGCCACTAAATAACACTAGGTAGGAGAGAAAGGAGGTTACAGGGACAGGGGGACGTAGACATCTATAGACAGGCCACTTCCTGATTAGGGGCACCAGGTTCCTAGGGACAGTTCCATTCTTCGTTGTCAGAATATCTAGAAAAATGCAGCAGCAGCGGGGGTGGGGGTGGGGTGAGGGGGGGAGCAGCCACCTCAGGCCCTCTCGGGGCTCCCCCATTTACACCCTCTCCAGAGTCCCCAGCATTAAACCATCTGCAGCTGGCAAAAATCCCGCCCCTCCTATAACACAGGACAGTCATAGTTCATGGCTGTGGACAAGCTGAAGCAGCCCCATGTCCCGCAGCTGGGATGAAAACAAAGACATACTCACGTAACATAACTAGTTTTTTTAAAAAGAAACCAAAATTCTCACTACAGCCTTTCAAGATGGGGCCTAGAAATCCCACACGGAGAGGCCCATCCTGCCTGCAGCATGTGGAAAAACACGCTACGCTCCCAATTTGCTTACAGGATGGCTGGGTTCCCTTCCTGGAGAGAGAACGCCTTCCTTGAATTCTACCCTTGTTCCATGGAGATGTGCCCCTTGTAACATGTGGCACTTTAAGTCAGAACCCCGAAGCCATGGCTGGCTGGGCAGCACTGTCTTCTGGTGGGTCTGTGGTCAGGGGTCGGGTAGGTTCTTCCTGTCTTTGAGCTGGACAGGAAATGGCCTGTCTCTGGCTAATTAGAGATGAAAGGAAGTCACCACTGACCTGGCCAGGCCGCCACTGAGCCTCAGTAGCTGCCAGGAGACCCTAGTGTGGCCTATGTAGCCATCCCATGGGCAGAAGGCTCTGCCTTGTGTGAGCTGACGTGTCTGTGACCAATGCTGAAGAGCGGCTGGCCCTCTGGAGTGCCACCACAATCCCATCACCCACTAGGTAGAGAACTGGCTTCACCCCAGGGACACTCAGCTGAAAACCCCAGCCAGTAACCTTGAGTAACCTGGACCCACATCACTGTGATAACACAGCCCATCTCAGTTCTCTACCTGTTGTGCGTGTGGTGTCTTGGACTTTGTTTTTTACTGTAGGGGAAGTCAGCCGTAGAATCCTGATGATATTTTTACCAGGCTGTCTTGATCCCAGAAGAGTATCGTCATGGAGAGGCGTTCACAAGACATGATCAGGTGGGACGGAGTACCAGACCTTGGGGGTTCAAGCCTGGAAAGCGCGCACATGTATGAAGCACAGCTGTGGGGGGAGGGGGTTCAGGTCACCCACAACACTGGCCACGTAACCCGAGCAGTGGCAGGCATTCGCTTTCTTCCGGATGCCCACTGCGCATTTGGGTGACTCATGTGAGACCCAGGAGCCTCCTGCACGGTTGGGGCCAGCTCAGCAAGGCATCTACTCAGGGCCTTCGGGCAGGAGATGAAGGAAGTCAGCCTATTGTCTCCTCCCCACAGTGGCTTTGGGCCAGCTGTCCCCTCAGCTGTCAATCCCACTCCTCTCCACCTGGTTTCCCTCCCTTCTGCACCATAGAGGCTGGCCCTGCCTCCCACACCTCAGGTCTCCACTCTGCTTGTCAGTTTCCAAAGCGCTTCTGTGACTGTCCACAGACCCCTTTATCCTCTGTGCATGGTGAACAATTTGAGGACCCCTTCTGCTTCAACCCCTGGTGTCATGCACAGGGCACCTACTGCTCTGATAAGCATCGTGACTGAACGCAACTCGGGAAGGAAAAGGCTTGTTTTATCCCACAACTCTCAAGTCACAGGGCGTCACTGAGGGAACTTAGGACAGGAAGCTGGAGGCAGGAGCTGATGCAGAGGCCTTGCAGGGGTGCTGCTCACTGGCTTACACCCCATAGCTTGCTCAGCCTGCTTTCTTATGGAACCCAGGACCACCAGCCCAGGGGTGGTGCCACCTATGATAGGCTGGGTCCTCCACTAATCAAAAAAACACCCCATATGTTTGTCTATAGGCAGCTTAATAGGGGCGCTTTCTCAACTGTGGTTCCCCTTTTCTAGATGACTCTAGCTTGCATCAAGTTAGCTAAAACTCAGGCAGCGCGAGGCCCCTTCCTGCAAAGTCTATACACAGGGTAAAGACATAACGGGCAATGACAAGGTGGGGATCCCCTTCTCCAGGCCTGGCATGGGAACTGAAGAGACAGGCTCTGAGCCTTGACACTATGAACCTAAGAGACCAAGCGACTCATCGAGGGGACTGTCAGGTGTTCTGTAGCAGCTGTCTGCGACCCCACAGACGTGAACGGGCTGGAGAATCCCCTCAAGTTCACCGCACACGCACTGTCTCCGGCTTCTCGTTCACGTCGCTCTGAACGAAGGGCAGAGTGCTGAGGCCAACTGTGGGCACCGAGGAACCCATTTGTCTCACTGGCAGGCAAGCTGCCGAAGTCGGCCACGGAGACAGCCGCTTCAGTGCCGGTGACCTGATGTGTATGATTTTCAAAGTCTACACCCAAGTTATTCACAGAAGCCGCGTTCATAAAGGATTCAGGGACAGCAAAAAATTCAAGGACAGCAAGGCTCAATTTCAGTCCGTTTGCTGGTCTTTCCAATTCCTCGCTACACATAGGGTTGAGCACTGAGCGATAAAATCCAGTCTCGAGTACATTAAAACTCTCACTTTCATCATTGCTGGTCAGGGGGAGTAACTCTTCTGTAACAACAGGCATATGACTGACATGACCATGGGGTTCCCCAAAGTGTGACCCAGCTGGAATACAAACACGCCCTTAATCCAGGAGACAGAGGCAGAGAGATCTGAGTTCAAGGCCAGCCTGGCATAGAGCAAGCATCAGGTAAAGAAAAGCTTAGGTCCAGGCTTTAGTGGTACACGCCTTTAATCTGAAAGGAATGTACAGTTAGTTTTGTGGAAGGAAGCACCCATGTTTGACAGTGATGTCTAATGGGATGGCAGAAAAGGTGACGAATCAGAGAAGATTTGACAGAATAGGATACATCCAACTCCCATGAGGGGAGAGAGGAAAAGGAAGCTACTTAAGAGGCAGTTTTTCAGAGAGAGAGGAGGCAGTTTTACCAGGACAGTAATAGAGAGATGGGTTGCAGAGAGAGAGAGAGAGAACTCAGGTGAGGAAGGAATGAGCCAGAAAACGAGAAGAAACCAGATTAGAGCAAATTGCTTAGTTAGTTTGAGGCTAAACAGAGCAATTCTGGGCCAAGAGAAGCCGAATTGAATTAGTCAGCTGGGAGGGGAGTTTGAGTCAGAACAGCTGAGTTGAACCAGCCAGGCCAGAGCTCAGAAAGAACAAACAAGAAAGGGTGAGCTAATTAAGCAGTAACTCTCAGAGACTGAAAACATTCTAGGCCTAGGTTAGATTATACAGAGGCTAGAAGCTTCCACGACTAGGCCTAGGCCAGCAGAAGGAGGCAGGAAAGCTCTAAAGCAATAATTGAGTGAGGAGACTAAAAGGTAATTTTACAGTGGCCATTAGAGTGGTGGGAAGGGACTTGCCTAAGGTCTGTGCCACAGGCCAGAGCGACGGGACACAGTGGGGCAGGGACAGGTGACTCCATGCGACTTAGGCAGTGCCTGAGGGTGCTGGGGAGAGTGACGAGGGCCATGCCTGCCAGGCCACAGTTTACCAGGGTCACCCGTGGTCACCTGGGCACTGGGGAGAAGACGTGGTGTAGACGGTAGACATGCGTGCGCCACCCACCATGGCAAGATCCCCATGTGTGACCTTGACCACTGTCATGGGCCAATCAGATCCTCTTTCACAGAAAGACTTGTTGGCCCAGTGGCTTGGGGTACTGTCATAAAATGTTCTCAGCTGTCATCTCCTTTGGGGACGCCTTGGCAACAGAGTGCCACTTGCTCAGTGTCATACCATTCCTCCAAGCTCTGTTTGACATTGGTATAAAAGACTGGCTTTTTTCCTGAGGACTCTATCAAATACAGACCCAGAAACCTTGGCAGTGGGGTTGGCCAAGGTGGTCCTGGGACCTCCCTGTGCTTAGTTCCAAGCTTCAGACTCCTGTTCGCTGTATCCTTTCTCAGGGCTATGTCTCAAGGAAGCCTGTTTGCAGGTATAGTACATGACTGGACAGATCCCCTCAGAGACAGGTGTGCTAGGCCACATCCCTGTAGGATGGCGATTTATAGGTGGGGTTGGGTAGCAGGGGGGTAGGGCTCAGATGCTGGCTCATCGGAGCATTTGAGTTTTCACCTTTTTTCCTGTGGAAGTGGCGGAAGATGGGATGTCTGTGACGTAAATGTGTTTGTTGATGGTTCACAGCCAGTATCTGAGAAAAATGGGGCAGAGAGAACATGTGCAGGACACAGGGGTACAGGGTGCTGATTGCTTCACCCGATCCATGCTTTGGAAAACATGTTAAAAGGCAGAAGGAAAGCAGTGGTCCATTGGCAACAAAATATGGAAGGAAGGTGCCAGCCTAGTGGCATGTGACAGCACCGGGGCTGGGCAGTCAGGCAAAGCTAGCAGCAAAATGGCTGAACTCCTCACCAATGCCACCTCACGTGTCAAGGCAGAGCTTCCCTCGGGCTGTGTGTAGTGTTGTCCCGCAGCAGCTGGAGGGTGATAAGGAGGCTCCCTCCGCTACAGTCGGCCTCCCTCATGTCTAACCAGGACACACATAGCTGGGTTTGTTCGTGGCCTGTGATGGCACTCAGCAGGATCCGAGAAGAAGCCATGGTGTTGCCTTGGAGATGAAGACCTGGTGAGCACTGGTTGGCAAGAGTAGGGAGACAGCAGGGTCACTGCACAGAGGGGAGCCCAGGGTGCGCTGCTGGCGAGGGGGAGAGCCCTCAGTAGCTTTCATGGCTGACTCCACACAGCGTAGGATCATCTGAAGGAGAGCCTTGATTGGCTCGTGGGCATGTCTGCGGGGAGTTGTCTTGATAGTTGATTGGCTTAGGAAAGCCCAGCCCACTGTGGGCGGCGACAGCCCTAGGTAGGTGGGCGTGGGCTGCATAAGAAAGCCAGCTGATCTCGAGCCTGCCAAGAGCTTCCCTCAGTGGCGATTGTTCCTGGAACCACCACTGAAGTTTACCTGTGGCTGTTCTCTGCCGAAAGCACCAGTGGTGGGAAGAGCCTTGGCAAGCCTACTTTAGTTTGTTTAGTCACTCGACAAACATCCACTAAGCATTCACCATGGACTGGGACAGCCAGGAGGGCAAGGGTCCCACTTCACAGAGGGGAGCCCTGAGGCCACTTTTCAGAGGCCTTGAAGCCAGGACTGGGTCACTTCAGAAGCCCTGTGCCCATCCTCAGAGCTCAGTGCAGACCCGCTGCCTTCTGGGAGTTTCCTATTCTCTCTCCATCCACCAGGTTCTTAGATGCCTGCCACGGCCCAGATTCCAGGTAAGCAGTTGTTCATGCCATAAACACTTACTGAGCACTTGCTATGCACTTGGCGTTGTACAGTCGTTCAGCAGACACCCCTGCCTTGGGTCATGTGCCACTTCGAGTGACACAGACACAGCAAGCAATTCCCCTTCATTGGTGCAGTGACACAGGACCCTGGCCTCCTGATGTTGCAGCACTTATGTGTGTGGGTCTCTCATTTATCCAAATGTACATGCTTGTGCACACACATACGTATGTACACACATGTACATATGCACACACACATACACACACACACACACACACACACACGTATCCCAGACATTAGTGAGAACAGCATCCCATAATGATAGAAATCTGGTGATGTCATATCTTCCTCTGAGGCCCAGATAGGAGCAGCCAATTCTAGTGAGTGACAAGGTGAAAAGGGTCGGAGGTGAAAAATAGAATGAATGTTCGGGGTAGCAGGGGTTGGGGGGTCAACTGCAGATGGGTCTCCCCATGAGCTTACGCTGTGAACCTCCCAGAAGGGTCAAGATGGCCAGGAGACTGAGGTCAATGCCCGGACAAATTTACACAATCCTTTGGCCCATCCTGTAGGCTCAGAACTCACTGGCTGAAGGGGCCAAGTCCCTGTGGGGGTCCCAGCGCCCAGCAAGAGGGTGGTGGCTCCCCTCATCTCCGTTCTAACGGATCGAAGGCTCCGTGAATGACAAAGACGCCCACCAAACAGCACTGTGACCCTCTCGTCTGGTGACAGTGGCCCGTGGGAGCCCAGCATGGTAGTCTCTGGGCATTTTCTGGGCATCCATTTTTTTTTTCTTCCTCTCCTCCTACCTCGGGAAGGAAGCGTGGAGCCTGGGAGGGAGAAGCTTGATGAATGCCACATCCTGCTCACCAGCTCCAGGCTGAGTCAGAACACGGCTTGTCAGCCCAGGAGGGGAAGGGGAGTCACAGCCCCCTGCCCCAGATCCCGGGGAATTAAACAGATGGGTGTGAAAACCTTCTCAGGGGAGCTGTGCTCCAGAGGTGGCCAGAGTTATACCTCACACCGGCAGCTGAACCTGGCAGTGTCAGATTTTGTGATATAAGTGTTAATGTGCCATCCTGGGGCTAAGTGAGAAAGGAAAGGTTCTAACTGAAAACTGTTTCGTTTGTGTTGCCGTGGAGTCAACTGTGTTGGCTAGTTTCATGTCAACTTGACACTAGCTGGAGTTATCTGAAAGTGGAGAACCTCAATTGAAAAAAGTGTCTCCATAAGATGCAGCTGCAGGCACACCTGTAGGGCATTTTCTTTGCTAGTGATTGATGGGGGAGGGTCCAGCCCATGGTGGGTGAGGCCATCCCTGGCCTGGTGCTCCTGGGTTCTATAAGAAAGCAGGCTGAGCAAGCCATGGGGAGCAAGCCAGTGAGCAGCACTCCTCCATGGTCTCTGCGTCAGCTCCTGTCTCCAGGTTCCTGCCCTGCTTGACTTCCTGTCCTGACGCCCTTCAGTGATGGCCTATGGTGTGAAATTGTGAGCCGAATAAACCCTTTCCTCCCCAGGTTGCTTTTGGTCATGTGTCTCATCACAGCAATAGTGACCCTGGCTAAGAAGGGGAGACGTACCCTTTGTGAGGTTGAGACACAGAGTGGGGAGAAGTTGGTAAGCTGCCTGCCGGGCAAGCACCAGGACCCAGGTCTCATCCTGGGTGTTACCCAGGTGCCACCCACATAAAGAGCCAGGCACGGTGATCAGTGCCTGAAATCCCCGGGTTAGGGGCTCACTGGGCAGCTGTCTCAGGGAACTATGCCAATTCCAGACCTTATCGCAAAAACAACGTGGACAGCATCATGACGGATGATACTCCAAAGTTAACCTTTGCCCCTCACACTCAACAGCGTGCACCCACACATGCAAATGCACCTGCAGGCATGTGAACACACACACACACACACACACACACACACACGAGAGTGGAAACGTGCTTAGGAGAAGCCTGTCCTGTTTCAATGATTAGAGCCCTGGATGTGGGTTCTGCAGGATCCCTGGCTAGCTGTGCAGACCTGTGCACCGGCAGCCACGCTATGTGCTGAAGGCTTAGCCTCCTAGCATGCCTTGGAGCTCACACTAGGGTCATTTGCAGGCTAAGTGTTGGCTCTACACTGTGCTCCCCCTGCCCAGCTGGGGACAAAACACTCTGGGCAGAGGCTGGGCTAGCCCTGTGTTTAAGATTGGGCTTTCTAGGATGAGTACTACCCGGGCTCAAGTATTGGCTTCCCAGGGCCTTTTACAAGCCAGTTAACCTAAAAAAAAAAAAAAAAAAAAAGCAGGAGGTTAATTACTCGTCTTTATTTCTCTGTGTGTGCACACTAGGACATGGGTGGAGCTCAGGGGACACTTTTCAGAAGCCCTGGGGAATCAAACCCAGAACACAGGCTTGGCAACAAGCTTTTCTGCCACTGAACCATCTCATCAGGCCCAGTGGTCAGCTCTGTGCTTCAGTTTCCACCTGTGGAACCCTTCCCCCACGCCCCAGGGCTGTGGGGAGTGAGTGGCTCAGAGGCCTTGTCAGGAAGCTCACTGAGGGGGACCCGTCGCCTACCTTCGCTTGCTTATGAGAAGCCAGTGGTTTAAGTAACTTTCACCCAGCCAGGCTAAGACTCCTTCCCGGTGGCAGAAGCTGTGGTGGCCTGGGTGTGTGTGTGACCCGTCCCAGGACAAGATGAAGGCTGGAATACGCTTCTCCAGAGCGGTCCCTCCTTGCTCCCAGTCACCATTTATGTCCATGCTGGCCACCACGCCGGCGGTGTCTCCTGGCCAGACCTGGGGCTCACAGGCTAATTTTGGAAATGACTGCGTCCCAGCTGCTGCTATCTCGCTGCCTGGCTGGGGGAGGAGACACAGGGTGGGTTGTGCGAGTCTGTGCAGAGGGCGCTCCTGACACCCGTCCCCTGCCCTGCCCTGCCCGGCTCTCCACACTGGCTGGGGTCCCTTTGTGACCACCCGGGGAGACTTTTTGGATAGGAGTGGTTCCTGAGACCCTCGGTCACCAGGTACTGCCGTGTTGGGATTCCTACTGGCGCCGTGCGAGCTGGTACAGGTCTTGGTATGCGGAGGGCTGGTGTGAGGCCTTGGACACGCGGTCTATTTTAGGCCTTTAGGGTAGCCAGTGCTTCTAAGGCCTTTCCCTTTGCTGTGAACTCATGGTGTTTGCTCCAACACCAAACTATTTGGTGTAAGGATTTTATCCTAGGCCGTAGGGACACTGTCAAAGCTTAGGAGTTTTGCATCTGTTGAAATTAAAAGTTAACTTTTATTAAATTAAGTTTTAATTTAATTTAATTTTAAATTAAAAATTTGTGTCTGTTAAAATTTTAAAAATCATTTATTTTTAGACTTACTGTTTATCTGGAGGGAGGTATGCCGCAGCACACCTGTGGAGGTCAGAGAACAGCTTTTGGCGGTGGGTTCTCTCCTTGTACCATGTGGCTCCCTGGGTCGTCACGCTTGGCAGCAAGCTCCTTTACCTGCTGAGCCACCTCACTAGCCCACTGCCAATCTTTAGTTTAAAAAATATGTTGCGTTCTGACTTAACCTGTGCTAGGGAATCTCAGAGGGTGGATGCCAGCAGAGAGAGAGAGAGAGAGAGACAGAGAGAGAGAGACAGAGAGAGAGAGAGAAAGAGAGACAGAGAGACAGACAGAGACAGACAGAGAGAGACAAAGAGACAGAGAAACAGAGAGAGAGAGACAGAGAGAGAGACAGAGAGAGAGAGAGACAGAGAGAGAGACAGAGAGAGAGATAGAGAGAGAGATAGACAGAGAGAGAGAGACAGAGAGAGAGAGAGAGAGAAAGACAGAGAGAGAGACAGAGAGAGAGACAGAGAGAGAGAGACAGAGAGAGAGAGACAGAGAGAGAGAGAGACAGAGAGAGAGAGAGAGACAGAGAGAGAGACAGAGAGAGAGAGAGACAGAGAGAGAGAGACAGAGAGAGAGAGAGAGATATGTATATCTGTGTATATGTTGTATATGTGAGTATGTACTGTGTGCATGTGTGTGTGTGGTGTATGCCTGTATGATATTTATGTAAATGCATATATGTGCCTGCATGTGTTTAGTTTCATTGATTTCAGACACAGTGGTTTTCTGCATTTGTCCAGAGACCCCAGCTTTCCCCTCTATGGTGTTCAGCCCTGCTGAACTTTGGCCTGAGCTTCCACGGGATTTTGTTTCAAAGGAAGCCTGTGTGTGTGCGTGGTGGGGGAGGGGCTGGAGGAGCCGGTGTCTCCTGCGGCTTTCCTGAGGGGGGACCTTTCCTATGACACCGTGATACCCAATTCCTCTGCGAGTAGAGAAGACCCACAGGTCCCAGTGGCCCCCAGGGAGAGTGGGAACCTAACCAGAGGCCTCCAAGTTGCAGACTCAGGCAGCTGCCTCCCCAGAGCAGACAGGGAAGAGGCCAGGCCTTCCTTCCCAGGAGGGTCCCTGTGCCAGCCTGGCCCCGAGCTCAGGGCTGGGAGCTCTAGGCTGTTAGGTGACTTTCTGACCTTCCTGAAAGACTGTTCTTAGCAGGCACCTGCTTCTGCAGCTGACTTCTCCCGAGCCTGGGAGCATGGTGCTGGTGATGGAGTCAGGAGAGGAAACAATAAAAGCTAGAGATGAGAAAGAAAGGAGAGGAAGGGGAGGGAGAGAGGGGGGAACAGGAGGAGGGGTGGGTGGAGGGGGAAGAGGAGAAGAGGCAGCTGCCAGACAGAGGGAGAAGGAAAAGTGAGGGGGAGGGGGAAGGAAGAAAGGGAGGCAGGGAAGGAAGGCAGGAGTGGGTGGCAGGCCGGGCCCTCTTCTGAGGAACTTGGTGGTGACAATCAGGCATTTGGTCCTTCCTGCACATGGACCTTGTCACCTTGAGTCTCGGGGCCTCTTGATACTGACTGACCCTGTGACCTTGGCCATGACCCTCCTGGTGGAGATTTTGGCTTTTCTTCTAACACCAGATGGTTGAGGCCTCCTGGCCTCTCTTCCAGGACTTAGCTACCCGTGGGGTCTGTCCCACCTTGCACGTTGGTGTCTCCCTCCCTCACACCGACCTGGCAAGGGCCCTGGAATGCATAGTTCAGGTTTCTCTCAAACTCTGTGAGCAGTATTTGGGACCACCAGTTGTGGGTGCTTCTGGCTGTTGCCCACCCAGGTCAGATTCCATAGCCTTCTCTGGGATGTGGTGTGTGTGTGTGTGTGTGTGTGTGTGTGTGTGTGTGTGTGTGTGTGTGTGCATGCTGTGGTGGGGGCTGCTCACTATAGGCATTATATGTCATAAGCACAGAACACACATAGCTCTTTATCAGGCTCCAGCTATTGCAAAGGTCTGAGTAGTGTGTGTGTGTGTGTGTGTGTGTGTGTGTGTGTGTGTGTGTATGTGTGTGTGTGTGTAACAGTGTATCGTTCTGCTCCACTTAGAAACAAGACTTTAGTCCTAACACTGGGAAGAGTCCCCCCACCACTGCTGCCTAAAGTCAAGACCACAGGCTGTATCTCTGAAGGCCACTGGGATGGGGCATGGGGGATGGGGCATGGGGGATGGGGCATGGGGGATGGGCATGGGGGATGGGCATGGGGGATGGGGCATGGGGGATGGGGCATGGGGGATGGGCATGGGGGATGGGCATGGGGGATGGGCATGGGGGATGGGGCATGGGGGATGGGCATGGGGGATGGGGCATGGGGGGTGGGGCATGGGGGATGGGCATGGGGGATGGGCATGGGGGATGGGGCATGGGGGATGGGCATGGGGGATGGGCATGGGGGATGGGGCATGGGGGATGGGGCATGGGGGATGGGCATGGGGGATGGGCATGGGGGGTGGGGCATGGGGGATGTGATGGGGGGATAGCCCCCTCCTCCGTGCACACAGTCCATGGAAGACAAGGACGCACCCATAGGGTCTGTGCTAAGTAAGTGTTCCATTACTGGGATGTATTGGAAGCAGTAAATGCATCTGAAAAGTGGGGAGGATGGTTTGAGGCAAATGGAGTCTGTGGGGTGCTGGCTAAGACTCCCTGTGTGCTAAGGCACAGAGAGGAGAGACAGCTTGCCTAGGGACACAGCGCTGCCGTGGCAGGACTGGGCTTAGACCCACACAGCTTGTTAGAAGGACCAACCCAGTCTCCTCGTCCCCCCTAGCCCCGCCCAACCCTCTCCCATCATCACCGTCCAAGACTGAAAGAAAAGCAGGTAGTCTCACACATTTTATAACTGTCTGTCTGTCTGTCTGTCTGTCTGTGTGTCTGTGGGTATCAGAGCCTTAGATCTGCCAGGACCGTATGTGTTACCAGCACATCTGGCCCCGAGCTGGGCAGGGACGTGGGGCTCACAGTCTGAGGAGTTCCTTCAGCCTACCAACCTGGGCTCGTTTTCAGCTGGTGTTGAGGCTCTGGTTTCGTAGGGTAAGGGAAAGCCAGTGCGCTGAGACACTGCTCCCTGGGATCAGACATTCCACTGAGTGTCCACCTGAGTGTCCTGGTGTCCTGGCAAGGAGGATGAGCCCATTTCACAGCTCAGGAGTGTGGCCACCTCTCAGTAGGTCATCAGAAAAAACCCCAGGTCACACAGACAAGTGAAGACTAGGTGTGTTTTTCTGGCAGGTGCCCCGTGTGACCCGTTAAGTGACTCGGGCTAAGATATCAACTCCCTTGACGTTTCGCTTGGTCAGGTAGATGGCAAAGGCCGTTCGAGGTCATCTCCCTGGAATTGGCTGTCTGTTGGGGGATGATTCTGTCAGTTTTACAGAGGCAGGAATGGCAGCACAGACGCAGAGAGCTCATCCTATTTTCCTGTCGTTGCTGTTTGGCAATTTTCTCATTTCTTTCCACGTCACATCTTTTTCCTGTTTGAAGCAGAGACGCGTCTGCCTCCATTTCCATCCTCGTTCTTGCTGTGGTGCCTTCATTCTTGGCCCTGGATGGGTGCCAGCCTAGACTGCATTGAATTTTGGGCCATGATAACCCTGTTTCTGGCTGTTGGTTCTTGAAGGATATTCAGTGGCTTTGACCCAAGAGACTCACACAGTACCACCTTTATGGCATGGCATCTGCAGCTGTCCCCAGACATCACTAGTGTCCATGGGCAGGCACATTCACCATTTGATGAGGCTAAGACCCATTGCTACACCTAGGGCAGACATGACTAGTCAATCCCAACACACTGCCTTGTCAAATCGGACATAACGCAGGCAGCTACCTAGCTATGGGGGAAACTTTACTGGCCACCTCTCAGTAGGTCATCAGGCCCACTGACTACGAAAATGCCCCACAGGCTTGCCCACAGGTCAGTTTATGGAGGCGTTTTCTCCATCAAGAGCCCCCTTTTTCTGGAAACACACCCCCCAGCACAGCTTGCCGTCTCTCCATCAACCTTCCAGGCCTTCCCCTCACGCATCTTATTTTTATTTTTTTTGAGATAAGATCTCACTATGTAGCCCAGGCTGGCTTTGAACTCAGGAGCCTCCCACCTTAGCTTTCCACATCTGGGACTGCGGGTGTGCACCGCCACACCTGCGTTCCTTCCCTGTAGTCTTTCCAGCTCTGAGGAGGATGCACTGCTGCAGACACAGCTGAAACCCCTGGCTGAGGCTGGCCGGAGCCTTCTGTAGCCCTAATGAAAAGAGGGGTTCCCTTCCTTTCCATATTGTTTGGCTCAAGGCAGGAGAGAGCTAGTCTGCACCGTGAAAGAGCCACAACAACCTCTTTTGCTTTCTTAACCAAGTGAGCTGACTTGCACTGTGGATGAGAGCCACAACAGAATCCTTTGGTCATCTAGCCAATAGACTGCAAATGCGTAGGTGCTCCGCGCACCCCTCCTGGGTCTAGGGCAGACATTAGTAATCAACCCGAGGAATCGTTTGCTCTAAGTCCAGACACAGCTCAGAGTTCTTCCCACATTTCAGACTCAGTCAGGGCATTGGAACCAAATTGCCCCTGGCCGTTATGGTCAAATTCTTCTCCAAAATGGTACATTTGGTAGGAGTTCGGAGACTGGTGAATGAAGGAACTCTACCAAGACTTGAGTGTTGGGGAAAGGGGCACAGGGACCGGAGAAGCTCTGGAAGGGTGTGGTGTGTGTGTGTGTGTGTGTGTGTGTGTGTGTGTGTGTGTGTACGTGTGCGCGTGCCTCATGGGGCTGAGTCCCCATCCTCTAGGCTGTGAGCAGGGGAAGGCCCCCTGTGAGTGGAGCATCAGATCTTGTTGTAGGCTTGCCCTGTGTCCCTTCTCCTTACCTTCTCCCATTACACTCATCATACATGGAAAGGAGTCATGTCACAGGGGAGTGGGGCCGCCCTGTTGCTTCATTGGGAACGTCGTGTTTGGCAGA
Source organism: Acomys minous (assembly GCF_964271855.1). NCBI lineage: Eukaryota > Metazoa > Chordata > Mammalia > Rodentia > Muridae > Acomys > Acomys minous. Next base: position 95,670,400 of record NC_140498.1, read on the forward strand.
GATCTCAGGGGAGTGACGGTGTGCGGCATGCAGGCGGAAGAGCGTCTGAGGCGGGTGGGACAACATTGAGGAGGGCCTGAGGTGAGAGTGTGCCTGGAAGGGTTTACCCAGGCCTTAGTTTATCTCCCCTTGATATGGGTGGGAAGCTGTTCGTCGGGTGGTCGTGAGAGACCCTCTGGTCCCTGTGAAGTCATTGACATTAGGAGGCAGGTAAAGTCAGTGGCTACGTTGTGGAGATTGGACACTCTGGGGTGGTGGACGAAGCTCGGGGGCCGTGGCAGGGTCCTGCCGGGACGTGGATGAAGCTCCAGGACTTCTCTCGCCATCCCTCCCTGTAGAGGAGTGTGTGTGGAGAGGGTTTCCAGATTCCAGAGTCAGCACTGGGAGCTGCCTAACCCGGCATCTGACAGCATGTGTGGGTCAGGCCTGGAAGGACAGTGACATGAGAGCACCAAGTCAGTTAAGGCGAGGTGGAGCCTTGCAGTACAATGGGTTCCTGGCCCCTGGTCAGTGAGGCTGGCCCAGAGCCTTCGGGTGGGGTCAGTGTGCCTGGACACAGGGACACCAACTGAGACCTGGGGGAGAACTGGCAGCTCAGAGTTGTCACAGCCAGTGTTCCTTGAGCCTCTGGACGGAGAATGATTTCAGCATAGGGCCCTGGCCAAGGCTGAAGAGAGCACAGCGGCCAGGACAGCCGGTGTCACGTCAGGCCTATTCATATCCCAGCCTAGGTTCCTTAGCTCAGAGCCCATGAGTCACTGGGACATTCTCCAGTGCCTCCCAAGGGAGCCAGTATAGGGAAAAGGGTGGCCTCGTGCTACCCACACACTGAACTCAGGCTGTAGGGACTTTTCCGTAGGCAGAGACCCAGCTCTGGCCACCCGCTCATGGCTGCTCCCCAGCCTCTCTTCTGGCATGTGGTGTCATCAGGCCTAAATGTCCCTTCTTGGCTCTTTGTGCCTTGAGACTCTTCCTTGCTCAGCTATGGAGGGAGCTGGGAGCCCAGCCAGAGACTCCGTGGTGACTGCTGGGCAGCCAGCTCCCTGTACCCAAGCCCCGTGTGTGGCAGCTGCCAATGTCTGGGGTTAGGCTCTCCAGGGTTGAGGTCAGGCCCTTCACCGGGCATCGCTGGGAGCTGAGTTAGAAGGAGATGTGAGGCCAGGCTGCAAGATGAGCCAAGGGTCCCAGTGTTCTGCGTGCCTGTGGCTATGGGCTGCAGATGCCCGTGCAGTGTCCTCACAGCCAAGCTCCAGGCCCATGAGGCTGTAGACCAAGGAAGTCTCTGGTGGCGTGCACGTGTGTGCATGTGCATGCATGTGTGAGCATGAGCACTGTGCATGTGCATGTAGATATTTGTGCGTGTGTGTGTGTGTGTGTGTGTGTGTGTGTGTGTGTCTTTCCATGTGCTTGTGCATTCTGCTACACAGGAGCTCCTCCCGGGGAGGGGTGGGAGGGCTCTGGAGGGACATAGTTCTAAGGTCAGGTCCAGCCCATGTTCCTCTACTCAGGAGACTCCATGAAGAGCTGATGCTATTTCTTCCTCTTGGTTCCCATGGGAGAAATCCCATTTTCTGCCCCATTTTCTTTGGTGTTTCTGTAGTTTGAACCCAGGCAGGTGCTTTAGTGATTCCCAGCATTGGTTATCTTTCCTTTTGGGGACAGCCTATCCATATGCTGTGCTGTACTACATCGTCCCATGTTCCATGGCTGTGACAAAGTCCCTGAGGCTGGTTAATATATTAAGACGAGGTTTATTTAGCTTGTGGCTCTGGATGGTCTGGCATCAGTGTGGCTCTGGAGAAGATTCTGGTACCCCAAAGGCAGGGTACACAAGGATGGTGCCTCCCATACCTGAGCCATAGCCAGCCCCACCTCACACTTTACACAGGGACATGGGCAGCCTCCAGGGTGATAGCCAGGCTCCTGACTCATGATAGGTGGAACACAGGGCAGGCACTCTGCTTGGTAAGTTTGGACATTTCTTTTTAAAACATCAGACAAGGTGAAGAGATATTCAGCTGGAAAGGTCTCTTGCAAGCACAAGGACCACAGTAGGACCACAGTTTGGTCCCCAGAACACACACACACACACACACACACACACACACACACCACAAAAGCCAAGCCCAGTACTGGAGAGGCAGCTCCTGAGCTAGTTAGTCAGCCAGCCTGGCCTGCATGGTGAGTTCCTGGCCTGTGAGAAACTTCTTCTCTAAGCAGGTGAAAGGCACCCAAGGGATGACACCAGAAGCCTCCACACACACAGGCGTGCACATGCACACACGCGCAAAGTTAAAATAAGAATGAAGAACATACAGCATTAAGTTACCACATGCTTCAGAAATTGCACTCTGAGAAGCACGCCTATGACATGAGAATGTGAGCATCGGGGTGGCTTGTGAGGCCTCCTTTATGACGGCCCCTTGTGGGCTCAGCCAGATGCCTGTCACATGACTGCGGCGGGCACAGGAGTGGCAGTCTGTGCACAGGAGGAGATGAAGGCGAGCATTGTAGCGGGCTGAGGTGTGAGGGCTGACACCCTAGAGTCCCACGCGTGGTCTGTGCCATGAGGTGCACCAATGGGATAGAAAATGGGTTTGCACCAGAACGTTCTAGAGCTAGACTGTGGATACAAGCTGCGCAAACCTGGAAATCTAATAAAGATGTCAGATCATCCAGATTCTGCCCCACAGGCAGAGAAAAAACAAAACCCGAAAACACCTCAGATACCACAGAAGTGTGCTTTAGGGAATCTGTAAAGACTTGTGAGTCCACCCTGGATGGAGGTGCCCACCCTGGGCAACACTTGCCAGTGGCCACGCTGTACCCATGAGCTGGACCCACCTGACCTCATCTATCACCTCTGGCTCTTACAATCATCATCATCTTCTTCTTCTTCTTCTTCTCCTTCTCCTCCTCCTCCTCCTTCTTCTTCCCTCTTCTTCTTCTTCTTCTTCTTCTTCTTCTTCTTCTTCTTCTTCTTCTTCTTCTTTTTCTTCTCCTCCTCCTCCTCCTCTTCCTCCTCCTCCTCCTCCTCCTCCTTCTTCTTCTTCATAGGTTTTGGATATTAGCCCTTTATTGAATGTGTAGTTGGTGAAAATCTTTCTCCATTCTGTAGCCTGACACACTTTGCCCGGGCCGTACGAAAGCTTGTGAGTTTCGCGAGGCCCCACTTATTAATTGTTGATCTTAGCGTCTGTGTTGATGGTGTTCCGTTCAGAAAGTCTTTCCTGTTCCGGTGAGTTTAAGATTATTGCCCCACTTTGTTTTCTATCAGATGCAGCAGGTCTGGTCTTATGTCGAGGTCCCTGGGGTTAAGTTTTGTGCAGGAGATAAGTACAGGCCTACACTTGTTTTTCTACAGGTAGACATCCAGTTTGACATCATTTATTGAAGATGATTTTTTTTTAGTGTGCATTTTATTTTGACTCTTTGCCACAGGTGTACATAGGTGTGTGAGTCTTCAGTTTGATTCCGTTGATCCCCATGTCTGGTTTTGTGCCAGTGCCATGTTGTTTTGTAGTACAATTTGAGGTTGGGGACGGTGCTGCCTCCAGCAGTTCCTTTTTTATTTTTATTATTATTCAGGATTTTTTTTTTTTTTTTTGCTATCCTGGGTTTCAGTATGAAGCTGAACATTTAGCCTGGGTCCCTACGGAATTTAGTCACCATGCTGTCTAGGCAGGCATGGTCTTTGTGCAAGTGTCTTGGAGTGACACACACGCGACCTTGTGAAATTACGGCGTGAGGTCGAGAAGAAGAGAGCTTAACATGCTGGCCCACTCTCGTGGGAAGGAATGACTGTCTCAGCAGAAGATGGGACAGCACTGTTTCACTCCCTGCGTGCCGCTGGCATGGTGGGGACAGAGCCGAGCTGGGTTCTAACCAGTCTCTCTCTTCTCTCTCAGCTCCTCAGCGCGTCAGGCCCGTGTGGATTGCTCATCTCTCGCTGTCTATGCGTCTGTAAAGCTTCACTCCAGCCTCAGGCGCGCAGACGCACCGCATCACCTGTGGCCCAGCCAGCTCCGTGTCGCCATGGCCATATCGTCGCGCCTTGCCCTGTGGGAACAGAAGGAAAGTGGCGTTTTGGGGGGCACCGTGGCTACAGGGCTGGACTGTACCCTGGCGAGTGGGCCATAGCCCGGGTGGCTAACTCACGGCCTCCCACCTGCTATCTCTATGGCCTGCCCAGGCCTCCTGGACCTACCATGGTGACTCCGTCCACCTCTGCCACCTGTCTTGCCCCGCCCCATCCCTTAGCAGGAGGCTGGGAATGGGGGTAGCACATCTTCCCCAGCCGTACCCCACGGCCACCTGATGAGTGCTGGGGAAGGTGGGAGGAGAAAGTGTACATGGTCAGAGGTGGCCGTTGGCTGCCAGCCCAGCGCTGGAGGGTTTCTGCAGATCTACCTGCGGTTACCACAGAGACCCGGGACAGGGCTTTTACCCTGGACGTCTCTTTATTCTCATTTATATTTCCCATAGGAAGCCTTTTTATATATATAAAGATTTATTTATGCCGGGTGTGGTGGCGCACGTCTTTCATCCCAGCACTCGGGAGGCAGAGACAGGCAGATTGCTATGAGTTTGAGGCCAGCCTGGTCTACAGAGTGAATCCAGGACAGCCAAGGCTACACAGAGAAACCCTGTCTCGTAAACAAAACCAAAAAAACCAAAAAACAAAAACAAACAAAAAAAAAAAAGAAAGAAAAAAGAAAAAAAAGATTTATTTATTTATCATGTATGTGTATACAGTGCTCTTCCTGCATGTACATCTGTAGGCCAGAAGAGGGCATCAGATCACATTATAAATGGTTGTGAGCCAGAGCTACCTTGTGGTTGCTGGGAATTGAACCAGGACCTTTGGAAGAACAGTTAGTGCTCTTAACCTCTGAGCCATCTCTCCAGCCCTCCATAGGATGCTGCCTTAAGGGCTCTTTTGTCCCTCTTCTTCCCCGCTCTCCCTCCTCTCCTATTCCTTTCCCCCACTTTGTGTAGGTGCTGTTATTATTATTATTATTATTATTATTATTATTTTTTTTTTTTTTTTTTAAATCTTTCGTCCATGGTTGGTTAGATCCAGGGATATAGAACCCACAGACAGAAAACCAGCAGCACAGGCCAAGGCTAAGGGTCTTCCCCACACCGCTGTGGTCCTGGCACACAGGGATGATCTATTATCTTACTCCAAGTCCCCAGGAGGTTTCTTCAAGAAGCTGATAGGTGGCACTGAGCCAGGCTTGGGAGCGCAGTGCACTATGGGAGTGTCCCTATCTTGAGTGGGAAGAGCATATTCTGGAGTTTCTCTAGTGCCTTCCTGGGGCCAGAGACACTAGAGTCAGGGAGCTCGGTATGTGAGCCATCCCTCTTAACATCTCAGACTGCTTTAAGAGCAGGAAAGAGCCCCCCAAAGCCACAGTTTCCTGCGTAGGCTCTGCTGTCACGGGCCCATCTGTTCTATCTCCCCACACCACCTCAGCTTCCTGGGGTCCCTCAGAGCCTTTCCACTCTTTGCTCATGCTTGTCCCCTAGGCTCCGCCCAGGCTGCATCTTAGACTGTCTGGCGGGTGCCCTGGCCCTGCGGGCTCACTCCCAGCTCTCTCCTCGCTTCCACACACAGATTCGAGAAGAGGACAAGAGCCCCCCTCCATCCTCCCCTCCCCCCTTGTTCTCCGTCATCCCTGGGGGCTTCATCAAGCAGCTGGTTCGAGAGACAGAGAAAGAGTCCAAGGAAGCCAGGCGGAGGAAAGAGGCAGCACTCACCGCTCCTGAAGTAGAGGTAAAGGCGGCACGGCTTGGGTTGGGGCAGGCGCTGGGTGCCTTTCCCTTCACACCCTCCACCCTGGGTCAGCCATTCCATCTTTGGTCCCACTGCTCTGTTGTTTTCTCTACCGCTTGCTCTGTCGAGCTCCTATGCAATCTGAGAAACCCATCTCTAATTGCCCACCACTAGGGGCGCTCACGTTGCTTTACTTCCCCTTACTCCCCCTTGCCTGTTTCTCTTGAGGCCACACAGTGTTCATTTGATCACATGATCAGCTAGGAACTCCTCAACAGCCACAGCCGCCTCTCACTCAGCTCTGTGGACCTCTCAGACCTTGAACTCGATCCCTGTCCCAGGCAGCCCTGGGATGACTCCTCCTCCTCCCCCTTCTCCCCCTCCCCCTCCTCCCCCTCCTCTTCCCCCCTCTTCCCCCTCCTCCCCCTCCTCCTCCTCTTCCTCTTCCTCCTCCCCTTCTCCCATTCAGCCTCCTGAGTAGCCATGGTTTAAGGCCTGGACACTGGGCCTGTCTCAGCTTATTCATCAAAGCAGAAAAGATCCTGGCGCATCACTTACTGGCATCCTTCTGGGTCAGGGACAGGAGCTAGTGGTCCCACACCCCAGTGCCCTCCAGCTGCGGGTCTCTCAGCCCCTTCCCAGTCTCTTTGAACATCCATGATTCAATAACTAAAAGGTTAATCCCAGCCAGGACATCCCCAGTGCGGTGCCTACTCAACTCCATCTACGCCCCTTCGGATTGGTGACGTGTCCACTGCAGAACCATCATTGTCCTGCGTGGTACCAAAGGGCATCGTCATCCAAAACTAGTCCATAGAACAACCAGTGTCGCATCCTTAATTTCATCTCACCCTATATCCAGAGACGCCCCCAAAAGCCTGGCCAGGATACCAAGGATGGATACCAGGAAGATAGGCTTGGAGTGCAGTGCACCCTGGGAGTATCCCTGAGTGAGGCAGACAGGCCACCAGCTCCAGCTGCCTCTTTAGCGCTCTCTTGGGGCAAAGAGAGTGATGGCAGGGCTGGGAGGTCAGGGGATTACAAAACCGGGTGCCGGCTTCTTCTTCGCCTCTTCCTCAGCTCACTCATGCATGGCATGCACGCGGCGCTTGCACCTGTCTAATGGCAGGGGCTTCTCACTGATGGGTCTCATGGAAGAGGGTGACAGGGTGCCTGGCCCCGATGCGGGCTCCTGCCTGACTTGAGGCATAGGCAGAGGCCATGGCTTACCTTGTGGACAGGGAAGAGGTCGTGTAAAGTGTTCCTGTCTGTCGCTAACCAACGCTCACTTAGTGCTTGTGGCCTGTTTAAGACAGTGCGGTAGTGAGGATGGGAGACGTACTTATTTATCAGAAGTGGAGACTGAAGCCCAGAGAGGCCAAGACGTTTTCCCCCAAGGTCACGAGACCAGATAGAGCAGATAGAAGCTGAGCTGGGGCCATGAAAAGCGCTGTCTCTGGAGCTGCCCTGGGGGAGCAGGCAGGTGAGGTACAGGAAATAGAGTAAACGGGGTGGGGGGTGGGAGGTGGGGGTGGGGGGTGGAGAAAGGCATGTTGCTGGCCGTTAGGACCAGCATGAGCAAACACGAGGAGACATGGAAGGGCCAGAGCTTGGAGGTCTCCCACGTAGCTAGAACATAGGGTGAGCAGAGACAAACGGACCCCGAAAAAGGCTTGGCGGAACCTCACTGAGGATTTGGGGTGGCCAACAGTGCCCTGATCGGTTGTAGAAATGACAATCAGCTGATGGGTGGGAGACGGGCAGGAAGTTGGGCAGAGTGGACAGTGGGTTTGAGAACCCAGGGGGGGGGCAGAGTGGAAGCTGCCATCTGCTCCTTGCCTCACCCCTGCTCCCCACCCCCCAGCCCCCCAGATTCCAGAAGACCTTTTCATAGTCACCCTGCAAAAATCTAGGCTCACAGAAGATAGGGGATCATGGGTCACATCCGCCCAGCGTCAGAGCCATGGTGGGGATTTTTCCCACTGCAGATCTCAGAATGGGTAGAATAAGAGTAAAAAAAACAGGTCTGCAGGGCAGACTGTGTGCTGGGCCACCTCCAACCCTGATACCCACCCAGCAGGACAGGGCTTTTCTCCACACCCCCCGCCCCCCCGAGACTGGGTCTCTCTGTGTAGCCTTGGCTGTCCTGGACTCACTTTGTAGACTAGGCTGGCCTCGAACTCACAGCGATCCGCCTGCCTCTGCCTCCTGAGTGCTGGGATTAAAGGCATGCGCCACTATGCCCAGCCAGGGTAGGGCTTGATGATCCACATGGTATTGATAAGAAACTGGTTCAGAGTTGGGAAGGCATTTAGCTGATGCCACACAGAAGGAAGAGAGCAGAGCTGGAGTTAAACTTGGTTCTGCAGCACCCCAAGTCTACCTTCCTTCCCCTGAGCCTGTTGACCTTGGCACACTGCCAAGCACAGACCGTGAGGATGTCAGAAAGGCTAGCGTTTCCTTGGACGGGTGAACCTGGGAACCAATGGCCGCTGTTAAGTCAGGCAGCAGCTAAGTGCATCGTGGTCTCTTTCCTAGACCCCAGAAGTGCCCGCTAACCAAACCAACAAGACCAACAATGTCCCCAAGCCCGGAAGCCAGACTTCCCCGGACAGCTCATCTGCCACTCAGAAGAGCCCAGACATTCCAGGCAAGGAAACCCCAGGGGCTGGTGACAAGAACTCCGTGCCTGTGACTGGCACCAGTGGGGAGATGCCGCAGGAGTCACATCCCACGGGAACGCCGGCCAAAAGGACACTGCCCCTCAAGAGGGGCGTGAGGAGGGGTGACGTGTTGCTGATGGTGGCCAAGCTGGATCCAGAGTTGGCCAAGCCGGAGCAGAGAATCCAACCTCGTGATGCCCCCATGGACAAGACCCCAGCCCCAGTCAAAGACACTGGAGGGGCGAAGAGGGGGACAACCACGGGGACTCCCTGTGGCTCCCAGGCCTCCACGCCCGAGAAGGCAAAGACTGGAGGTGTCGGAGACACAGGCCAGGGCACAAAAGGTGGGGCGCGTCAGGGCACAGAGGGAAAGGGGAGCCGGGACCCCCAGACCAACGAGCAAGAAGAAGGTGACTCCCAGAGCACAGAGGAGCAGGGGACCAGGTCCCAAGGCCAGGGGGCAGGAAACAAGGGGCAGCTGGGAACAGCAGAGGAAGAAGGAGGGGGTCCTCTGAAGAAGATGGAAAAAGGGGGTGATCCCAAGGATGCGGGACATAAAGCGAGACCTGTTGAGCCCCCAGTCCCCATAAGAAAATGGGGAGGCTCCCTGGGCCGAAGGAGCAAGTGGGACGGTCCTCAGAGCAAGAACAGAGAAAGTGAACGGCAGAGCAGTAGGGATGAAAAGGCAGAAGACAGGAGGTGTGTGCAGCCAGCCGAGCCCAGGGGGCAGCAGCAGGGGCCTCCAGGGAAGATGGAAAAGGTGGGGAGAACTCAGAAGGAGCCGGGGACACCAGGGAAACCCCTGGAACTGCCCAGGGTCACAGCGGAGACTCAGAGTCCCAAGGAAAGGTGCAAGGCCCCAGATGGGGTACCTACGAAGGGAGCATCGGCAGAGGCTGCAAGGAGGGAGGACCAGCCAGAAAACCGGGTGCAGGGGCCTGAGGAGCCGCGTGCGCACGCAGACGGAGTGGATGTCTTAGAGCCTCAGGCAGAAACTCATATAGAATCTGTTTCGGAGACCGGCATGGAAAGGCCTTCTTTGCCAAGGTCCGTGGAGGAGGAGCCGGTCCTACAGGACCCAAGAAGAGGGGACCAGAGCAGAGGAGACTCCAGCCAGGTGATGGGCTGTGGGCCCCAGAGCCCAGGGATGGCTGCAGGGTGGGCAGAGGGCAGGCCAGAGCTCAGCACTCCCCAGGACACTCTTCTGAAGTGCTAGGCCCCTGGGCTCCTTGGGGCCTCTGTCCAGGCTAGGCTTCTCCCTTGGTTCCCTCCAAACGCTGCTTAGTTTTTGCGGGGTCTTATGTCACCCACAGTCTCTGCAGCGACACTGCGTGTAGACTCTCAAGCCGTGCCCGGGGTTCCATTAGAAGGCTGAGATCCCTGCTGGCTTTGTGAGAAGCTCCAAGTCAGGGCTCCCTACATCCAGCCCCGGGGCTGGTGGCATTTGATGGTTAGATGATGCTCTTTTTGTTCCCAGGCTTCCGAGGACAGGTGGTACGAGGCACAGAAAGTCTGGCTGGTGCAGAAGGACGGGTTCACACTTGGTAAGTGGCCTCAGGCCAGCTGGGAGGGGGCGTCCCACTCTGGTTTCCTGTCTCTCCTGCCACCAGGCCTCAGCCAGTTTTATTTTACTCTTGGGGCCAAGGAGGGAGAGGAGGAGGAGCCAGATGAGGGTGGGACCTGAGGCTGCCAGTGGGCAGAGAGAGTCCCCATTTGGAGGCCATGCTTGCTGACTAGAGAGGCAAGCACCGCACCAACAGGTGGATCAGGGCCCAGAAGGGTCTGCTCAAACTATTGCACTAACGAAGGACAATACAAGTAGTGAACATCAAACCCCTACTCTGATCTAGCCAATGGACGGGACACATTCTCCACAGTTATGTGGAAAGCAGGGACTAACTCTGACATGAACTCTGGTGCCCCATATTTGACGACCTCTCCTTGGTGGGGAGGCCTGGTGGCACTCAAAGAAAGAATAAGCAGGCTACCAAGGTGAGACTTGATAGCCTGTGACCATAAAGTGGGGGAGGAGGTCCCCCTCGGTCATGGACCTAGGGGAGGGGAATAGGGTGGAGGTGGGAGGGAGGGAGGAACGGGAGGATACAAGTGATGGGATAACAATTGAGTTGTAATCTGAATAAGTTAATTAATGTAAAAAGTACATTTAAAAAAAAAGAAGAAGAAGAAGAAGAAGTGATCCTGCATTCCAGAGGATCGGCATCCATTTGTACTGCCTGCCATGGAGGTGGAAGGGACCTTACCATCCCGTCCTGACCTGGGTGTGGGATGGGTCAGGGTACCCCACCCTCTGAGGGGCCCTGTAAATCAGACTTAGCCTTTGTCCCTCAGAGCAGCGGGTCTCAGCCTTCCTACTGCTGTGAGCCTTTAATACAGCTCCTCATGCTGTGGCGACGGCCCCCAACCATAAAACTATTTTCATTGCTACTTCATAACTGTAGTTTTGTTGCTATTATGAATAGTAATGTAAAATCTGTGTTTTCCCCGATGGTTTTAGGTGACTCCTGTGAAAGGGCCATTTGACACCCCAAAGGGGTCTCGACCCACAGGAGAACTGCTGGCTTACGGGGTCACAGTTGAGGTCTTTTATATGAACCAAACCTCAATAGAACTTTTCAGCTTGTCCCAAGTTCTGTCTCCAGCTTCTTGGTTCAGAGACTCTCCCCTCCCCCTCACTTCTTCCCCTCCCCTCCCTTCCCCCCTCCCCTCCTCCCCTTCCCTTCCCTCCCTTCCCCTCCCTTTCTTCCCCTCCCCTCCCTTCCTCCCCTCCCTTCCCCCCTCCCCTCCCCTCCCCTCCCCTCCCTTGTTCACCTTCCCTCCCCTTTACTCCTCTCCTGTCTCTGGCTGCCCACACAGCAACAGTGCTCAAACCAGACGAGGGAACAGCTGACCTGCCAGCTGGGAGGGTGCGGCTTTGTATCGATGCTGACAAGACTGTCACCGAGGTGGATGAGGAGCTGGTTCACCGAGTGAGTCACCCCTCCCCACCACTGCTCTGTCCCTTCTGTCCCCACCCCTGCGAGAGGTTCCCCTGACCCTGCGTACATATGAACATCAGTGCCTGGAGAGGTTGTGGGGAAACCCCATGGAGCTCGTTGCTCTGCTGGTGGGATGGCACCGTGGGTCACTCTCTGTATCTTTCAGCCTCTTTGTGAAGACAGGCTTGCCGGGTCCTGTTCCTGTAGTTCTGAGGATCCGGGCAAGAGATTGCTCTTTATTTTGTGAGAATCATTCTATAGACTTGCTTCCCTTTTCACCCTGGGTGCCAGGGAGCTCAGTTGAATGGGCAGGTTGCCACTGAAGCATCAGTTCCAACGGCCTGTGCTTTGGGTGTCAGCCTTTCTCTTAGGGGGCTGTGCCTACCCTCTACGGGACCAAGGCATAATGAGCTTTGGTAAAGGAGGTGGCTGGCCACTGACTTCCATCCCTGGGTGTCACAGGGCTTGTCTAGTGTTCCTCTCTAGGACTTAAAGAAAAAAAAAGGCAGATGATAGCAAGGGACATGTGTCCATCGGAAGCCACTGCACGATGCACCCTGGGTTTTACTTGGCCTGTCTTGGAGACGTCAGCCTCACAGGGCTGTGCGTCCAAGATATCTGTGGGGACAAGGAGAGGGGCTGTCACTTCCTCTGTGTGCCGGTCTTTTGTCACATGCCTTTCAAATGACAAGACCAAGCAGTATGTGGGCACATGTACACATGCATGCAGGCTGCTGGTGCATGGTGATGCTGGTGGGGTAGGGCACAAGGAAACCAGAGGAGATCCTGTGTGATGTCTGCAGGCCAACCCCTCTGAGCTGGACCAGGCCGAGGATCTGGCTTCTCTGGTCAGCGTCAACGAGTCCAGCGTCCTGAACACGCTTCTGCAGCGCTACCGGGCTCAGTTGCCACACACCTGCTCGGGACCTGACCTGATCGCCCTGAAGCCCCAGATGACCACAGTGCCCTCTTCAGGGAAGGTGAGGGGGGACCACGGTGGAGGGCAGCAGAGACAGGCGGACGTCTCCTCTCCTGGGCATTGGAGGGGAAGATGGTTTCAGTACCTTGGCGAAGCCTCAGCTTTGCTCAGTGGCAAGCACTGAGGACCATGTAGTCCTCTCTCCCTAGAGGGGAGTGCCAAGTCCTGGTCCAAAGCCCAGGTGGCATTAAACAGCAGTGACACCTACCCGGACTCCCACCTGGACACCCTCCCAGACACCCACCCAGAGTGCCATTTCAGACATGCAAGCAGAGGAGGAGGTGAGACGAAGGCTGTGGGTCCTCCAAGCTTATGACATGCACTACACGCTCTGAAGTGTCTCACAACCACACCCATGTGGAGACAGAAGCTCCATTTGCTTCTGTGTGTTATCCATTAAGTGGAGAAAAAGACTTTTTTTTTAAGGGGGGGGCGTGTTGGAATTATGAATGAAAGCAAAGGTTCGTGGCGCCACCTGGTGGACAGTCCTGGATCACACCCATGCCCTCTGAACCCATCCCTGGGAGGAGCTGTTTGCTACTGAGCAGTGGGCTCTGAGAAAATGCCAACCCCTCTGCCCTGAGGGCTTGGGTGGGTGGGGGGGAAGTCAGGCCACGGATGGTAAAGTCCACAGTGCCCAGAGTGGCCTGGGCCCATGTGGACAAGGAAGGGACTGGAAGAAGCCAGTCAGGGGAGGGGCACAACTCGCAGGCCATTGGACTCACAGGACCCTAGTGAGGCTGCAGACAGATGGACAGGGGCATGGCGGATATGGGGCTGGTTTACAACCACATCCTCTGTGTACTGTTTCTGGCTTGTGGAGGCTGCACAGACCTCTGGAGGCCTGATGCTCCCTAACCTTGGCTCCCATCTGTCACCCAGGCCTGGGGTCCTGAGTGGCGCTGCCCTGGCCCTCCCTGTTAAGGGTACTGGGTGGGCTTCATTGCCTTCCTTCTCCGAGTCTTCCTGCCTCTCAAGTCTCATATGAGACCTGTTCCAGTCAGCTTCTGGTCCCCAGACAGCTACCAGCAGGCGAGGGTTGCGGGGAGAACAGGCTGAGTCTGGGCTGGGTGGCTTCAGCACACAGAGAGAGGCTCCCTCGGGGTTGCAACATGTTGAAGTGTCCGTGGTTGTGAGTACACATGTGAATGTGGGGTGCAGCTGGGGAGACTCTGGAGGGGTGCTGCCATGCACACTGCTGGAGGCCCAACACATCATGTGTAAGCCCGTGGGTGCCCATGGGTGTGAGTCTGCGCCTTCCACTCTCCACACGGCAGGCTTGCTCATGAACCCACTTCCGGGGTGACCACAGCTCCAGGCTCCAGGATCTTTGGATGCCCAGGTTCTAAGGCTGTGTCCCTGTAGGGCAACCCTTGCCCCATGACTCCTGTGTTAAGAACTTACTAATTGCTAGTTCCAAGTAGTCTAGAATACAAGGCTTAGTGTGGGGCAAGGCCACTCCAGCTTGGTTCCCCAACCTAGAGGTCAGAGCTGTAAGGAGAGCCTTCTAGTCTCAGGGAGGAAAGGCAAGGCTAGGCTGGGCCCAGTGGTCACTACGGGGCCTCGGGGCCTTGGACTTCCACTCCATATTCCTTCTAGGTCTCCCACATGCCTGGCCGCCTCCGCCTCTCCTGTCTCTAAAGATGGTTCTGTGTAGACTCCGTCAAGGTCACCTGACAAAATATGGGCCTCCTTCTCCTTGACCCCGTGTAGCGTGGAGGGGGCTGCTCACTCTCTTCTGGGTCCCAGGGCCGTTCTTTTGTTTTCCCCTGGTCCTTACCATCCTGGGGCTTTAGAAAAATTTTATACACCAGATCGCAGGTGGCTCAGTCATTCTCTCCTGCCCCTCCCCCATCCATCTGTCTGTCCATCTGTCTGTCTGTCTCATGGTTAAGAGTATTTGAGATGGAACCCAGGGTCTCTTACACACTAGGCAAGCGTTGTACCACTGAGTCACACCCACGCCCTCTGTTTGAACATTCCGAGATGGTCTCGCTGGCTTGTCCAGGCTGCCTCTGACCCCCTCTGTAGCCCAGGCAGGCCTAGCAATTCTCCTGCCTCAGCCTCAGGAGTAGCTGTAACTGCAGGCTTGCACCTCCACATCCAGATCTCTGTCCCTTTAACACCCGGTTTGATGAAGCCCAGCTTGTACTCAGTTCGCCTGTCCATTGCTTGCCTGGCCCTCCACAGAGCAGTGGTGTAGGTGATATATCTCACCTCTCTGTGGAGGAAGCTCCACGCTGGGCTCTGCAGTGACAGCGTCATGCAGCTCCCGCCTGCATTGTCTGAGGGTCTTGTTTGTTCCGTGTCTTCATCGGAACCCAGCAGTTACTGTTCACAATTAGTTTCCTGGCCAAGGAGATGGCTGCGTTTGTTTCCATGGCAGACATCACTAATTGACAGCCATTCCCTGTTTCCGTGCTCAATATAACCAATCAATTGTGCCAATTTTCCCAGCTACCTCATTTCAGGCGAATCCTACTCAATGATTTAACCAACCAATGCAATGAACCCCCCTTCTAGGCTGAGCCTTTACTGAGCTTATTGGTTGCCCAGGAGTCCTGGTGAGCCAGCTGGGGGTGACACTTGCAGGCTGGCAGAAGGGTAATGCTTGTCATCTTCTGGCAGGTACCCCGAGGCCGCCAGGATGGCCTTCCCGCCCATGTCACGTCCCTTGCCCAGCGTGCCTACTGGGCGCTGCTGAGTCAGAGGAGAGATCAGAGCATCGTGGCACTGGGCCGGAGTGGGGCCGGGAAGACCACCTGCTGTGAGCAGGTGCTGGAACACCTGGTAGGCATGGCAGGCAGCGTGGACAGCAGGGTGTCAGGTATGGTGGCTTCTAGGTGACAGTTGGAAGGGGATAGGGAGGGGAGATGTGGGGGTCCTGGGTGTCTCGGGGGATCCCGGGTGGCTCTTCTCCACTTTTGTCCAGGTCCCATTCACTGAGCACAGATAGGCGAGGGCCCTGCGTTGGCTACTGACCCAGGGAGCCGCTGCTCAATTGAGCACCTCTTCCAGGGCAAAGATGCACCTCTCTTCCAACATTGACGGCCATTGCAGTGGGCAGTTGTCACTGGCTGCACCGATTAGAAACAGAAGCTTGGCTGCCACCTGCTGGGAGCCATGGATGCCACAAGACAGACTGACTGTCCCTCTGGAGTGTGTGTCCTTGAGCAGCGCACAGCCTGCTGTACAGACAAAAGCAGAGTTGAGAGCCAGAGCGGGTGGGGCTGCAGAAGGCTAGAACGCTGTAGGGAGTACTGCAGCACTGGCCAGGGAGGTGCCGGGCAAGCGTGCCAGACCGCCAGTTAACGGCGGGTCAACGGTGACGGCAGTGGTCACAGCCAGGCCCTCTTCCGACAAGAGTGCTACGATTCTGAACAGGACTGGGAGATAGCTATTATGATATGATTTGAATTTTATAAGATGGAAGGCGTCGAAAAACCAGGAGGGTTGACTAAGAATTCTCAGCCACACTTTAATGTTTCCATGGAGCCCTCTCTTCTGCCCCTCCCCCTGCCCCTCTGCCCTCTCCTCTCTCTCTCTGACACACGCATGCTTATCCAGAAAGTACACACATGCACTCGTGTGTGTGTGTGTGTGTGTGTGTGTGTGTGTGTGTGTGTGTATCCGCGCGCGCGCGCGCTCGCGCTCCTGCGTGCACATGTGTGCATACTCTAGAGAAACAGTAGCATTTTCACTCCCTCCAAGGATGGTGTCTGTTCACCCTGGGGACACTGGCCGCCCCCCAGGACCCACACAGCGCCACACCCTGATGGCAGTGGCTGTGTGGCCACCATTGCTGCATGCAGGTGCTTTCTATGCTCTGTGCTTTGTTAAGCCAGAGCCCTGCCAGGGACACACCGCTAGCCCTTCCAGGGATGGGCCACCTGAAGCATTTGTCCCTCTGTTGGGCACTTTGCAAAGAGCCCCTTGGGGTTTCTTTCAGATGCTGTGCTTGCTGCTCCCCAGCCCCCGCCCCCTTCTGTGGTTGCTCTTAGCTAGCACTTAGCTTACTGGGTTGGGGATAAGGGTGGGGCTAGCCTAGACTCCCTCACTGGGTTGGGGATTAGGGTGGGGCTAGCCTAGACTCCCTCACTGGGTTGGGAATAGGGTGAGGCTAGCCTAGACTCCCTCACTGGGTTGGGGATAAGGGTGTGGCTAGCCTAGACTCCCTCACTGGGTTGGGGATAAGGGTGGGGCTAGCCTAGACTCCCTCACTGGGTTGGGAATAGGGTGAGGCTAGCCTAGACTCCCTCACTGGGTTGGAGATAAGGATGGGACTAGCCTAGACTCCCTTACTGGGTTGGGGATAAGGGTGTGGCTAGCCTAGACTCCCTCACTGGGTTGGAGATAAGGATGGGACGAGCCTAGACTCCCTCACTGGGTTGGGGATAAGGGTGGGGCTAGCCTAGACTCCCTCACTGGGTTGGGGATTAGGGTGGGGCTAGCCTAGACTCCCTCACTGGGTTGGGGATAAGGGTGGGGCTAGCCTAGACTCCCTCACTGGGTTGGGAATAGGGTGAGGCTAGCCTAGACTCCCTCACTGGGTTGGGGATAAGGGTGTGGCTAGCCTAGACTCCCTCACTGGGTTGGGGATAAAGGTGGGGCTAGCCTAGACTCCCTCACAGATTGGCTCCTCTGTGTACGTGAATGTGGGAGACAGGATGGAGGGTATTCAGGTGCCCAGTACAGCAACAGGGCATTATGGGTACTCAGAGAACTTTTCAGCCCTCTGCTGGCCCTTAGATGTTAGCAAGAAGTTAGGAGGATCTGGGGCACCACACCCCTGTCACTCAGATTGTCCCTGTGTCACCCGTGACTCAGCCTTGAGGCTGAGGCAGCTGCTGGGACTCATGGAGCGACCGAGGTTCAAAGCTGAGCTGGGGCTCCTCAGGGATGAGAGGGAACTGAGAGTAGATGAGTCTCAAGAAAGGTGGCCCTGCATGACATCGTCCCTCTGTCTCCCGGCAGTGGAGAAGCTCCGGGCCACCTTCACTGTCCTCCGGGCCTTTGGCTGTGTGTCCACTGGCCACAGCCGTAGGGCCACCCGCTTTGCCATGGTGATGTCCTTGGACTTCAATGCCACGGGCCGAGTCACAGCCGCTCAGCTCCAGGTGAGGCTTGGGGACGGGCAAGGGCTCCTTAAGGTGTGGTGTGGCCAGCCTGCACCCACATCTCCAGCTGGGTGCCCTGGGATGACAAGGGTCCTACGAGGCTTTGGCACCCCACATGGTGAAAGAAGCTAGCAGAGCTGCAGTAACACAGAGCTAGTGTGGCCCTGAGGTGGGACTGCTATACAGTAAGAGCAAGAACCAGGCCGGGCGTGGTGGCGCGCGCCTTTAATCCCAGCGCTAGGGAGGCAGAGGCAGGCAGATCTCTGTGAGTTTGAGGCCAGCCTGGTCTACAGAGTGAGTCCAGGACAGCCAGGGCCACACAGAGAAACCCTGTCTCGAAAAACAAACAAACAAAACAAAATAAAAAAAAAAAAAAAGAAAAAGAAAAAGAAAAAAGAAAGAAAGAAAGAAAAAAAAAGGGCAAGATCCAGATGCTTGTTGGTCAGCTATAAAAGCACCCGGTGACGCATGTCCCCACAGACGCATGTCCACACAGACGCATGTCCACACAGATGCATGTCCCCACAGACGCATGTCCACACAGACACATGTCCCCACAGATGCATGTCCACACAGACGCATGTCCCCACAGACGCATGTCCCCACAAACGCATGTCCACACAGACGCATGTCCACACAGACGCATGTCCACACAGACGCATGTCCCCACAGACGCATGTCCCCACAGACGCATGTCCACACAGACGCATGTCCCCACAGACGCATGTCCCCACAGACGCATGTCCACACAGACGCATGTCCCCACAGACGCATGTCCCCACAGACGCATGTCCCCACAGACGCATGTCCACACAGACGCATGTCCACACAGACGCATGTCCACACAGACGCATGTCCACACAGACGCATGTCCCCGTGTGTGGGACACATGGCCTATCCCCCTCTCCAACATTCCAGTTAAACAGAAAACAAGATTGGGGCATTAGAGAGGCTGACCACAAAGCACCTGCTGACTGCCCAGCTCAGGGAGAGCTGGCTCCTCAGTACCTGCTAAAGCTTTGGCTCTGCTGGCACCCTTGGGTGCAGGCTAGTAGACCCCGGTGAGGGCGGCTCTCTGGCCTTTCCCAGGAGCTGGAAGATCCTGTAGTTTGGCTGATTGCCTGTGGGCCTCTGAATCAGGGGTGCTGGCGAGGTCACCCTGTGGTGAGGCCTCAGGGAGTGTGGGGGTGGGACACCCTGCGGGGGCCTTTGGGGGACCACACCTGGGCAGAAGGACCCGGCACCCCGCATCCTGGCATGACATAGCCCACCTTCTGCTCACAGACGATGCTTCTGGAGAGCAGCCGTGTGGCCCGGCAGCCACAAGGGGAAGGCAACTTTGACGTTTTCTCTCAGCTGCTAGCTGGACTGGATGCCGATCTCAGGTGAGTACTTGGGACAGGCTGGGCCAGCTGAGGCAGCGGTCTGAAGAGGGTCCAGTGTGAAGTTCTGCTCAGAGCTGAGAGGCTGAGGTACCCAGTAACCATGCCTCTGACCCCAGTTCCCTGGGCAGTGTACAGGGGCCTGGTCACATTCAACCCACTCTGAACCCCAGTCTCTCTCTCACCGTGGGAGGTTGGAGTGTGGGGTCATTAAGGAGGGAGGTCTTGATCCAAACAGTGATGGATGCCAAGTGCAGCCAGCTGTGTGCTGCGTGTGGCCTTGCACTAGGACACCTCACGCTCTGTGGCTTGGGGTGTGGCAGACCCCTCACTTCCAATCCTCTCCTCCAGGACGGAGCTGAACCTGCACCAGATGGCAGAGAGCAGCGCCTTCGGCATGGGCGTGTGGTCCGAGGTAGGTGGGCCACCTCCAGGCTGCTCCCCAGTCCCAGGGCCAGCCGCGGTGGGAGGCGATGGAGAGGCCTGGGACCCAACCCACTGTCCTCTTCTCCGCAGTTGGCAGTGGCGGTCGTGTGGGAGCAGAGGGGGCTGCCTTTGTAGAGTCTGGGCTGGTTGTGAAAGTGAGCTTTGTCCCTGAACAAGGACAGGGCATGTGATCTGAGTCATGGTGTCGTCCCTTGCGCCCTCCCCGCACCCCCCCCCCATTTGCTCTGTCAAGTGCCTCCAACAAGACCTGAGTGCTTAGCATGGCTCTGCCTGAGTCTGACAGCAGGGGGCGCTATGGAGGTGGATGGAGAAAGGTGGGCACTGTTTATGGTCCTGAGCAGAGGTGTGGGTGGGTGCCTGGTGGGGATAAGGGTGTGGGGGTGAGGGCTAACAGAGGGGCCCTGAGAGTTGCTGCTCCAGGGCCTGTGAAAGGGAGCAACCTGCTTGGTGTCACACGGGTTCATTTCTAACGTTGCTCTCCAGGCCACTTTGCCTTCATTCAGCCTTGGTGATGCTGGGGTTAAAGGTCAGGACTCCGACACTCACCTGAGGTTTTCACTGTAGTAGGAAATGTGGCCACATCAGAGAAGAACACGGAGGAAGAAGTGGGGCTGTGCGCACCAGAGAGTGATTTAGGGAGATGTTTGGCCTCAGTCAGGGAAGGCTGCATAGCCAGGGCGCACTGGGCCTGGCTGAAATCAGTGGGAGCTCACCAGGTAAAGGGGAGCCAAACCAGATAGAGGCGCAGCGACAACAAAAGGACATTACAGACTAGTCCCCTTCTGAGCGTAGGTGCAGGGGTTCTCAATAAAGTACCTGCAAGTTAAATCCGAGAGGACACCGAGAAGATCATTCATCATGCGACTCTGTCTTCGCGCCAGCCACTGAGGCATGGCTCAGTGTACGTGGATCAATAAATATAATACAGTGTCCAAATGGAACCAAGGGCACGGCCCCAAGATGCAGAAAGGGCTTCTGACAAAACCCAACATCCCTTCACTATAAAAGTCCCGAGGAGACCCGGGGGCGGGGGTAGGGGTGGAGAAGTGCGTCTCATCAAACGCTGTGGGGTTAGAACCCATCACCCCCCCGAGTGGGACAAGACAAGTTGTCTGCGCTCCACTGTGCTCACTCAGCCTGGGAGTCTTTGCCAGGACTGCGGCGAGACAGAGACGCTGACCCAGGGGCATCAACAGGAAAGGGAGGAGGGGAGGAGTCAGCACGGGGACACTCAGAGAGGACAGGTACCCTCAGCAGAGTGGCAGGACACATACGTCACACACACAAAGCAGCAGCCTGTCCCAGGAGCCAGTGACAGACGGCTGAGAAAGAAATCAAGGAGTCGGTACCACTCGCCTCGGCCACAGCAAACTCCTCACAGTGAATACAACCTGGGACGCTAAAGGCCTTGGCAGCAAAGGCCTTAAGACTCTGAGGAGAGAAATTGAGGGAGACAATAGAAGGTGGAAAGACCTTCCATGCTCAGGGCTTGGCAGATCAACGTTGTAAGCGGCTGCCCTACAGAGGCCACCTGCAGACTCAAGGCATCCCATCCCAGCTTCCTCGAGGACCCAGAAAAACAACTCTGAAACTCACAAAGAAGCAGAACAGACCCCCAGGTACGCACGCTATCCCGGGCAAAAGCAGGACTGTGGGAGGCATTGCCACGCCCGATGTAGAGTTAATCTACAGATTCGGAGCAATGAAAACACCACGGGACAGATGTGTTGATTGACGGGATAGAATTGGGAACCCAGACCTGAGTCTGTGCACTCCCACCCAAAAGCACACACCAGGGAAGAGACAGCGTTGTCAACAAACGGTGCTGGGGAAACTGGGTGTCCACGTACAGACTGAAGCTCACGCCTCAAAAACCAATTTCAGATGCACCACAGACCTGGACGTTGAGGCCCACATGCTGGAGCTGCTGGAGGAGAGCTCTCAGCAGGACTCTCGTCACCCAGGAACAGGGCTGACACTGGCAAAGGGGACCCCATGGTGGGGGTCGGGGTGGGGACTTCTGTACAGCAGAGGACACAACAGAAAAAGATGGCTTACAGAGTGTCAAAGCCTGGCAGAGGATTAGCTAGAATTCGTGTCTAGAATACAAAAAGAACTCCAAAAATGAGAGACCGAAACACCCGTTATCTGCAAACTAAAGTCCACGTGACACAGCAGCTTAGCTGGGTATTGACACAGAGGTCTGTGGCCCGCATACCACAGGGACGCTGGCACACCAGCGTTCACCAAATCGCGAGAGTTACTTCTGGAACCAGCCTGGGTGTCCACCAACACAGAGATGGATAAAGAAACTGTGGGGTTTGTATGGAATTGTGTATTGCTGCAAGGGGGAAGCAGGCACGTCGTCTGGCGAAAATGGGTGTGACTGGGGACAACCAGGTTTAGTGGAGTAAGCCAGTCTCAGGGCGTCACCGAGAAGCGGATGGTCCTTGCACTTCTGGCTCCTAGGTTTTACATAAATACATGAAGTCACAGATGAACATATGACATGAAAGTAAAAGTGAAAATGAGACAACAGAAGGCCCATGGGGGTGAGGTGGTGTCTCTGTGGTATTGATGGTCGGTTTGCTGACCATGCCCTGCCTCCCGTGGTCAGCTGCGATCAGAGGAAAAGCCAGAGAGGAACAAGTCTGGAGTTTTAAAATTGGTTCTATTTTATTGTTAGTTGTTAGTTTCCCCCTTGGAGTGGGTTTACAGGGAGTGACTGAGCTGGTTCTGTCTGCAACTCTGAGGGCTCTGAGGGGCTTGTGTGTGGCTCTGTGTGTGAGACAGCTAAAAAGGGAAGTGGCTCTTGTGACTTCTACCCTGCACAAGCTGTTGAACAGGTGACCATGGCACACACGCCACAGACATGTGCACACACACACACACACACACACACACACACACACAAATATACTCACACACATTCACCACAGACATGGACACACATGACCATGGCACACACACCACAGACATGTGCATACACACATACACACACACTAACACACACACATTCACCACAGACATGGACACAGACTCCTGTAGTCCAAGCTGTTCCTTGAGCCCTCCTGTAACCACCGCTCCCTGACTGAGCTTCATGTAGCTGACACACTACTTGCTTGTTGTGGTGTGAACGCACCCAGGGTGTTGGAGACTAAACCCCTAAAAGCTCCGGTTTCTGGAGTGGGGACTTTGGGAGGTGTTCAGGATCCAGTGAGGCCCTGAAGGTGCTCCCATGACAGTGTGGGTGCTCCCACGACAGCGTGGGTTCTCCCACGACAGCGTGGGTTCTCCCACGACAGCGTGGGTGCTCCCATGACAGCGTGGGTGCTCCCATGACAGCGTGGGTGCTCTCATGACTGCGTGGGTGCTCTCATGACTGCGTGGGTGCTCCCACGACAGCGTGGGTGCTCCCACAACAGTGTAGATGCTCCCATGACAGTGTGGGTGCTCCCATGACAGCATTGGTGGTTTTATATGAAGGATGACCTAAGCTAGCCAGACTTCCCTGTTCCACTAAGGAATGGCTCTGCTGGGTCAGGGTGCAGCCTGGTCCTCCATGAGGTGCAGTGCCGTGCACCTAACTTCCCAGACAGCCACCTGTGAGAAGACGTTCATTGCTAGTTACCGAGTCTCAAACATTTTAAAAGTAGATGACAAAGAGCAACCTTCCGGGTCTGACGACTTTGACTGAGTTGGGTTTGGAAGCTTCACATATGAGTGAGTGTATCATTGGCTTGTTCCTTGCTGTGTAGTACTCCTCATTGGCTTGTTCCTTGCTGTGTAGTACTCCCACCCTAGGCTGTGGGTTCACCCCCTCCCATGTATCCTTTCTCCTTCTGCTCCCCACTTTGCTTGGGGGCGACGTACGCACTCATCCAATGTACTTCCAGCTTCACAGTTTTCACCCAAGAGCAGATCAGTCGGGGCGTTATTCAGAGTGGCTTAAAGAACAACGGGCCCTATATAACCATCATCACACTTGACAGAAATATATCCCTTTTTAAATTCATGTTCTCAGTTTCCAAAGAGATGTGGGCGCAGAGGAGAGAAAGGAGTGGGGGCGCTCTGGGAATGCACCCCCTAAGTGGTGGGTGACGGGTTCTACCTGTTACTCAGAGTCCAGGGCTCCTTGCTGACATCGGGAGCTAGGATAATCTCACGATCTGTCCTCTATGCGTCCTTTCCCCGCTCCTTTGAAATCTCATAAATAACCGAGCCCTTGTTGTGAGGCGTCTTCCTCCCTCTGTCTGCTGTGGCGGAGCAGCTGCGGTTGCTAGGCTCAGCTCCTGGTTGCTAGGGTCTTTGTGGTTCTGTGGTGGCCCAGAAACATGACAGAGCGGTGGGGCATGCTTCTGCTGGTAATTGGAACACTTCCAGGGCAAGTCTCCCAATGCCGCCACCCGCCTTGGCGCGGTTCCAACTGGCCGAGGACCCTCAGTTATCTGAGGTGGCCGGAGCAGAAAGGAAGAGGCCGTGGGCGGGCGTCAGGGACGCCTCTAGTCTTGTGTCGGCAGTTAACCAGCTGCATGACCTTTGCCATATGCTGTGCCCTTTCTGGCCATGAAACTCTACAGAATTCAAGGACCTGTCGGCTCTAACAGGCTGCCCTGCACTGTGTCACCCTAATTCTCTGCTTGGACCAGGTACAAATTGGTCTCTCAGTATGCGCTGTGATGCCCTACTGACAAAAACGGTTCCTGTTCCTGCCTCGCTTTCTCTTTGCCTTCCGGGCTACTGGGCTGTGTGTCCTTGGCCAGATGGCTCATACACAGGACTTTCAGATTAATTTTAATATTCAGTCAAACATAATTGGAACTATAAATCTGAAGAGAGACAGAGACAGAGACAGAGACAAGAGACAGAAGGATATGACCAAAGACGTTCAATAACCCACAAACATCCCATTGGGTCATTCTTTTCTGCTTCAAATTCTCTGGCAACTTCCCTTTGTCTCACAGGGGGCGGCAAACAAGCACTATTTCAGCTTCTGAGGTAGATCTTAGGGTGAGGTGGCAAACGGTGTTCTGGAACAAATCTACCTTCATTGGCTTGCTGTGGGATCCTGGTTGATTAGTGATGTCTGCTGGGGGTCCAGAAATGGAAGTGGGGATCAGGTCTCAGCACTTACCCACCTTGGCTAGCTGTTGGTCCTTAGAATCATGCCTGTGCCCCTCGTGACCGGCTGCCCCGCTGTCTCAGGCCTCATCTGCATTATTTCTTCGCCTCAGCCACCTCCTCTAATAACTAATTCTCGACCCTCATTTGGTCAGCCACCCGCAGTCACCTCTTTGCTCACGGGTGGGGCCCTCTAGTCTGTTCATTTGGTCGGTTTCCCGTAGCTACCCTTCAAGCTCCCATCCCATTTTTCACTCACTCCCTGTGGCATCCCGTGCCCCTGCTTAGACCTGGGGTCCACCTCGCAGCCCGCTTCCCACACCCCATTGCTTTTCCATTCCCTTCTCTCCTGCCTTGAGAGGCTCCAGGGTTGAGCTCGGGCTCCTTTATCTCAGCATCTAGACCAGAGCACGGTGCAAACCAGAGCCCTGATAAATCCTTCCAGAACAAATAAAACCTACCCTGCATCCCAAAGCAGACTCAAATGACATTTACAACTTTCCCAGAAGCCTGGACGTGGCCGCCAAACCCAGCCCGGCTTAACCATGGGTAACTTACTGCAGTCATAAACTGACGGTGTGCCCTGGCTGACCTCGGCTCTGGCCTGGGCTGACAGTGTCCCCCCCGCAGGCTGACCTCGGCTCTGGGCTGGGAATCCCAGTCGCTCCACAGTGACAGACTTTCCCTTCTCTCGCCTTCCCTTAGCCTGAAGACAAGCAGAAGGCGGCAGCTGCATTTTCCCAGCTCCGGGGCGCCATGGAGCTGCTGGGCATCTCGGAGGGTGAGCAGCGAGCCATTTGGCGGGTGTTGGCGGCCATCTACCACCTCGGCGCTGCAGGGGCGTGCAAAGGTACGGTCCCCTTCTGCCAGCTCTCTGTGGCTGCAGGTGTCTGTTGCGGCCTCTCTCCCAGCAGGGTGGGGACAGACTCCTCCTGTCACCACTGCTGTGTCCGGGTTCCCCAGTGACCTTGCAGTCCACGCTGTCCATGGGAGCCTGCCACACTGATGGTGACCCTGTCCCCTCTGCTGTCTGTCCCAGGGTTCACCAGGCACCTAGGGCCATCGAGATCTGAAATGTAGCCCATGGCTGAGGAATTGTATTTAGAATTGTCTATAATTTGTGTGTGTGCATGCATGTATGTATATAGGGTGTGTGTATGTGCATATGTGTGTATGTGCATGTGTGTGTGTATGATGTGTATGTGCATAGGTATGTACGCATGTTTGTGTATATGGTGTGTACGCATGTGTGTACATGAGTGTGTGGTGTGTGTGTATGTCTGTGCTTGTGTGTATAAGTGTGTGACATATATATGTGCATGCGTGTTAGCGTGTATATATGGTGTGTGTGAGCACATATGTGTGTGCATGCATGTGTGTATATGGTGTGTGTATAGGTGTGTGCACATGTTTGTGTATATAGTGTGTGTGCATATGTGTGCATGGGTGTGTGTGTATATATGTGTGTGGCATATATATGTGTGTATGTATGTGTGTACATGAATGTATGTGTGCATGTATATGCTTGTGTGTGTGTGTGTGTGTGTGTGTTTGTAGGACAGAGAAACTTAAGGCTGATTCCTTAGGTGTTGTCCTCCCTGGGGTTTCAGACAGGGTCTCTCACTGGCCTAAAGCTGGCTGGTCAGGGTCAGCTGGCTGATGCCCCCCAGGTGCCCTCTTGTCTCCGCCTCTCCAGCTCTGGGTTAGCAACTGGCCTCTAAGCCTGGCTTGTGCATGTGAGTGGTAGGGATTGAACTCAGGTCTTCACGTTTGCGTAGCAGGGACTTTGCACACTGAGCCATCTCCCCAGCCCTGGGTTGGATGTGATTTTAAGTTACCAGTGGCTCCTGCTGGCCAGAGCAGCCGTGGGCTCTGAGAAGAGGTTGCCCATGCAACGGACGGCTGTCCCCACCATGCATATTGGTCCCATCACTTGTCCTCATGGTCTGTGATTGACAGCTTGGTGGCCGTGTCTCATCACTGGTGTCTCTGGTGCACCTGCGAGCGCTTTACAACAGGCGTTGCCTGTTCACACGTTAGTTAGTGCGAGGACTGTTGAGGTGGTTTCTCGTCTCTCTTCCTACCATGGTACTGCGACAAAGGCCCGCCATCTTGATGACATAAATCATAGGAGTCCAGCCTCCCCTCAGTGCTGGGTGCCAGGAATCTGGGGCAGGCTAAATGCAGATGCACCATGAAGGCTCTAGGGAGGAGCTTCCCATCCACTCTGGCCCTGGCCTTTATCCCCGTGGTGAGGTCACCTTTATCCTCCGTTCTGTAGTCATTCGCATTTTCTTTTGGGCCCTCATGTCCTTTTCTGTAGCTTCTAAGCATACTGGTCCCCAGGCAAGCGCAGACAGTGGTGAGTGCATCTGTGGTGGAGGCCATGCTTGGGGGGTTAGAGAGAAGGAAGAGGCCAGAACTGCCCACTTGGCCACCTCTTGTCTCTGATAGGCTAAGACACCTTGACTGACAGCTCCAGGCTGTCCTCAGTGGGGAGGGCTGTCTGCAAGAGGCTCCCTGCTGCCTTGGAAGGAAGACAGGAGGGAGAGGAGGTGGTGGAGGAGGAGAAGGAAATGGATGATGATGGTGGTGATGATGATGAAGATGACGAAGATGATGATAATGGAGGAGGAGGAAGAGGAGGATAAGAAGGAAGTAGATGATGACGGTGGTGATGATTGTGATGATGAGGAGGAGGAGAAGGAGGAAGAAGGGGAAGTGGAGGAGGAGGAGGAGGCGGCGGCAGAGGAGGTAACAGCATCAGTGGGCCGGTCCAGCAGACAACCTGTTCTGCCTTGCCATGCCACCTGGGTGTGCTCTTTGCCTCCAGCTGGACGAGAAAGGGCTGGACACCAGTTACCTGCTGTGGTGAAGAGGGCCTCAGCTCAGCTCCCTCGTCTGCCGGGGCAGGTGGGCATTCCCTCTGATGTGTGTCCGGGGGCTTCCCTCGCACGGGCATGCCTCGGGTGATAAGAGAGAAATCCATGCCCATAAATATTTTATTAACTTGTGATCATGGCAGTAACTCCTTCTGCCTCCCGCTTCTACCCACCCTCCGCGTTATTTTATGGAGAACCACTGCCGGTCTGCTCGGAGGCCCTGCCCCGTGATTTACTGTATTTTTCTGCTTTGGAAGATTTCATAATGGGTTGTTCTAGAATCAGCTATTAAAAATCCACAGTCATGTGTAAACGTCTCTGCTTTGTGTCACAACAGATCGCTCTGAAATATATTAGGCTCATTTCCATTAATCAAGTAGGATCCTGCCTGTGCCGCCTCAGCTTGCAGTGGGAGCCTGGATCTGGGTACTTGAAGCCATCATGGTCTGGGTGGGAAGATGTGGGATCTTGTGACTGGATGCGGGGTTTGTGGAAGTGGCGGAGTGTGACGGCATGCACTGATGCTCTTAATGGAGAGGCTTCCACTGGTTTCCTGGAGGTCTTGCTATAGGCGAGAGTTCAGAGGTGGCTGCTGGGAGCTCCAAGCCTTGGTTTTCTTCCTGTAAAATGAGCTGGAGATGTGAGGTGGCTCCATAGGGATCCTGAGCTTGGATCCCTAGCAGCTTCACAAGCTGGGCACTGGCTTTCATTTGTACCCCCAGTGGAGGGGTTTGGAAACAGGAGGATGCCCTGAGCTTGGTGACCAGACAGTCTAGGCCATGTGGGTTTAGTGGGCTCCAGGTTCAGTGAGGGAGAGACTGAGGAGGATGCGTCATGCTGACCTCTGGCCTCCACACACACATGTACACAGGTGCACAGACACATAAGCACGCACACGCATGACAGTGGGCTAATGAGGGTCCGTCATGCAGTTCGGGGGAGTACAGAAGCAGTTTCAGGCCTGAGTGTCCAGAGCTGGAACTCTTTTGTTTTTATGAAGGTTACTGATCTCCACCCTGTCCTGTGACACAGAGGCTGGTGGGCTTTGTGTCATGTGGCTGTGAAATGCCTTCAGTGAGTAAAGGCCTGCATCCTGACCAGCATCACTCCTCACTTAGAGGGACTTGCTGGTGAGCTCCAGGCTCACGTCCCTGTTCTGGACAAAGGACAGACAGTTCAGAGCCCTAAGGACAGCGTGCGGCCATGGTCAGGGCACAGTCTTGTGAGTTCCCATTGAGCCAGGGTTCCAATATGTGCACGCTACACCTCTCTGAGGTCCAGCCCCAGACTCAGGGGATAATCACGTCTTATTATATCCTAAGAGTTGGAACATTCATAATCTCAAAGGGCCACCCTGGGCGTCCTGGCGTGAGGCTCCCCATGTGGCTGCTTTCTACAGAAATGACACAGGCTGAGTTGCCTGGACTAGGTGGCTGGCTCCATCCAGCTCACAGCCTTAGGTCTCTCCATGTGGGATGATCTTGTGTCCTGGAGGCTTCCAGGCCCCACGAGCAGGTTTGTCATGACATTGATGGAGACTCTTGCTTTTCTGAGCTGTGGTAGTTTGTCTTGTTCTACTGGTTAAAGGCTTTAAGGGCCAAAGGCGGAAGATGCCATCACCCAGAGATGAGTGCTCTGGCTTCCCAAGCAGCATCCCTGGATACCAGTGTAGCTGTGCTTGTCACTGTGGCCTTGGCTTCATGCAGAGCTATAGGAGACTCAGTTTCCCTGTCTGAAAGAGAATAGAGATGCATCATGGGTCTCCTGTGTGACTTACCGGGGCCCAGGCTGGTTTCTCGGGCATATTGTAAGAGTCAGACTGCATCAGGTGACTTCAGGATGCCCCACCCCATGCTCCCCAGCTCCTGCTGAGGGAATGGAGGCTGACGGGGGTCTCCTCATGCCTCCCAAGGACACCCACTTCTCAAGGGGGCAGTCTATTTGCTCTTGGAGCACGTATTGGTCTTTGTTTCTCCATCCTGCCCCCCCCCCAGTTGCATGAGCCTAAAACCTGAGGCAGGGCTCTCTGAACAAATCATCTCTATGAAGAAAACCATTATAGAATGTGGCCCCTCCCTCCCTCCATCTAAGCTGGGTCAACAGCTTTACATGTGTTGTATCTTTTGGCTTTCAGAGCTGACAGACAGACAGACAGACAGACAAGGGGTCACTGTGGCTCCAGAGATCCTGAGGTGTTGAACTCAGGGACTGTCTAAAGTTTCCTTGAGTCTGCCTGGCTGTGCTCATCCCGAGCGGCGTTCTGGGTGCTCAGAGGTCCTCCCTCCTTTGTAGGAGTCCTTCCTTGGTGCCATCCAATCCTCTAGTGTCCCCAACAGCACTCTGTCAGGGAGGTTGAGCTGAGCAGAACGGGAGGGAACTCCAGCCACAGTTGGGGGCTGTGGATATTCCACAGACCGGTCCTCCCGACTGTGGCCACTCTCCGTCCTCCGGGACTCAGTGTCACCCTTTGTAAAGTGTGACAGCGATGCCCGTGTCAGCATGTTTGTGAGACTGACTCACTCCCTGTAATCTGACCATTTACAGCCCTTCCCGGAAGGTCCCCTTAATACTGATTTGATTGCCATCGATAGGATGTCCTTCCTGGTGAGAGAACCTGGGCCTGTCATCCGCCCTCCCCAATCCTTGTGGCCTCATCGCTCTCCACAGAGAGTGGAGCTGTGTGTCACTGTGCCTGCTGACCCTCATCGTTGTACAGAGAGGACCGTGGCAACTAGAGTCTAGCCTGGAAGCCAGGATGAGGGATGCTCACGTCTGTGGCTTACGTGGCTTGACCTCTTTTCTCTGTGAAGGCTGGTAGTGCATTTAATTTACTTGCCCCTCGTTAAATTCACCAGCCTGCTTGGCATGAACCCATTGCCTAATATATGACACAGTCAGACCATATATAAGCCCACGAGGGAAGAAGTGAGGTGTGAGGCCAACTCCCCACCACCGTCGTAAAGATGCCAGGGCCTGAATAAATGGGGCTATAATTCGGGGCCCAAAAGGCTCACTGCACAGAGTGTCACTAATGACAAGGGGCATGCACCCCATCTTCTGCTGGACACTAGCAAAGTCAGTGTGAGCCAGAGTGGAGGAGGTGAGTGGTTGCACACTAGGCTAGGGAGGTGCCTTTCTCGCTCTGCTCAGGGTCCCTCTCTGTCTCTGTCCCTCTGTCTCTGTATCTGTTTCTCTCTGTCTGTCTCTGTCTCTCTGTCTCTCTCTGTCTTTCTGTCTCTGTCTCTCTCTGTCTTTCTGTCTTGTCTTTCTCTGTCTGTCTGTCTGTCTCTCTCTCTTTGTCTTTCTTTCTTTCTTTCTTTCTGTCTGTCTGTCTCTGCTGTTTCAAGGCTGTGGTTCCACTCACACTTTGTGTCTATGAAAACCAGAAACACTACAAAAGGAACCAGCACCAACCAGCAAAGCTCCCTCACACCCTGCATCCTGCGCCCTCAAAGGAGATGGCAGATGACTTCAGCGGTGCCTTTTCCTCCCCTACATGGCTTTCAGTCACAACACTTGTCAACAAAATGAGACTAGAAGTCCTCTTCTCTCTTCTCCCTGTCACTCCTCCTTTCTCTTTCCTTTCCCTTACTGCTTTAAAAAAAAAAGAAAAAAGAAGTTTACTTATTTTATGCATATGAGTGTTTACCTTTTACCATGCCTGCACCTCATCCGTGCCTGAGCCCTTGGGAGCCAGGAGAGGGTGCAGGATGCTCTGGAACTGGAGTTACGCATGGCTGTGAGCCTCCGTGTGGGTGCTGGGAACCTAACCAAGGCCCTCTGCATGAGCAACAGCTGCCCTTAGCCGCTGCACCACCTCCCAGTGCCCTCTCTTCCTTCTGTCTTACTCCTCTGTGTCAGGCAGCCCCCCACCCCCACCCCGCTGCCCTGGGACACGACCTTCATAGTTTCCACACTGCGTAGATTGCCTATAGTAAGTACAGAGATGATGCTGGGGCTGGAGGGGGCTGGTCCAGGCTGGTAACAGCTCTCTGGTTGGCCCAGAGCATCCTACAGGCAGCTAAGGCTACAAAACAGATGCAGCTGGGAAGGATGCTCCGGGCTGCGGAGCTGTGGGGCTCAGGGTCTGCACAGCTGTTCTTCCTCTTTCTCCATGTGACGCCCGGGGTCTGAGTGCCCACTGAAGCCTTGCCCTGGCACGGCTGATGGACAGCTGTGGGCTGGCGTGCGACTGGGCATCCAGGAGATGCCGTCGAGTGCTCCTGAGGCCCAGCCCCTCCCTGTCCCCTCTCCCCATGTGCTTCTCAAGGCCGAATCTGTGCCTGTCCGCCCCGTCCCAGCTGGTGGCTTGGCTTCTGGCCCAGCAGCTGTGCAGCAGGCCTATTCTGGGCCACAGGCGAGGATTTATTCTGCATTTTCTGAGCATATTGAATTCATTCATTAAGCCGGGATGGCTGTTCTGGGATGGAAGCAATTAGAAGTTTCTGAGAAATGAACTCCCTGAAGCGGCTGGGGCTGGAAGGCGGAGCTCCCTGTCAGCGCCAGGCCTTGGGGGTGAGTGTGGGAGCTGCACCACAGGGGAGCTGGGGTTCAGCGTGCCAGGGAAGGCCCTCTACTTTAGACTCTGTTTCTCTGACTAATGGTGGAGGCTGATGTCCCCTAGTGGTCACCAGGTGCTAAGTGCTCCTCTAACCGCTTTACATCCAAAGTGGTGCTGATGTTGACGGCTGTGATGTGGTGGTGATGGCTGTGATGTGGTGGTGATGGCTGTGATGTGGTGCTGATGGTGGTGCTGATGGTGGTGTTGATGGTGATGGTGGTGATGGTGGTGACGGCTGTGATGTGGTGGTGATAATGATGATGATGATGATGGCTGTGATGTGGTGGTGATGGCTGTGATGTGGTGGTGATGGCTGTGATGTAGTGCTGATGGTGGTGCTGATGGTGGTGCTGATGGTGATGGTGGTGACGGCTGTGATGCGGTGGTGATGGCTGTGATGTAGTGCTGATGGTGGTGCTGATGGTGGTGTTGATGGTGATGGTGGTGATGGTGGTGACGGCTGTGATGTGGTGGTGATAATGATGATGATGATGGCTGTGATGTGGTGGTGATGGCTGTGATATGGTGGTGATGTGGTGATGTTGTGATGATGGTTGTGATGTTGTGGCGATAATGCTGGTGGTGGTGACATTGATGGTTATGATAATGATAATAACAACAGTGATGGTGATTAAGTAGTTTCAAAGGGATATGTTGAGTGAGCCACGTGACCTGCTGTTGCAGAGAGCACGCAGCTGCTGAAAGGGTGCTAGACCAATCCCAGCAAGATCGAAGTCCCTCCTCATGTCTGCTTTTCTAGCAGAGAGTCCTCAGGCACTCATGGATCTGCTGTGGGTCTCTCTGTGCTGTTTGTCCTGCTGCCACCGTGTGGGACACCTTCTAGCTGAGGACGCCCTGAGAATTCCGTGCCACAGCTTGTGTCCTCTGTGTAGCTGGCTTCACATCATGTGTATAACTTCACTCTTAGAGACCTGATGGGACAGCAGTGGACCCATTTTACAGACAAAAAGACCGAGGCCCAGAAAGAGGAATCTCTCATTTGAGCTATCACAGCTGTGTTGAGTGTGTCTTAGAATCTCTGGCCTCTGGCTCTCCCCACAATCTCCCAGCAGCATGAAGAGCCCCCATCAGCCATCAGCCGCTGCCCCCTCAAATTTCAGTTGTGTTAGTTTAGGAGACCTCCCCAAGCACTATTCCTTCCCTCTTGTGAATTCTCAGAGCACAAGGCAAGCTGGAGACTCTGAGAAACCCTGCACCAAAGCCTGCTGGGATCGGTCTGAAGTTATCCCACCTGAGATGCCCTCAGGAGTGTCACCTCCCAGAACACCAAGAGGTGCAAGCACTACCCATGGCCGTTAGGAGTGATGCCAGTTCCGACTGTGCCCTGTATAACTTGGCAGCCGTTTCCAGACGGTTCTTTGTCCAGATGGACAAGCAGCAGAGCCTGATGCTGATGCTGAATGCCAGTTTCCTCCAAAGCTGGCAGAGGGAGTCACATGGGTGGGCGGGGCTGTGTGCTGCCTGTGGGTGGCAGCCTCTGGTAGAATCCCTGAGAAGCAGGCAGCTCCCTGAGGCTGAGGTAGCATTTCCCATGGTGCCTGTGGCAGCACTTGGCAGAGACTCCGTTTCTGGAATGCTTCTGCTATTGATCTTTCCCTCCTGATCCATCTTTCGCGAGGGTGGATGGCTCGGGCGTGGAGCCAGAGCACCCACGACGTTGCTTTCTTCTGATCACTGAGGCCCTCGTTGTGAGGAAGATGACACTTGAGGGCCAGAGAGTCAACCTCACTTTTCAGGACATTGTGTGGAGCCAAGTAGTGGAGGTGGGATTTGAACCAGCTACACAGGAGCCAACCCCTGTTCTTCTCGCAGCAGCCACAGCCCTGTTGGCTTATCTCGCCTTTGCAGGTGGCTCCCCGTCTTCCTGGGCTTCAGAATTGTAAATCTCTGTGACAGGCAGTGGGAGCCAGATGCTGTGGCATTATAAATAAGTTCCGTAATGTTGAGTAATTCGGGAACAGCTCAGCTGTTGTTGGGAGGAGAAATAACTTGGTTATTAATAAATGCAGGAGGTCACTGTAATTGATAGCAATTGAACCCACAGCGAGCAGGGACAATAGCTGTGCTGTCGTGTGCTTGTGCGTGTGCTCCCTCCCCCTCCCTCCCTCCTCCTTCCCTCCTCCCTCCCCTCTTTTCTGCTCCCTCCTGTTTCAAACCTTGCCTCTGCAGGCAGATTTGAGTCACAGACAGCAGCCCTAGGACCTGCTCTCATACCTTCCTCCCCCCCTTCCCCCTCCCCCTCCCCCTCCCCCTTTCTCCTGCCTCCCCCCTTCCCCCTCCCCATCCTTCCCCCCTCCTTCTCCCCCTCCCTCCCTCCTTCCCCCTTCTCCCCTCCCCCACCCCCTTCTTTTATTTTTCCTCTCTCCTCTCTATTCAAAGCTTGGTGCCTGGTGCTCTGCCAGCTGCACCAGAGTTTCCCAGACCTGCGTCTGATGGGTGTTGCTGCAGGCTCTGTGAAGGCATTCGGTGGTTAAACTGGGCTAAAGAGAACCTCCCTTGTTGGAGATGCACAGAAGCTGCCTTAAAGGCTCCGAGAAATCCCTCAATGACGACGCTTAGCTGTGACGTGGATATGATCCAGGGATCACTTTCTTCAGTGTGTGTGTGTGCGCACACGTACAGCCGTCTGTGACTTGGGAGACCAGAGGTGACTCTGGCTGCTTCACCCAATCTCTCTCCGCCTTACTATTTGAAACAATGCCTCCCTTTGAAACTGGGGCATTCCAATTTGGTTAGACACACTGGCCTGGCCAAGGCCAGCAGGCCACGGGCTTCTGTCTTCACCTCTGCAGTGCTGGGAGTCTATGCTTGCGCTGGTGATACCCTTGGCTTTTACTCATGGGTTCTGGGGACCTGAACTTAGGCCCTCATCACTGCAGCCCGCGGAGTCACCTTTTCCTCTAGTGTGATAGATGAACATTGGGGAAACCGAAACCCAACTCTGAGGCCATCCTGCCCTGTTCTACACCTCTGTCGTTGCCGAGGCTCACAACCTCAGTCCTGCCCTGCCTAGGTGGCTGATGGTTTGAGCCTGGCCTCACTCTGACAGGCAGGTAGCCTCTGGGGGATAAACAAGATGGCAGCAAGAGAGAAGGCACCTTGCTGAGGGGTTGGCTTCCCCTCTGGAGTCTCTCCTTGGTCACCATCATTTGAAGGAAAAGCCCAGTTAAGACTGGTTTCTGTGAAGGTGGGTGGTGGCCTCTCCAGAGCCCTTCCCTTGGCTTGGTACCTTGGTAGGATGAAGATGCTGAGGCGAGTGTTCACGGACAAGGGTGCACGTGTGACATGAGCTCAGACGGCACCAGGAGGGGCTGCACTGTGGTCTGGAGAGGAAGTGTGGGAGCTGCCTGTCTCCCGGCCTTAGAGGAGGCTTGGTTCTCACCAGAAACCCAAGAAATGGCTGGCGATCCAGCATACAGTGGGGAGTGGCCTATGTACTCAGAGGACATGTCAGGTACAGCCTATGGACTTCTCTAGTGAGGGCTGAGAAGAGCTTCAGGAAAGTGTGGGCTAACCCCCTGCGGCAGGGAGGGGCAGGGAGAGACACACCCCATCCCTGCCAGAGCTAGTTTCTGACCTCTGTCGTTGCCAGCCCCTTCCTGTCTCTCTGCCCAGCTCCCTCTGGTTTTCTCTTTAGCTGGATGCTGGCCCCCTGTTCTGGTGGTCCAGATGGCTGGCTCCTGTGATGGGGGAGGGGGGTGCAGAGGGGTGCTCATATACTCTTTCCCAAGTCTTGGGAGGGGGAAGGAAGGACAGAGTGGCCAGGGCTGGCCACCAGCCATGGGGCTCATCCCCCTCTGGGACTTATTCCTCTCTGGATGACTTACCGCAAATCTAAGGCAGGTAAACAGTACTGATGCCTCAGTTCCCTGCTCCTCTGAGGAAGGCAGGGTAGCTTAGGAGCTGCAGCACGGGGCCTGCCCAGACTCCTGGCCACTTCCTTGGCACTTAGGAGAGTCTTGTGAGCATCCACAAGGTGAGGCCCAGCAGGGTCCCTGACATGCAATCCCTGTTTAAATCTCAATGGCTGTCATTACTTAGCTGATGGCCTCGTGGAGGACGGGGTCCTTCAGACCCTGGGACCCCCACCCCATCCTCCAGACCCTGGGACCCCCACAACCTCACTGTGGCCTTCTGAGGGGCACAGCACTGTCCCTAGCATTGGAGGGAGTTTGTAGTAGATACACACAGCCTCCTTTCAGTAGAGAAGTAGGCTTAGTCAACCGAGGGCCCTCAGAGGGGACACTGATCCCCAGTGCTAGCATTCTGCCCCATACACAACTATTTCCTGAAGCAGCTGATTGGCCTGCAGGGGGCGCCCTGCACTGCCAGGATCTGGCGAAGTGCGCCCCCTGGAGTTTACATATGGAGACGCAGCGGCGGTGCACTGGGCGTTCCTTGTGCCCTTCTAAAAGAATCTTGGGGGCTCTTATGACCGACATTTCACAGGTCTTAGTGATTGTGCGCGTGCGTGTGCATTGGTCAGCAGGAAATGGCTGTGGTGGAGATTGGAATCTGAGGCTGTTCCCTCCAGGTGGTCCTACCCAGCTGATCTCCCCCCTTTGGCGGGGTGGGGGGTTGGGGGCGCGGGGGGAGCACCTCTGAGTCCTTGGCTTTCCTGGGCCCGGCCTGGCGGTCGCTGCCCCCTGTCAGAGCAAAGGCACGGAAGTCAAGATTTGGTTTGACGCTTATGCTACTGGCCAAGCCCCCTGCAAGACACTTCGGTTTCACTAGCTGGAGGCACCTCAGCAGAGCCTAGAAATGTCCCCATAGGCCAGGAGGACACACAGAACCCTGCAGATCACCCGGAAACCTCCCCATCAGCTCCCTCTCCAGCTTCACCGGCTCCTTGAGGCAGGGCAGGTCTCTCTCTGCAGAGACTCCAGAGCGGATTGTGTGGGGGCGGGGCAGAAGAGGACAGGAGTCACCAATGAGGGCGTCGCCTCCTGTTAGTAGGTGTACAGCTGCTCCCAGGAAGAGGGAAGCCCCGTGGGGTACAGCTGCTCCCAGGAAGAGGGAAGCCCCGTGGGGGTAATGCACCATCCCGCTTCTCGCCAGTGCTTTCTCTTGCGACAGGTGACAATGATTCTCATTTGAGGCAGACTAAGGTTTTGTTTTACGATGCGTTTGTCTAAGAGAAACAGGGTCCACATCAGGGAATGCGGATCTGGGGTCCTAAGGACTTGCTGGGTGTGGTTCTTAAAGGTGAACATGAGGCGTAGGTGAAGGAGAGACAAACACGTTTTTTGTTTAGATCACAAGTGGGGCACGAGAAAAAGACTTGTGAGAGAGCAGGTGATGTTTATCCCCTTAAAAGTCGAGCTACCATGTGGGAGAGATTGGTTATTAACCAGCTGAAAAACATCCTTGATATCCTTACGGTTTCATTATTGTGCTCTTTAATCTTCTTTTCCTATTGTTTAGGTTAGTTGGGTTATAAGTGAGGTACTCTCAGTTAATACGTTCATAATAAAATATATTTGCTGAGAAAACTGAGCCTACAAGTGGCGCCCAACGGATAGGCTTCTCCCCCTCGGTGGCTGTCTACTGTCTGGTGACTCTCTGACTCACTCACTTCATCTTTAAGTGACGGTGACGTCTGCATCCATAGTGCCAGTGCCCCAGAGGTGAGAATTCAGACTGTGCAGTGGGCGCAGGCCAGCCTGGGGCCCCAATAGTGAGGCCCCGTATCAAGAAGATCATCAACAAAAGGCACAAATGATAATAGTGCTCCTGAAAATTTAATAGTGATGATAAGCTCTGGGTGGGGCTACCACGTATTGAGCTTTCTCCATGTGCAACATGTGGAACTCCCAAGTTCCAAGTGAGGTGAACTAAAAAACAAGCAAACAAAATATATATAATTGAAAATTATATACATATATACATACATATATATATATATAATTTTCAGTCAGGCAAGGCCAATAAGGTTTAACTATTATTGCCAGTACATTTATTGTTGACATCACCGTCACCATCATCATTACCACCATTACAGTTACCATCACTGTTGACACCACCACCACCATCACTTTTGCCACCACCACCACCACCATCACTGTTGCCACCACCACCACCATCACTGTTGCCACCACCACCACCATCACTGTTGCCACCACCACCACCATCACTGTTGCCACCACCACCACCAGCATTGTTGCCACCACCACCACCATCACTGTTGCCACCACCACCACCATCACTGTTGCCACCACCACCACCAGCATTGTTGCCACCACCACCACCATCACTGTTGACACCACCACCACCATCACTGTTGACACCACCACCACCATCACTGTTGACACCACCATCACCAGCACCACTGTCACCATCACTGTTGACACCACCATCACTGTCACCATCACTCACCATCGTCACCACCATCCCACATCACCACTGTCATTATTTCTGACTGACTCCCCCAAGTCTGTTTCTTTGCCACTGGGAAGCAGCGTTTGTGTGCGCATCCCTGTGCAGCCGGCACACGGGAACACCCAGCAAGCAGCCACTACTTGTCATCCTCCCTGGGTAGCGCTGGTTAACATCTCAGGCAGAAGCTCTCCCAGGGTTCCAATTGCTCGGTTTCGACTTGGCTCACTGGGCCCTGGCAGTCACCTGGGGGACAGACGAATGCCTGCAGGCAGCGGTGGTTTGTGTTTCAGACAAGATAACGCATTTGCAAGGAGACTGGAGACAGAGAGCCCTTGGAAGGAGCGCGTTGGGATTTATTTTAATTAGTCTGTTGTTTGTATTTAGTTCTCAAAACCAGGAATTTGGAAAATGTCAGTGCCTCACTCTGTCATGATCACTGTCTCACTGCATTCATGTTAGTTGTGTAATTTAAAATGGTTTTAGAACATTTATTTCTTTGTGCGGCATGCACAGACAACCTGTGGGAGTTAGTCCCCTCGCTCTGTCCTGTGGGTCCTAGGGATTTGAACTCAGGTCTTTCAGGCTTGTTGGCAAGCACCTCCCATGCTGAGCCCTCTCACCAACCCCTCTCCACTTTCTCACTGTGGTAACAGCACTTTAGAAATGATTTTACGGCATCTTCTTCAATGGTTTCTCATCCACTTTTTTTTTTTAAGACAAGGTTTCCCTGTGTAGCCCTGGCTGCCCTGGGCTCACTTTGTAGACCAGGCCTGACTCAAACTCACGGAGATCCACCTGCCTCTGCCTCCCGAGTGCTGGGATTACAGGTGTGTGCCACCACGGCCAGCTTCTCATCTATTTTTTTACTGAACTCTTTTACTTGTGGGTACTTGCTGTGCTACACAGAGGTGCTTTAAACAGCCTCATGCGGCTCACAGCACGGGCTTCCCCGTGTCTCTCTCTCGCTTTTCTGCCCTCTTCCGTGTTGTGCTGCAGCCAGACTGGCTGTTTTGCACACACCACGCTCACTTCTGCCTCAGGCACTCTGTGCGGACTCCTCACCTTTGAGCCCGAGCCCACTGTCACATCTTCCCAGGGTCTCTCTGAGCAGCAGACACTAGCAGAACCGCCATCTCTCTGCACCCATCATTGTAGTTTAGTTCCTCCCTGTGGTGCGCGCCACCTGACGCCATCTCACTTACCTGTCTCTCTGGTTGTTTCCCACCCAGCGCCCTCACCGGGCTGTAAGCTGCATGAGGGTCGTCACCGCGTGTGACTTGCTCTCGCACATTGTAGTTGCTCAGTAAACGTGGGCTGAACATGCGGGTGGCTGGCTGGATGGTGGAGCGTGTGGCTGGTGGAGCGTGTGGCTGGGTAGTGGGCGAGTGGATGATTGGGCAGACAGGGGCCAAGGTTTTATGTTTAATATAAGATGATGAGGATAATAAGATACCAGATGCCAGATATGATATGATATGAGGTTTATTAGATGAGCATGGGGGAGAAGGAAAGGGAGGAGGGGTACCCCAGAGAGAGAGGGAGACAGAGACAGAGGAAAAGAGAGAGGGGCGGTAAGGAGGTAAGAGAGAGAGAGAGAGAGAGAGAGAGAGAGAGAGAGAGAGAGAGAGAGAGAGAAGAGAGGGAGGGGCGAGGTAGGACTGTCCTTTTATATACTGGGCAGGGCCACGCCCCCATGGCAGGTAGGCAATGACATCACAGGTAGACAGACTGAAGCAGAGTCCTAACACAAAGGGTAGTGGATGTGCATATAAATAAATGTATGCCCGAATCTATCCTAATTCTACTGTATCCTCTGTTTAGAGTGTTTCCCTACGTTATCTTTAATGACTTTAAAAAAAAAAAAATAAGGTGGAAATGTGGCAAGACTCCCTGAGGTGTTCTTGGCCGTGCAGCCAACCTGGGCCCGACATCTCACCCCACACCCTTCCTGGTCCTCTGTGCAGTGGGCCGGAAGCAGTTCATGCGGTTCGAGTGGGCCAACCACGCCGCCGAGGTCCTGGGCTGTGACTACGAGGAACTGAACACCGCCACGTTCAAGCACCACCTTCGGCAGATCATCCACCAGATGACGTCAGGGCCGCAGCACCAGGGCCTGGAGGACAGCGAAGGCTGCGCAGGTACCAAGTCCTCAAGGCTACACTCTGGGTGCCCAGCTCCTTGCTGTGGCTGCACCAGTAGCTGACTTGTATGTTTTCCCATGTTCACAAAGACTCCTTCCGAGAGTTGTTCTATGCACATGTGTCAGGGCTGGGGGATGCCGGCAGTGGTGGAAAAGGAAATAGGCCCTCCCTGTCTGATGCTTATGGCCGAACACTTCACTCTGGCCAGCAACCGTGGAGGCTGCTGAGCTCCTGGAGGGTCCGCTGTGCTGGGAGAGGGGACACTTAGGCCCTGCCCAGGGGCTGATGTCTTTCCGTTCTGGTCTGTGTGTGTCTGTAGAGCTCTTGATAGGCAGGGAAGGCAGGCCTGCCTGTGTGATGGTTGAGAGCAAGGCTTCTGCAGGTGGAACTGAGAGGCACATGGGGCAGGGCATGAAGGGCTGGTGCCAGTCGCGGTACATAGAGTTTGCAGCGACCGATCGCAAACTGAAAGGTGGCTTAACAGAGAAGGCTGTGGCTTGCCTCGCACTCTGGAAACCAATCTGAAGGCTGAGCAGTGACTAGGAAGAGAGTTGAGAGGCTGTAGAGATCACAGGTGAAGGCTGGGGCATGACACAGTGGGCAGAGTCCCTGCCATGCATGCACAGGGACTTGAACTTGTGTCCTTAGAGCCCACCTGAGCAGAACAGTGTCACCACTGAGGAAGAAGCCTGCTCCCTGGAGAGCGGACTGAGCAAGTTCTGGGCTCAGCTAGAGCCCGTGTCTCCAAAAATAAGGTGCAAAGTGGTGGAAGGAGGCACTGGTGGTGCCATCTTCTGGCACTCGTGAGCATGTGCGCGTGCGCGCACACACACACACACACACACACACACACACACACACACACACACGCTCGCGCGCTAACAGCAGGGGACAAGTTTCTCGGCCCTGTGGTTTCCAGGAGCAGTCTACTTTCCAGGCCTGTGCTCTGCTTATTAGTAGCACATACTTGTGTGTGCAC
Source organism: Acomys minous (assembly GCF_964271855.1). Classification (NCBI taxonomy): domain Eukaryota; kingdom Metazoa; phylum Chordata; class Mammalia; order Rodentia; family Muridae; genus Acomys; species Acomys minous. Next base: position 95,711,846 of record NC_140498.1, read on the forward strand.
ATGCACACACATAGATGCATGCATACAGCACATGTGCGTAGGTGTGCACCGTGCACACGAGGATACAATACTTGCCACGTGCATGAGAAGAACACACACAACAGACACAGCACTTCTTGAGACTGGGTTGGTCTGTCCAGCAAAGGTCTCAGAGGCAGACGCTAAGCAGACAAGGAACCTGTGTGCCTCGGATCAATGCTGCGGTGCTGTGGGTTGCCTAGCAACAGCCCAGGGTGGGGGCTGGAGATAAAGGAGGCATGGGAAATGCTTGGGAGCAGCAGTGGGCAGGCTGTCTAGAATGTCCAAGCAGAAGTGTTTGTCTTGAGGGGAAGTGGATGGATTCTAATTCTGTGACGGGAACTGGGTGGAAGGTCAGGAGCTGTGACTGGCTCGCTCTCCACTGTACAGCCGCTTTAACGGAACACGCTTGTCCCCCTGTGTCCAGCCAACTCTGAGGCCTGCTAAGCTTTCCTGTCCTCTAGCACAGGAGGGAAGTCCTCTGCCGCTTCCCACTGTTCTGTGCCTGACCTGTGCCTCGGCACTGATGGAGTCTGATTATGTCTGCCAGGGTGACCGACTTATCACAACAAAGTGATCCTGGCCAATTCCAACCACTGGTGGACTTTGTGGACACAGTCGGCTTTGTTTCTCAGAATGCTTCAGGCTGAGTAAAATCCTAGTGGTGACGCGGCTGAGCCTGAGTGTGCGCCTGTGGTTGCTTCTAGAGAAACGGGCACAACAAACACTGCCCGTGCTTCCGTTCTGTGCCCCGACCCCAGAGGTGGCTCCTTACTTCAGGGAGCTCCCAGGAAGAGGTCGTGGCCTCCCAATACTGACACGTTTCTGTCTCCCCGTCTCAGGGCTCAAGATGACCGGTGTGGAGTGTGTGGAGGGGATTGCCTCTGGCCTGTACCAAGAGCTCTTCGTGGCGGTGGTCTCCCTCATCAACAGGTAACAGCATTCTTGTGAGGCTCGGCCTCTTGCTGAGCCCAGTGGGCCCACGCCAGGGCTGGGGTTCTCTGAGCAGAGGGAGAGCTCTGAGATGGGGCAGAGCCGAGCTTACAGCCCACCCTGGTTGTGTGACGTCAAGTCCATTTACCTCTGTGGGCTCCACAACTTTAAAGTGGCCGCTTCCTCTGGGCTCATCGGGAGATTAGAAGAAACAGGCAGCACATTGAAGTAAGTTTCTAACAGTGAAAATACAACAGCAGCAGAGCTCAGCTCAAGCCAAAGTTCAGGCCCAGCACTTACCTGAAAAAGGCAGGCACGGAGGCACACATCTGTAATACCAGCAGCAGGGAGGTGAAGCCAGGCAGAACATTTGGCGAGCCAAAGCGGTGGTCTCCATGTTCAAATGAGAAACCCTGCCTCAAAACAAAACAAAACAAAACAACAAAACAAAAAAGCAAAAGCAAAAACAAAACAAAAACAAAAACAAAATAAAAAAAAAGAGGAAGAGCAATAGCTTTGGGAACACTGGCTAAGGGCTGAGGCTAGCCCTAATGATCCAGCCTGTTTTGTGCTGTTTACTGCTCGATCCAACCCAGTGTAGGTGAGGTGTGGCTGGGGTCGGGTGGGGGTTGGGGAAGGGGGTAGGGGAGCCAGCAAATTGCTACCTGCTGCTTCTGGCTTCATTTATTTTTCTAACTTCTCCTGCTGGGCCTAGGGGACAGAATGGCAGGGTGGCCTGTGGGGTGGCTGGCTGTCCAGAGCCTATGCTGGGCTACTCTGAGCCCAGCCTTCTCAGAAACCCATTGAGTAGCTCCAGTGTGGCCTGTGGGGAACACGGGGTGGGGGTGGGGAAGCGGGGGGAGGGGGTTCTCTTCTCTGCAAGAGCGCACAGCATAATTAGGCTTCTGAATCCTGTTAAGGGATGAGCCGAGCAGCTGGGATCTCCGGTCACCAGGGCCTTGGAATCAACTCCCCCTATTGCTGTCTGAGTAATTACCATCCATCCGCGCCTTATCTAGAAACCAGGGATCATTGTGCTTAGAGGCACACACGGGGGGGGGGGGGGGGGCGGCTGTTAGAGCTGGGGTGAACTGAGGCAGACAGTGGCAGACAGGCTGCCTCTCCCCGCCATGGCAGGCAGGCAGACAGGCAGGCAGACAGGCAGACAGGCAGGCAGGCAGACAGGTAGACAGGCAGACAGGCAGGCAGACAGGCAGACAGGCAGGCAGACAGGCAGACAGGCAGGCATTTCCACAATAGAGGTTTTGAAGAGAAGGAGGGTTGCCCTGCCTCCTCAGCCTCAGCCTCCTCTCACGCATGTGTCTGTGGTGGCTTCCCCGCTTGACCCCATTTTACACATAGAGAAAGATTCACAAGGAGAAGCGAGAGCCGAGGCTCAGAGCGTGATCTCCAGATCTGAGTGTGGATGTTGCAGGCGATGATGAGAGCTGAGGAATTTTCTGAGCGCCAACCACAGGGCAGGCTGCATGGTCACAGCAATGGGTGTGGTGTAGCCTCCGATCTCCCAGAAGCCTTTGGAGTTAGCCTTCAGCTTTAATCATCCCTCAGCTGAGCATCAGAGAGGCCAGGCAGCTCCCCAGAGACACACAGCCCCTCTGTCACAGAGTGGGACGGCAGTTAGGGACTGCTTCACAATTTTCCATCCTGTCTTTAGACTCTAGCAGTCCAGGCTGTTCACCCTTGACAGGAGTGCCAAAAACATCCAAGGATATGATTGCTTAGAGGGGGGGAAAAGCAGCTCTGTAAAACATACACAAAATGGTTTCTCAAGTGCAGTGTGCCACCAGGAAAGAGAGGAGAATTATCAGGCGCTTTCTGACTTTGGGCCTGATGGAGGGGCCGTATTTTCTAAAAGCTTGCTGCATCCTGGAATCACAGGAGGGCACTCACATCTAAGCCCCACGTCCTTTACGGCAGCTGTGGGCCAGCTTCACTCCTGACGTCACTTAACAGCTGGCGAGAGTCCTGCTCAGAGAGGTCAAGACGCTTGCCTGGGGTCTCACAGCCTGTAAATGTTGAGCTTGAATTTGAAGCCAGACCTCCAGATCCACCTTGAACGCTGCCTCAGTTTCCCCATCTCTGCTCTGGGGCGAGGCTTGAACTGGCAGACTCCATGTGAGCTCAGAAGCTTTTCTCTTCCCTCCCCAGATCTTTCTCCTCCCACCACCTGTCTATGGCTTCTATCATGGTGGTCGACTCTCCAGGCTTTCAGAACCCTCGGCACCAGGGCAAGGACCGGGCGGCCACCTTTGAGGAGCTGTGTTACAATTACGCCCAGGAACGCCTGCAGCTGCTGTTCTACCACAGGACCTTTGTCTCTACTCTGGAGCGATACCAAGAGGTATGTGTCAGCTGGGCTGGGGTCTCCCAGGCCTGTGCCCAGGGGTGAGGCCGAACGGGTGCAGTGAAGATCCACCCTAGGTGGCCCGTGTCACCTACAGAGCACTTTGCTCCAGCTCTGGCTTCTTCTACATCTGCCTCGGTGCGGACGGCCCCTCAGGAGCTGCTGCCGTGTGCAGACACGAGGCTGAACGCCCCTGTGGAGGACAGGTGCACGTACCCGGGCACGCCCCCTTCAATGGGGTTTTCCAGAAACTGTTCACATGTGAGCCAGGTTCACAAAAGGCCTGGTTGCCTCTGAAAGGCTCCCTTCTTCTCTCTCATATTGGCCGTCAGAGGGGACACATGGGAGTGCACAAAGCCTGAGGAGAGGACAGAGAGAACACACCCAGGTGCCTCACTCTGTAACGTCCACCTGGGTGACAATGCGATGGGACCCCAGGCCTTGTCCAGTGAACACTCAGGGCAGGCGAGAGGAGCGGCCATCTTGCTCTCTGTAGGACAACGGGTGTTGGAATCAGTCTTTCCTTTGTTTGGAGGCAACATGGGGCAGACACAAAGAATAATTACAAAGTGGAGAGTCTGGCTTTCACTCTGATTGGCTGTGTGGCCTTAGAAAACCTGCTCACCTTCTCTGGCCCTTGGCTTCAGCACATGGAAGCTGGGAGTGATGGTCTTCTCCCTGGTACCACTGGGGCTAACACATCTGTAGACCGAACTGCCCTTGACAGCCTGGCGCGAGAGACCCTTTTGTCATTGCTCGTGAGTCTCTAGGGAACCTGGGTGGCACTTTGGTCTGAGTGTGGCTCCGGGGCCTGTGGTCCACTTCCGGGTACACACCCCAAACATTTTTGAGGGGACGTTTCTACACTCACACTCACAGCAGCACTAGGCACTGTAGACAGAGGGCTGGGCCACCCAAGTGTCCAACACAGGAACCAATGGAGAAAGCATGGCTGGCGGGTTCTATGTGGTATCACCCAGTCTTTAGGAACTTAATTCTGGTGCCGTGCTAAAGTGCGGACAAACTTTGAGGATAGTCTGCTAAGTGTCATGAACCAGTGACCAAAGGATAGGAACAGCACGGTGCCTCCTGTGCGAGGTGCTGACGGCAAAGCCACGGGGCGGGAAGGTCAGTCAGCTCGTCCGCAGCTTTGGCACACGGGCAGAGTGGGGAGTCTGTGTAGTGGGGCTGTTTTCATTTCACAAGGAGAAAACTGTCAGCGCGCATCAAAACCTGTTGTTGGACGCTGCTAACCTGCACAGTGTTAATTTTAAACAGTTCTTGAAGGAAAAACTGAGATGGTTGCGGCACCAGCGTGAACGCCACCAATCTGCAAACGGCCAGAGGGAAAAAAGTTCCTGTTATGTATATTTCATGAAAAAAATTTGAACTAACTTCAAAAAGAATGGCTTTAATAGTGATGGGGCTCTTCTCCCACCTACTGAGCTTACGGCGGGAACTAATGTTTATGTCCTATGAATTTCAGGAAGGCATTTCCGTTCCCTTTGACCTCCCGGAGTCCTCTCCAGGAACTACGGTGGCTGTTGTGGATCAAAACCCCTCCCGGGTAAGAAAGGACCCAGGCTCTCAGGCATGAAACTGCAGCACACACCAGGCTTTGAGACACCCATTCGTCAAGCTGTCTGCACCCGGACTCCCCAGGGTTAAGAGACATTGATTAGTGTGAGGTTTGGACATGGAGATGCCCTGGGGCCTAAGACCCACTGCCACTCAGGTCAGTCCCAAAGAAGTGCCTTCCAGCAGATGTGTGTGGGCCTGGCCAGAGCCACAAGTCAGGGCTGTAGTGTCTCCCGCCTGGAGCCACCGGCTGTCACCAATCTACAAAAGGTCAGCGGGGCAGAGTTCCTGTCAGTGGCCCTCCTCCTGCCTTAGGGTATGGCATGCTGTACTTTGTCCTGTCTCCTGCTGACCAAGGATGGTTGCCGTGGCTCCTCCTGGTCACAGTGTGCCACACTGCCCTTGCGAAACTTCTTCTTCCAAAGTCTTAGGGAGTGGCTGCGTGCCAAGCCTCCTGTTAGGAGGCCCAGAGCTGTTCTTAGTGCAGGCTTCCTTACTTGTCCATCTGAGGGCCTCTCCTGAGTGTGGGCCAGCTGTCCACCCTCCCCCCAGTGATGAAGGCTGGGGTCCTCTAGGACCCCTGGGACTCACCATGGGACCTTGGTTGTGCCCCTGGCTTTCTCCAGGCCTTGGAGACAGAAGGACCACCAGAGCCTTGGTTTAGCTCCGAGAGCCCCAAGTGCTAGGCAGCCTAGGGCCCCAACAACCCTGGGGCTGTCTGATATTACCACATCTCATGCCCTCATCACTGGTGGGCCCACTGTTTTCTTGTGACAACTCAAACTTTACAATAGGCAAAGCAACCCACAGGTTTCCTGGAAGGTTGCTATGGCTAGCTTTAAAATCCCACGTGTGCTATGGAATCCAGTTCATGTTCCCTAAGACATTCCTTGAGTGCGTGTCTCTTTAAATGTATACCAATGTCTGGGCATAATAAAATACCAAGACTTCTAAGAGAGAGCAAGGTGTCAGGCTGGCTGTGCACATCCTTCAGCTCTCTGTGTCTGTCCGGGGAGGGATTACAAGCAGACACACCCTTCTCAAATCCCCAAGACAACCCTCTGGGGAAGGCCTTTCCAGGCTCCATTTTACACCTGGGGAAACAAATCTCAGAGGGGCCACAGTTGGTTGTCGAAGGCCATACAGGATGTGAAGGAGGGATTCAGACAGTGCTCGGCCTCATGACCGAGAGTGAGGGTTGAACAGGTTCACGGGTCCCACCAGGCATGTTTAGTCTTGAGGGCTTGGGAGAGATGCCCAGAGCTGACTCTCAACACACACTGGATCTCCCACCAGGTCCACTTACTGTCTAGAAGAGGTGCCGAGGATGCTGGGGGCCTTTTCTGGGTCTTAGATGAAGAAGTCCGGGTGGAGGGCTCCAGTGACAGCGTGGTGCTCGAGCGCCTGCGTGCAGCCTTTGAGAGGAAGGTGCCTGGAGCTGAAGGTAAGGGAGGCGGGGGTGGGGACGGAGGCTGGGGCCCGCCTTGGTGTGGGAATCTGTCTATATACCAGCTAGGAAAGGCCCTGAGTTCTCTGCTAGGCCAGCACAGTGACTGGATCTGTTTCAGGCTGTCACACGCATGCGCTGACTTCTGTGAACTACAGAGGAAAAAAAAAAATCTCAGATCAGATAAGATGTTTACATAGACACACACCTGTGATGTATGCCTGCGTATCAGTAACATGGTCTACCTGTGTGAACACTCATACAGCAGGATCATACATGCACGTTCTTGCGTGTGTGCGCACACACATACCTGCCTCAATATGCTGCCGCTAGGGAGATCCCCACACCGTGCTGTTTGAACTTCCAGCCTCCAAAACTATGAAGTTAAAAGACTCTTTGAAAAAATGTAGGATGCTGTCTCCGGCTCTGGTGATGAAAATGGAACAGAACACAATTACACTTTCTGCTTCTCCTCAACCATGCCATGTGCCTTCCCACCTTGGGAGCTGTGTGCTGTCAGTTCTGTGCACCAGGCCACTCCTTTGCCACATCCTAGCACAATGGCTGGGCTTCCTCCCCTCCTTGGATTCTTGGGGACCTCCCTGACCATCACCCGTGCTAGCTGATACCCTACGTTATCTGCACTGCTGTCTCCCTTTTTCCTCCTCTGCCACATGACATCACACACTTGTTCATCAGCCACAGGGTGGGCCAGCTCCTTGGGGATGAGAGTTAGGCTGGTCCCCTCACAGAGACAGCCTGTGGAGTAGCCCTGGTGTGATTAGGTGCTCAGGTTCTTGATGTGACATTAATAAATATGTGAAAACTCAATTATGCCGATCCAAAGAAAGGAAGTTCTCAATTGGAGTGTCGTCTGGGTCCTAACTTTAAAGCCAAAGAGACTAGAAGCAGGGTCAACAGGAGAAGACCCCTTGTAAAGCGTGTCTGGGGTAGAAACGCTCTGTAAGCCTTTCTTCCACTAGGCGTGATTGTCCAATCCCAGATATCCTGAGCAGGGTGCTCTACAGCCCTCTCTTCCCAGGAGGAGACTCTGTCCTTGGTCCTGAATGGGCCAAACTAGGCACATTAACTCAGACACATGGGTTAAAAAGCTTTTCTCTCTCCGGGTGTTTCTGATGAGCGCTGAGTTCATGAGAACAGAACCTGGGATGGACACTATGACCTCAGCTGAGTGTCCTCACATGGCCTAGTGAGCCTGTCTGAGCCACCGGTCTATTGCTGCGAGCAGATGTCATGGCCAAGGCAATGTTTCAGAGGTTTAGGTCATTGTCATCATGGTAGGGAGCATGGTGGCATTCAGGCAGACATGGTGCTGGAGAAGAAGCTGAGAGCTCTAGATCTAGACCTGTAGGCAGCAGGAACAGATGGTCTCTGGGCTTGGAATGACTTTTTGAAACTTCAAAGGCCACTATTCCTGCCAAATGATCTCCCTGGCTGGAGATCCAAACTTCTGGGGGAAGCTAATGAATGACTGAAACAATGCAAGACAAGACTTCATCTCTCAGGCATGTCCATCCATCCATCCGTTCATCAGTCATCCATCCATCCATCCATCATTCACCCATCCATCCACCCATCCATCCATCCATCCATCTATCATCATCCATCCACCCATCCATCATCCATCTATCCATCCACCCATCCATCTATCATCATCCATCCATCCACCCATCCATCCATCCATCCATCCACCCATCCACCCATCCATCCACCCATCCATCCATCCGCCCATCCATCCATCCATCCATCCACCCATCCATCCATCCATCCATCCATCCATTCACCCATCCATCCACCCATCCATCCATCTACCCATCCATCCATCCATTCACCCATCCATCCACCCATCCATCCATCCATCCATCCATCCATCCATCCACCCATCCATCTATCATCATCCATCCATCCATCCACCCATCCATCTATCATCACCCATCCATCCATCCACCTATCTATCTACTCATCCCAAATGCGTCCAATGCCAAGCGTGACACTGAGCACTAAGGATAGAAAGACACACTTTGTGATTCTGAAGATTTGGCCAAAGGGTAACTTTAGTAAACTGTGGTGCTGCACTGCTGCTTGCTGAACGAGTACCGTGTGCCAGGAGGTATCTAAATGTTTTATAGATCCTCTGACCCTTACCTGGGAAGTTTGCATTATTTAAGCCCCACTTTGAAGACCAGGGAAATAAGGCTCCGAGACTCTGTGGCTCAGCCTCTTTCTTATGGTAACATGTCTTAGGCAGTCTGTTCTCTCTCACCCCAAGGCCGGGCCATTTGTGTGTCTAACTTTGTCTCTTGTAACTAAGAAGCTGGAGCCAGCACCTCCGAGCATCATCAGCTTTGTTTGACTCACAGCGCTGTGGGTAGTTTTAAACTGCACATGAATACATATTTTAAAGTACTTAACAGGTACTTCTCTCCATGCATGGTAGGAAAGAAATGGTGCTAATATACATCAGGCTCACGGTCAAATGCTTCTTCTTAAATGAATGTGCTTATAAAAACGTGAGTTGGTTTTAAACAAAATTTGGTGTAAATCACAGCCCAAGTGACATCTGGGTACATACAGGAAACTAAGAAAGAATGTGTTCTCTGTGATGTTTGGGCCAAATAGGTGTCTGGGGTATAAAATTACAAAAGGAAGTAAAATTTTTTTTCTGGAAGTAATGTGTGTACCTCAGTAATGTGGGGAGTGTGTGTACCAGGGACTAGCTTTAGCTGTCTAGAAAGATGTTTACTATTTTTAAAGTATTGTGGTAGGGTGTGCAAACATAGTGCACCTGCTCCTGACAGGACCCCTCCCCCCCAACACTCACAATGCCATCTTATTCCAGGACCCCCTGCACTGAGGACCTGCGAGCAGCCGCTTCAGTGTGAGCTTTTTCACCAGCTGGGGCAAGATCCTGTGCGCTATGACCTCACGGGCTGGCTTCGCAAGGCCAAGCCCAACCTCTCAGCCATGGATGCCCCCCAGGTCCTGCAGCAGTCAAAAAGGTGAGCCAAGCTGGGCAGGGCACAGGGCAGGGGCATCTGTCCCTATGGCTGTTTCTGTTCAGCGACAACCGGCAAGCGACGGCAGTCTAGAAATCCCATCCTGTGAGCTGTAGAAAGAAGGCCATGACTCCCATCGGAGCAGTACAATGTCTCCCGGGGGGCAGAGCCGTCCCGGTGGCAGAGCAGAGAAGGCTTTCGGGGGAAGTCGGCTCACAGCTAAAAAGCCGCGTCTCTATATTTTGGCTTTCCACCTTTCATTAAGTATCTGAGAGATGATATAACTGGAGTAACTTTTATGGACATCCTAGAAGCTGGGGGCTCATAAAAACCAAAAGGCTGTGCTCTGTAGCAGTAGGAAAAGCTCTCCGCACGCCGCGCTCGCTCATCCCAGGGGCAGTAACACGAGGCCGGCAGCAATCCAAACTCCACTTCCAGGTTAATGGAAAATGCTTGCTTTGTGTGTGTGTGTGTGTGTGAGTCTCTCGAGTTCAGTGCTCAAGTTAGAAAACCTAGTGGGGCAGAATCTCGTGCAGGGAGAGGAGGAGAGGCCTCCTGGGTAGGTAGACAGATCAGGAAGGGGAGTATGCTGAACGCCACTGTGTGTCTTACCCCTCTCTTCAGAGGGACACGGCATGCTGAGCTCCATTTTACAGAAGGGAATACAGACACCCCAGTGGGAAGTTCCTTGCTTTTGACTATGGAGTCGACTCTGAGGGAAGAGCCGGGGTTCAGCCTGAACCTACGTGATGCTCAGGGACACCCTCAGCATCTCAGGGTCTTATGATCAGTGTTTGCTGTAAACGGCAAACCCAGAAGGCCATGGGAGTTCACAGTTCTTCCAGAGACCCAGATGGGGAAAACGGCAAATGGATGAGGGTTAGCGCCTGGGTGTGGAGGACGCTGGGACCACGCCCTAGCCCTCCCCTGTGGTATGAGAGGGAGCAGTGACTCTCCTATGGCTTCTTCCACTGTGACATCAAAGCCACACCTAGCGCAAGATTCTACAGGCAGACTCTGCTTTGCAGGCGAGGAGTGTGTGCACTGTGCTTCAGCGTCCTCCGCTTATACTGGAAACCAGAGACCTCCATTACAAAGCACGGATGTGAGCGCGGTGGCCGCGCACGGGTGCTCACTGTAAAGCTTCTGTGATATAAGGTAGCAGGTGGCTTAGGGGAAAGTCTAGGTCACGTCAGACTCCGAGAGCATAGCACGCCTTGGGGTCTTGGAGAGTTCCTTCCTGCTTTTGAGTCAACTGAGGGGTGTTGAGTCAGGGGATGGGGAGATGAACTCTTACTGAGGGGGTGAGCCACCGTCTCAGTACCAGGGCAAGGGCTGGAAGGCATAGCAACACTGGGCAGAAAGCCTATCGGAATGTTTTTCCAGGCCTGGTGATGCGCACACCTTTATTCCCAGCACTCCAGAGGGGAGGCTGGGCCAGGTAGGTCTCTGTGAGTCGAGACCATCCTGGCCCACACAGTGAATTCCAGGCCAGCCAGGTCTCACAGTGAAATCCTATTTTCTTTATTTTTAATTTTTAATTATGTATACAGCACTCTGCCTGCATGTCCACCTGCAGGCCAGAAGAGGGTGTCAGATCACATTATAATCAAATCATATTATAGATGGTTGTGAGCCACCATGTGGTGGCTGGGAATTGAACACAGGACCAATGCTCTTAACCTCTGAGCCATCTCTCCAGCCCCGAAATCCTATTTTAAAACAAACAGCGAGAATACCAAATAAACAAAACTGAGTGAACATGGTGAATTTGTTGCAGCTGGTCACCTGCAGATCCTTACCCTGGTGACAGAGAGCCAAGCCCTGCTTGATCTCAGAGTGAGGATGCATAGTGAGCCAAAGGCTTTCGGAAGGTTGTGTGTTCCTCGAGCTCCAGCCATATTGTCTCAGTCATGTATATGGGGGGTGGGGGGCGGGGGAGCTGAGGTCTCATGGAGAGAACAGGGCACTTGCCCAAGGTCACATGAAAACTGGAAAGACACTCCATTGGGTAGAGCCACGCGTCAGACTGGGGCTGGGGTTGGGAGCGCCTGCCTTCTCCACCCCAGGCTCATGGCTCCCGGGTGCTGACTCAGCATCCTGGTTACACCTGGATCTCAGCATACCTCGCGCCACGCCTGTTGACTCTTGCCGTCTGCCTGCCCAGGCTTGTGATCCGTTCCAAACACCTCCCTGTGAGCCACTGGCATGGATCACGTGCTGTTAGGGCTGGGGCTGGAATGGGACCTAGGCTTTTGGGTGGTGACAAAAGGTCCCCCGAATGCTTCTTGGGGAGACAGAGCTCTTTTATTTCTGCAAGTGGCCTGACTTCATTCCTCATCACGGCTACAAAGAATTCTGTTGTGACACAAGCCGCATTTCTTTCTTTTTTTTAAAAAATATTTATTTATTTATTATTATGTATACAGTGCTCTGCCTGCATGTACCCCTGCAGGCCAGAAGAGGACGTTAGATCACATTACAGATGGTTGTGAGCCACCATGTGGTTGCTGGGAATTGAACTCAGGACCTTTGGAAGAGCAGTCAATGCTCTTAACCTCTGAGCCATCTCTCCAGACCCACACACCACATTTTTGTCCTCTGTTGGGTACCTAGGCTGATTCCTGTCTCGGTCTTTGAGCAAACGCCAGCCTGGGTTCATGAGGGAGACTTAGGACCTAGGTACCCTTGCCACGCATGCTGTGGGGTGGCGGGGACACTTAGTGTGAGCCTTGGCACTTAATTACTGTAGCAGTGAGTCCTTCATTCCTGCAGCCATACGGCTAGCACCTACTGTATACTCGGCTTGTCCTAGGGACAATTAACATGGCTGTACCTTCAGGATATGGAGGCTTTGTAGGACTGACAGGATAGAGATGCTCACGGGCAGGGGAGGAGAGGGCTGCTGAGCCAGTATTTCTGAGAGGAAGGTGCCAACTGACAGGAGTGTTGTGAATGGAGGGGCTTCTGTCTTCCAGAGAGTTCCCTGCAACCACCCTTTCTCTCTCTCTTCCTCACTAGGGAAGAGCTGCAGCGGCTCTTCCAGCCCCGGGCCAAGCTGCCTCCTGTGTGCCGTGCGGTGGCAGGGCTTGAGGGCACCTCTCAGCAGGCTCTGCACAGGAGCCGTGTGGTGCGGAGGGCCTTTGCCAGCAGCCTTGCTGCAGTGAAGAGGAAAGCGCCCTGTGCGCAGGTCAAGCTGCAGATGGTGAGTGAGCGAGCTAGGCTCTGACCCGTGTGACCATGGACCTCCATGATAGGGGCCGCCACCCTGCCAGGCTTCTACCATGTGCCACAAAACCACAGGATGGGTTTCCTCCATTCTGCTGAGGTATGGAGGTTCCAAGTCTTGGAGGAGTGTGGCCATGGCTGCCCCTGAGAAGTGACTTCCCTAGGTCCAAGGCCAGAGTCTTGGGTACTTGCTGTTGAGCTGAGGATGTTTAGGGAGATCCATGGGTCACCAGTGCCTTCTTCTCTGAGCTATCTGACTAGTTAGTTACCCTGCCCCCCCCCCGCCTTTCTCCCCAAGTCACCCTCTCTGGTGGGGTGCAGGCAACAGGAACCAGTACTGATGAAACATGCTGCCTTAACCCATTAGCAGGTATGAGCATCCGATTGGCCATTGCTCAGGTCCAGTGCAAACGGGACCTGCAGTTGCAGATCACAGGACCAAGGGAAGGATGCGTTTGAAGAATAAAACCTCACGGGCTGTTACAGAAGGAAACCCCTGGGTCCCAAGTCCAGTTTCTGGTTGCAGTGCCTCTGTGGCCCCGTCCCCGCCACTGGCCTTTCTTGTGCCTCAACTTTCCCATCTGTGTCCATGGGGCTGGTATAAAGACCCTTTATTTCTCCTGAGCATAAACCAGTAGACGCAAGGTCCTGGGTGCGGGAGATAGCGCATTCCCAAGGATGTGCAGGCTGAATGTGTGTTTGGGGAGCATCCAGATGCCTGAGTGCTTTCCCCTGAGACACTGGCTCTCACTCCCGGTCTGCTTTGGTTCCAGGATGCTCTCATCAGCTTGCTGAGACGGTCTCGGCTGCACTTCATCCACTGTCTTGTGCCAACCTCAGTGGAAAGCAAGGCTGGACCGGGGGCTCCATCACTACCACAGCCCGGCGGGGACCAAGGTGGAGCCAACGAGCCCCCAGCTCTGGACATCCCAGCACTGAGGGTTCAGCTTGCAGGCTCTCATATCCTGGAGGCATTACGGCTGCACAGGGCAGGTAGGAGACAGCTGGGAAGAGAGCACCTTGTCCTGGTGGTGCCCACTATATTCCAGGCAGCCAGGGGACAAGAACACTCACTGTACGTCAGGCAGCCACCGAACAGGAGCACCCACTATGTGCCCTGGCTGTGCAGTGCAGACAAGAGGCTCATAGGAAGAGGGCCTGGGGGCCTCTCCTACTCTTAGCAGGCAGGGGTACCCCCAAAGGAGTCCTGAGGCTGAAGAATCAGCTCCCATCTGCAGGCAGGAGGAGGATCATCAGGGGACCACAAGGTTCAGGTTTGAGGGAAAGAGGCCAGGCTGGTGTGGAGCTAACACTCACGGGGGAGGCCGCAGCCGCCTCCACTGGCCACTGAGCTGGCTGCAGCTGGGTGATGGAGTGGCCGGGGAGTTTCGGGTTAGCCGAAGGGGAGTGTTCGGATCTGTTTACCATGCAAGCTGGTGCCACTGGCTAATCTTACCCGCTGAGTTTGATCTGAAATCACCCCACTCTTTGCTGCCACTCAGCCTTCAAAGGCCTGAGCTCCGCCACCCTCTCCTCTCCACAGAGGCCTGGCAGCTGTCTCATGTGGCCTGTTTGTATCATGCCTCTGATGTTCTATCTTGTGATCATTGCAAACCCATGTCAATAGCGGAACCGTAGACACAGATCGTCTGCTAGAGAAGCTGGGAGCCTGCTAGAGAAGCTGGGAGCCTGCTAGAGAAGCTGGGAGCCTGCTAGAGAAGCTGGGAGCCTGCTAGAGAAGCTGGGAGCCTGCTAGAGAAGCTGGGAGCCTGCTAGAGAAGCTGGGAGCCTGCTAGAGAAGCTGGGAGCCTGCTAGAGAAGCTGGGAGCCTGTTAGAGAAGCTGGGAGCCTGCTAGAGAAGCTGGGAGCCTGCTAGAGAAGCTGGGAGCCTGCTAGAGAAGCTGGGAGCCTGCTAGAGAAGCTGGGAGCCTGCTAGAGAAGCTGGGAGCCTGCTAGAGAAGCTGGGAGCCTGCTAGAGAAGCTGGGAGCCTGCTAGAGAAGCTGGGAGCCTGCTAGAGAAGCTGGGAGCCTGCTAGAGAAGCTGGGAGCCTGCTAGAGAAGCTGGGAGCCTGCTAGAGAAGCTGGGAGCCTGCTAGAGAAGCCAGGAGTCCCCCCAACCTCACACCACACACCAAGCACATCAACACAGGCATAGGGAGATGACTACCCCACAGGGGATGGGGGTGGGGTAGGGAGGCTCACAGCTGCAGCCAGGCCGCACAGCCAACAGACCCGCCTGGCTGATGGCAGGCTCTGCTGCACCATAAAGTGTGTGTATATGTGTACATGTATGTGACTGTGCGGGTGCTTATGTGTGAATATATGTGTGTGTTTATGAGTTTGCCTGTGTATGCATGTGCATGTGTGGTGTGTTCGTGTCCGCATGAGTACACATGTGTTTGGTGTGGCATGGTGTGTACGGGATACGTGTTTATGGGATATGTGTGGTGTGATGTGTGTGGTATGTGTGTATATGATGTATGGTGCATTGTACATTATAGTGTGTATGATGTATGTGGGGTGTGTGTGTGTGTGTGTGTGTGTGTGTATGTGTGTGTGTGTGTATGTGTGTGTGTGTATGTGTGTGTGTATGTGTGTGTGTATGTGTGTGTGTATGTGTGTGTGTATGTGTGTGTATGTGTGTGTGTGTGTATGTGTGTGTGTGTGTGTGTGTGTAGTATGTGGTACGTATGTTGTCTTTTATCTGTTCACAGTACTTTTCTCAACCCATAGCTCATATGAGAAGCATGGTGCCCTGGGCAGGGTACAGAGGCTTTAAACATGTCTCCTAAGGTGGACGTACATGCATGCCCCTGTGGGACACTGAGAGGAAGGAGTAGAGGGGGGAGAGAGAGGGAGAGAGAGAGAGAGAGAGAGAGAGAGAGAGAGAGAGAGAGAGGAGAAAGAGACACAGACACAGACACAGACACACACACAGACACAGACAGAGAGACAGAGAGACAGAGTCCTGAGAGAAAACTCCAGGAGGATACTGCAGAGTTTTCCAGAAGGTCTTGTCAGGGAGCAGGTCTGCATCAGGATGCTCCAGAGCAGGGACATGTGAGCAACAAGCCAGCAATGACTGAACACTAGCGTGTACCAGACCCCGCCTGTGTCTTCCCATCCGTGACTGGCCCGATCGGTTCCCAGGTTACGCTGAACACATGGGGCTCGCTCAGTTCCGCCGTCGGTTCCAGGTGCTGCACCCTGCGCTGCTGAAGAAGCTCGACTTGACCTCTGAGGGGCTGGATGAAAGGAAGGTATGTGAAGTTGGCTCCTGAGCAGGAGGAGGCCAGATGCCCCCCCCCTTCCTCTGCCGTGTGGGCCACAGAGCCCGTTCTGTATGGATTGCTCAAGCAGCAGCTGGACCGAGAGGGGTCTGAGAGCGAGGGAGGGGGCGCTTGAGGGCAGCATGGAGAGTAGCGTGGGGTTGGAGTCAGACCTCAGCCCCACACCACACCCCAACAATGTCCTCGAGACCACCCCTACCCAGGATGCCCTCCTGACGTCTGTATGAGGAGGCACAAGAAAACAATAAGAGGGAATAGAGTGACGTGCCCTGTGTCCCACCTCCCAGCCACTGTGGCAACACAGAGCCCCAGGGGACCTGCTCAGCCCCCACACCCTGAGGTGGTCTACGGGAATGTTTGAGAAGTGCCTCACATGAGCGTGTAATGAACAGGCAGCCTCAGGACCTTCACCCCGGCCGTGCCTCTCCAGGGGACACTCCCTGATGTGCCATTTGCTAACCTCAGCTCAGTGACAGTCATCGCTAAGTCCTTTCATTCTGACGTCTCAACAGTCCCTGTCCTTGACTAAAAGCTCCCCAGCAAGCACTCAATAGTCTTAACCAGGTGGCTGCATACACGCGCGTGTGCATGCACGCACAGACACGCTCACACAGCCTATCTTTGTGTGTTGTACCCTTGCTTTCTGTTTCCACTCCTGTTCTGAGTCCATGAGGGCTCACCTTTACTCCGCACGCCTTGCTCTTCACAATGGAGCTGTGGAGAACGGCTGTGGGCTCAGTGGCATCCATGAAGCAGCCCCGAGACGCAAGTACAGTTAGTCTGGTCGGCGGATGAGTCCCTCAGAGAGGAAGCAAGTGCCAGGCCCTTAGAATTGAGTCCCACAGGTGTCCCTGAGCTCGTTACATGAAATCCAGCTTCTAAATCCCAGGGTGGGGGGAGGGTTGTGTGGGTCTCAGGGTCACATGTGCCTAACTTCTTCAGCTTTCCCTCCGGCAAGTGACGGTCTGCCCCAATCTCTTTGCATTTAAAGTGGGAACAGCAGCAGCTGCTGCTGCCTCCGTTGCTGCCCTGAAGATAAAATAAAATAGAATAGCAGTGGTTGCAGCTCAGCATCTTTCAGGGTCAGAGTGTCAAGGGTGGTTGACCCACAGACTGTGTGTACTTAACCATCACCCTTCCATGCCCTGACCCGTGTGTGTGTGTGTGTGTGTGTGTGCGCGCTCGTGCCCAAGTATGCTTGGAATCCTCCACACTGCATTATGAGAGGGGTAAACAGAGTCACAGTCTTTGGTCCCTTGGTTTCTGTCCTCTGTACCAGGACACAGGGCACCTCCAGCAGACAGACATAGATCCTTCTGTGTGACACACCCCACCTTCCCCACCCCCGTCAATTGGAAGCTCTACAGTTTGGCTCCAAAGCAATCAGCGTCTAGGGTCCTTTCTCCTTGGTCCTTGCTTGCTTGATCATCACACAGAGGAGGCACAGGGTTGGAGACTCTGGGGTTCCTGCCCAGTTGGAAGTGGAGCAGGCTAGGGATGTGGGGGAGCTTCCTGCGTGGGTGATGTGTGTGGCGCATGGCAGCTTTTGGACTCTGGACGAGTCAGCAGGATTCTGTAGCAGCTAAGCCGAATCCACCTCCATACACGCTCCAGGCCCCGGAGAATGGAAAATTACCGGAGCGATGGATTTGGTTGGGAGTATTTCTTGCTTCTTATTCTTTTATTTTATTTTATTTTTTTATTTGTTCACAAATTTCATTTGCTAGGGCATAGAATTTTGGTAGCAAAAAAACCCCAAAAACAAAAAACAAAAAAAACCGACCATCCTGCCTCTTATGAAAAAGCTAATAAATATTCATTCGTCAGGCAATGTGATGGGCTATGAATTAAACATGAGCATGTGCAAACTCTGCAAGCAGAGTGGTTAAGACCTCAGGATCCAGCGAGACTAAGTCTGACAGCCAAGAAAGGTCAATGTCGTCATTAGACACTAGACTGTTGCAAGGGGGGGTTCTTGTCGAGGTGGAAAACGGGCCCCAGGGAAGTCCCCCGCATGCCTGACACTCTCCCTCACACTGGCATCACAGAGCGGCTTCCTGGAGTTAGGGTGCACTCCTGTGATCCCAACACTAACGGGGTAGAGGCAGAAGGATTGGGAGTTCAAGTGAGTTATGTCCTGAGAAAATCTTCTAGGACAAAAACCCCCTGCTCAGGGAATTGGTGCTCGCCCGCCCCCACCCCCACCCCCACCCCCCTCAGCAGAGGTGGCTGAAGGCCTGCAGAGCCAGGCAGGAGTCCAGCTGGGATTCAAACCCAGACTCTCTGTGGTCCTTATGTAGAACATTAAAATTAATACGGGTGAAGAAATTGCCTATCAGTTATGAGCATTTGTTGCAATTGCAGAGCACCAGGCTCAGTTCCCAGCACCCACGTGTGGCAGCTCACCACGCCCTGTAACTCCAGGGGATACAACACTTCTTTGTTTCTTTGTTTCTTTGGTTGTTTGGTTCTTTCTTTCTTTCTTTCTTTCTTTCTTTCTTTTCTTTCCTTCTTTCTTTTCTGGCTTCAATTGCACCTGCTTGTACAGCATGCAGGTAAACTCTCACAGACAGACAGACAGACAGACACAAACATCTAAAATCACGTAATTAAAAACAGTGAGTGCTACTTTTTTTGCTGTAGGAACTTGAAGAGAAAAACAGCTTAAGCGAGGCAGAGACCCTAGACCCAGGCCATTGCAGCAGAGGGAAAAGGTGCTGGGAGTGGCTCACCCCCCTGCTTTCTCAGTCTCCAACATCGATCTGAATCCAGCTCTTTTGCCCCGCCTGGAGAGGGAGCTGTCCACACCTGCTATGCCGAACTGGTTCTCTGGGAATTAATCCCACCAGCCTTCCCTGCTCACTTGCTGGGTCCTTTGGGTAGCTCTTCCTCTCCACCACGTGAGCCAATCCAATTACGCGCGTGTAGGGTGTGTGTGGATACGCCTCTCTTTAGGCCTGCTGCTGTGGTCGGTACCTTGAGGGGTAAATGACACTTGCTGCCTTTAACTATGTTGTGGTCAGTGTGTGAGGGAGGGAACCTAGGAGTTCGGTATGAGCCAGAGTTGGAACTGGAGGCTTTGGCTTCAACTTGCATCTTCTTCCATGGTTGTCTGAGGATTGATGCCCTTGGTAGCTGGTGGATGTCTGAACCGGGGCAAGCTCAGTGCAGTGCACAGCACAGCCCTATGTGAAGACACTGCTCCACCTTGTCCCTGGCTACACCTTTCTCCAACATCCTAGACACAGGAAGCTCTTGATAAAACTCGGGGGCAGAATTTTTATATCTAATTGATCTATCAATTATTAAGAGACAGGTGTTAACGCCCCTGGCCACTGATGTTGAACTGTCTTGATTTTAATTTTTATCCATTTTCTGTTCCTCATGTCTTGGGGGCCTCTCTGTCTAGGTGCTAAGACAATTTACCTGGCTGGCTGGTGGGTTAACCCTTTCATCGCTGGACATTTCCCTCGCTGCCTATAGCAATGGCTTTTGTTCAAGTCCAGTTTCGTCCAGTGTCAGTGCTGGTGTCATCTCTCTCACGTTCACCATGTGAATGGCGTTGCCTGCTTCATAGTGGCCCCTTCAACTGAGTCTCTTGTATGTGGCAAGCAGAGGTCTGGTCTCCTTTGTATAGGGAAAGTTGTTCTTTTCATCCGACCTGCCAATATCTCAGAGACGATGGGGTACGTCTGAATTGACCAGGATTCCCTCAGATTGATGGTAACCTGGTTCTAGTGGGAGAAAGAGCCCTTGTCCCACAGAGCCATCTTCTTCTGACACCTCTCTGCCCTTGTCACATGTACACATCATAAACCCACTAATACAGCTTTATAGTTTTCTTTCACTTGATCATGTGTCTTTTAAATTCATTTAAAAGTATTTTTTTTCACTTTTGAGAATGGGTCTCACCCTGTAGCCCCAACTGTCCTGGAACTCACTCTGTAGATCAGGGTGGCCTCTAACTCAGAGATCTGTCTGCTTTTGCCTCATGCGTGCTGGGATTAAAAATGTGTGCCACCACACAGGGCTTTATGCTGTTTTCCGTTATGTTTTCTGCTGCTCTCGAGTCTTCAAAGGTTTGAGTCATTGTTTCTTTCAGCCTTTAATACAAATACAGGATCTGGTAGCAGTGGCTTCCCAGCCTGTGCGCCTGTGGGTGGGGCTTTGAGTGATCTTTGTTTTGGGAGGATTGGGACCAAGCTCTGTAAGGTGTAGAGGCCTTGATTGACGAAGCCTTTTTCCCTCCCAGCATCCTTACTGTGCAATTGCACTGCCTTGTGGACTTCATCACTCAGGCTCTGGTTTGCTTTCTGTGCTTGTGACAAACACTGTGAATGAAAGCAACTCGGGGGGGGGGCGGGGCAAAGGGTTTATTTCAGCTTCCAGGTCACTGTCCATCACAGGGCAAATAAAGGTGGGAGCTCAAGGCAGGTGGCAAAGCAGAGACCATGGAGGAACACTGCAGGTTCTCTGTCTCCCCTCTCCCTCCGCCTCCCCCCTCCCCTCCTCTCCCCTCCCTCCCACTACCCCTCCCTCCTCCTTTCCCCTCCCTCCCTTCTCCCCTCTCTCCCCCTCCCTCCTCCCTCCCTCTCTCCCTCTCTCCCTCCCTCCTCCTTCCCCTCCCTCCCTTCTCCCTTTCTCCCTCTCTCCCTCTCCCTCTCTTCCTTCATTCCCCTCCCTCTCCTTTCATCCCTCCCCCTCCCTCCTCCTTTCTCTCCCTCCCTCTCTCCCTCCCTCCCCCACCTCTCTCTGCCACCTCTTTTTCCATCCTATCCTATCCCTCTCACACAGCCCAAGACCAGCTTCCCAGGGAATGGTGTCACCCATTGTGGACTGAGCCCTGTTACATCAGTGAACAATCAAGGAAATACCCACAGACGTGACCACAGGCTGATGTGACACAGGGAGTGCCCCCACTATGGTCTTCTTTCCTTCCAAGTGTCAAACCAGCCATTTTGGGCTGATTCTTTCTCTGGCATTTTCTTGACTCCCTGCTGTGCTGAGCTTGTTTCCCTGGCTCTCACCTCCCTGTTCATGGTCTTAAGGTGGAGATCTCTGGGTGGCTTTTGTTTTTAGGAAGGAGTGAAATTTGGGGAAGTTTTAGGCAGTTGTCTCTCCTTCTTCTCCCCTCCCCTGAGGCCCCACCATGCAGATGCCAGCTCCCTTCTGTTGCCCGGTCTGGCCCACTTGTCTTTATTCCCACCTTCTCTACTCTACACGACACGTAATTCCCTTTGATGTCACCCCCATCTCGCCACCTCATCTGCTGGCGGCCCAGGTCTGTCACTGAGCCCCACAGTGACATGGTGAAGGAAGACTTTCCACCTGCGGATTTTAGTCACCCATGTCTTTACATCTCCTCACTGGTGTTTTACATCCGAGGCTCATTCTGACATTCTAAGGTGCTGGGGTCAAACCCAGGACCCGGTACACTCCCCTCAGAGAGGGAGACGGCCACAGAGACACCTAAAACCTCTTCTGTCTTTTTACTCATTAAATGGCACTTTCTTCAAGTCTCTGAACAAAGCTACAGCGAGTACTTGGATATCTGTGTGCTAAGTCCACACTCTGAGCCCAGAAGGTTTACTTTACTGGCCACACCCTCCTTTCCCCAATATTAATATCTTGGAGTGTGTGTGTGTGTGTGTGTGTGTGTGTGTGTGTGTGTGTGTTTCTATTGGAAACTGGGCTTTCAGTCACTTCTAGACAGGTCTTTCTCAACCATCTGTTGACTTGCCTAGCGTGAATCCCTGATGTCTCCACCTGGTTTTTAAAGCCCGTGGCTTTATCGGGGTCCTCCCCAGTGAGGACTGCATCTGCATCCATCTTCACGGTCTCCAGAAATTGTTCTGGGTAGTATTTTTTTTTACCGATGAGTCTGGGTGCAGTAGGGAGAGTTGTCTACACCTAGGCCACCAGCCGCTGTTTCCCAGTGTCTGACTTCTGTCCCTCCCTTGTGTCCCTGTGCCCCTGGCCCATGGCTTGTACTCTTGTCCTGATCCTGGAAGCAGAAAGACACAGGTACCTCAAGCCCACAGGCTGTTCCATTAACTACAGCTTATGAGGTTTCTGGTTGAAGGGCTCGCTGCTTGCTTCGGTCAAGGAGGGCCTGGGACCCAGGTCAGCCATGCCTCACTGTGTAGACAGGACCCTCTGTCTGAGAAGCTGCTGCTTTCTTGCTATGACTCACCTGGTGGCCGCACTGCAAAGTCAGTGCTGGCTGGGGGTCGGGGAGCAGGAATAAGAGGGCCGTCGAGAACTCACTGTGTAGACCAGCAGCTCTCTGTGTAGACCAGCAGCTCTCTCTGTGTGTAGACCAGCAGCTGTCTGTGTAGACCAACATCTCTCTGTGTAGACCAGCACCTCTTTGTGTATACCAGCAGCTCTCTCCCTCTCTGTGTAGACCAGCAGCTCTCTCCCTCTCTGTGTAGACCAGCACCTCTCTGTGTAGACCAACATCTCTCTGTATAGACCAGCAGCTCTCTGTGTAGACCAGTAGCTCTCTGTGTAGACCAGCAGCTCTCTGTGTAGACCAGCAGCTCTCTGTGTGGACCAGCAGCTCTCTGTGTGGACCAGCAGCTCTCTGTGTGGACCAGCAGCTCACTGTGTAGACCAGCCTGGCTTCGAGCTCACAGAGACCCACCTTCTCTGCCTCCTGAGTGCTGGGATTAAAGGCCTGCGCTACTATGGCTGAGAAAACTGTGTTTCTTTGGAGTAAAGTGACCAACATTTCACTCACAGTCCAGTATCCCCCGCTGAGGCGTGAGCCCTGGGTGTCGGTGGGAGAACAGATACAACGAGCAGGACGTTCCACACAGCAACCTGCATCCCTGCCACATCTTTTCCTTTTCCTTTTTTTTTTTTTTTTTTAATAACAGGCTGTTGGACAATGATTGCATTGTGTCGAACTAAATTAAATAATTGATATCTGGTCTAAACAGAGCATTTCTTTTATGTTTAAAATATAACAAGATGCCAGAAAATAAGATACCAGGTGCCAGATATGATATTATACGATAAGAAAATAAGATGCCCGGCAGCAGATACGATATTAGGTGAGGAGTTTATTAAATGAACATGGGGAGAGAAGGAGAGGGGGGAGGGGGGAGGGGAGAGAGAGAGAGAGAGAGAGAATAGAGAGGAGAGAGAGAGAAGAGAGGGAGAGTGAGGGGATAGGGGGGTAAGAGAGGGAGGGGCGAGGTAGATCTGTCCTTTCATATACCGGGCATGGCCAGGACCCCATGGCAGGTAGACAATGGCATCACAGGTAGGCCGACTGAATTCTACCAATTTCCATATGGTTCTATCTCAGTATTAATGAGGATAACACTAACAATGATTGAATAATTAGATGCAAAGCCGCTTACAAATTCCTTTTCCTATTTTCTCAGTGAAGCCTCCCTGTGGGCTTTAAGGTCTGGAAGTCGAGGAAGGAATCACAGATCTCTCACTCCCTTGCTTTCAGTCAGCTGGACCACAGTTCTGTCCAGGGCCTCCCTTTGAAGCCAGCCAAAAGGAAGGGTTTTCCTAGGGCCAGAATTCTTGTCCACATCGGAAGGATTCTGAGAAAACTGAGTCCTAAAGAGGAGCCAACCGTTCCTCTGGTGGCTAAGCGCACAGTTAGTCAGTGTCTACACTGCCTGAGCCCACAGTTAGGCAGCATCTGTACTGCCTGAGCCCACAGTTAGTCAGCGTCTACACTGCCTGAGCCCACAGTTAGGCAGCATCTACACTGCCTGAGCACACAGTTAGGCAGTGTCTGTACTGCCTGAGCCCACAGTTAGGCAGCGTCTACACTGCCTGAGCCCACAGTTAGTCAGCGTCTACACTGCCTGAGCCCACAGTTAGGCAGCGTCTGTACTGCCTGAGCACACAGTTAGGCAGCGTCTGTACTGCCTCTGAGAATATGCAAGGTTTTGTTGTTGGTAGACCCCCTCCCAGGGTTGTGCTCAACTGGAGAGCTGCAGGTGTGGATGCCTGTAGACGCTATGGTAGGAGCCGTCCCATCTACAGCTGTGATTTGTTCCTCCATCTTTTAAAAAGGAGTCTGAAGCTGGCCTGACGTCTTTTTATGTGGGCTAAAAGTAAGACCTGGTCCCAGGTGGATGCAACTTTAAGTCTTGCTGTTTGAGTCAGGGTCTTTCTAGGTAGCCCAGACTAATCGGAAGCTCACAATCCTCCTGCCTCAGCCTTCTACGGCGTTAGGGTTAACTCCAGATCCATACACCTTCCCTTCAAGGACACGTTCTAGCCTTTGCCTCTGAAAGAGACCCAGAAAAAATCTTTCTGGCCGGGATTCCACTTTCCCCATCCGTCTTACTTTCAGCCAATTTTTATCATGCTTTTTCCTCTTGTGCAGAGAGAAGAGATGTTATATTTGGGTATATTGGCTTTATGCGTCTTTGCTGCCTACGAATCCCTTGGAGCATTTTTTTTTTTTGGGCTAAAATGTAATAAATGAAACCACTCAGATGGGGGGGGGGGGAGTGGCAGGAGGCTCTTCCAGGGCATCAGCAGACTGTGGTCGGGGACTAGATTTCCAACAAGCAATTTTAGGGGTGGGGTGTCTTGGGAAGTATCCCATGATGCCCTTGGCCTGGGGGCTAGCCCCTGCTTTATTCAGTTGCAGCATGCCGCCCCCCTTCCTGAATGCTGTAATTACCAGCCTGATAGGTTCTCCTGACAATAGACTTTCAGATTGGGGGGGGGGGGCACATAGGGGTGGTGGAGTGGGAGGCAGCCACATGGCGTGGGGGCAATCTGAGGGGGTGGAGCCTACCTGGTTGTTTCTAAGCTTCTGTGACTGTTTGACAGAAGGATGATTCCACAGGAACTTGTCTCCGCCTCCGCCAAAATCTCTTAGGAAATTAATTTCTCCTGCAGGGAGTGGCCCTCCTTTCATCTCTGTCTGAATTTCTCTGACTTGGGTGCCCCTCCCTCTCGCCACTTCCTCCACCCACCCTTCCCTCCCTCCTCTCCCTCCCTTCCTCCCTTCCTCCTTCTGTCCCTCCTCCCTCCCTCCTTCCTCCCTCCCTCCTTCTGTCCCTCCTCCCTCCTTCCTTCTTCCCTTCCTTCCTTCCCCCTTCCTTCCTTTCTTCCCCCCATCCCTTCCCCGTGTTTGCTGAGCCCTCACTGTATGCACAGGGCACTGTCTTAGTGCCATGGAGGAAAGAGGGGATGAGGCCAAGGTTAGACCTTAGGGCACAGTTAACGGCCACCTTGTCACAGAGACAGATGCTCTATTCTCCGCAACAGCTGCCCACATCCTAGATCTTCTGTGGGATGATTATGATCTAGGGCTGACACACTTGGGCCTCGTGGAGGCTCTAGTGCAGCGTGTGGCCTGCGGCTGTGGCCTGGGGCGTGCTCCCGTGCTTGCCCTTTCGAGTTGGGGCTCCTCTTGCTCCTGCACCCCGCACCCTGCACCCCACACCCTGTACCCCGCACCCTGCACCCCGCACTCTGCATCCTGCATCCTGCACTCTGCACCCTGCATCCCTCACCCTGCACCCTACACCCTGCATCCTGCACCCTGCATCCCGCACCCTGCACCTCGCACTCTGCACCCCGCATCCTGCACCCTGCATCCCGCACCCTGCACCCCGCACCCTGCATCCTGCACCCCGCACCCTACACCCCGGACCCTGCACCCTGCACTCTTCTCCCCGCACCCTGCACTCTGCACCCTGCACCCTGCACCCTGCATCCCGCACCCTGCACCCCGCACCCTGCACTCTGCACCCTGCACCCCGTACCCTGCACCCTGCATCCCGCACCCTGCACTCTGCACCCTGCATCCCGCACCCCACACCCCGCACCCCACACCCCGCACCCCTGCCATGCAGTGAGCCTGACCTTTAGCTGGAGTCTCTTTACTCCATGCTTTCTTTGAGTTCTCCTTTTCTCCCCTCCCCCACCCAGGCGGTGGAAGAACTCCTGCAGACCTTGGATCTGGAGAAGAAAGCAGTGGCCCTGGGGCACAGCCAAGTGAGTAAGCTCCCTGCTGAGGGCACCCACGGTCCGTACAGGAGCTCAGCACCCAATTCTTGTCCCACCCAATGACCCATTGCCACTCTGGGTCTCCCTTTTCTAGACTGCAGGGGGCAAGTTATTTCTGTCCCTGTCTCTCTTACAAAGTCACGAATGGCATTAGTGTCACACGTGTAGAAGTGACACTGGAAACGTCATTCTTACAGTCCCCAGGAGGCCAAGTCTGGTCCTTAAATGACCTTCTGAGCTCCAGAGGGAACTGTATGCAGCCTGAAAGTGTCCTTAAAAGAAAGAACCCAGGCAGGAGACTACCTGTTTCTACAATAGCTAGTAGACCAAAGAAAGCAGTTGAGAGAGAGAGGGAGAGAGAGAGAGAGAGAGAGAGAGAGAGAGAGAGAGAGAGAGAGAGAGAGAGGAGACACACACACACACACACACACACACACACACACACACACACAGGAGCAGAATGTCCTCATGAATATTCATGAACCAGGTGGCATATTCATGAGGGAGGACCCTTTCTCCCCTCTCCCCAGTCTGCCTTTATGGGTATTTCTTTTCAAAATCCCTACAAAAGGGGAAAGGTGTCAATACTGCTGTGAGAGCCTTGTTCTAATGACACTGGGATTCAACAAAATGCCTGAGCAAACCAAGAAAGGATGTGTTCTGGCTTTGTGTGGTGTGTAAAGTGAGGAGGGAGGAGTCCTCTGAATGGTCACGTTGCCAGGGCAGTCAGCAAGCTGAGAGAAAGCAGGAAGTGCAGCCTGCCAATAAAACCTAAGGCCCGGGCCCCCACCCACCATGTGTTTCCTCCAGCAAGGCTCCACCTCCTTAAGTTTCATAGACTTTCCCAAACAGCGCCACCTGCTGGTGAGGACTAAGCATTGCAGTGCATCATACATCACAGACCCTTACTCCGGCACAAGTGTGGTCACACAGCCCTAGCCCTCCTTGTCCGTGTCCACTGCAATCAGTCGATGGAGGAATGGCCTGGGAAGGGTATGGGGTGATCTGAGGGGAGAGATACCATTTTCCTAAAGGGACTGAAGCTCAAAGCTCTTCCCCATCTGCTCACACGTTCAGAGAGGATCTCTGTGCTTTCCCAGCATGCTTGTGCGCTGCTAACTTCTTTGACCCCAGAACCCTCAGTTCTTTGTTTTTGTGGCAATACTCATTACCAGCTCTGAGATGAGATGCGGGCACAGGCTTTCGAACTCAAGGACCATGTTGGTGGCCGGCAGGACACCACACACAAGCTCAGAACCCAGACTGGAAGGGTGGTGCCTCAGTACCCCCGGCATTCACAGATTGGTTAGCATAGCCAGCTAGCCTGAGTGGGCAGACCCCCAACTGCAGGGGCCTGGGGCAAAGCTCCGCTCTCCCCGCAGGCAGGCACTGTGGTCTCGGAGCCTTCCTACAGAAACCTTCTCCTGGGCGAGCTCCCAGACATGCCACTGCCCACTGCTGGATAAGCTGTTTTAGACACACTAGCGTCTCACTCTGGCCTCTGGTCCAAGCTGCGGCGAGTTCGCTGTGGGCTCACCCAGATTGCCTCCGCCCCCCCCCCCCCCAGTCCTTTCTGACAGAAGTAGTACACCAGCCTCTTCCTGGGCTCTCCCCACAAGCTGCAGACTTCCAGATGGGGAGACTGTGCTCTGGGGGAGCTAACTCATTTCTAGAGACCACAGAAAAAGGCTGCGGAGTCCCAAGGTCCTCCCACATGCTGAGCTCCGGCTGCTCGTTGGTGAAAGAGGAGAGAGTGCATTCAGGTGCAGGTCCCACAGTCTCTCTCATCTTGGGGGTGGGCACAGGGGTCCCTAGTTCCGCCCTCTTCATCCCTCTATTCCATGCACAGAATCATTGCCCAAGAGCTTGCACCAACCCCAGATCCTCAGAACCCACCGGGACCTACAAGAGCAGGAGCTGCAGGGTGGGAGCCAGCAGCTGCCCTCACAGGCTCTCCAGGCGGCTTTGATGCACGCTGGAGCCTGAGAACCACTGGGCTAGAGAATTACCTCGTTATTTTACGAATACAGAAATTGGTCCCCACAGTCTCGGCGGCCACCGCGGAGCAAAGGAGAGATGAGACTCTACTGTGAGGTTTTACAGAGCCAGGGGCTGCCGTCCTGGATGCTGAACCCTTCTGTAGCAAGGCGACATTAATGCTTGCTATTCACCAGGGGTGGTGGGGCCCAAGTCGACCTCTGCTGAGCTAGGCTCAACACCAGGCTGGGTTCCTCGTGGGCAGGAACAGAATCTTTGCCACTGTATAAACTGGCACTGTCAGCTAGGAAGCCACCGGAAAGCCCATTGGAGCAAGAAGCATCGGCCCCGTCCCTGCCCTGGCTCGAAGCTTCCTAACTGGCTTGTGCCTCAGTTACCACATCTGTAACACAGAGCCTGCTCTCTGCTTCCTGCCTGTGTCACCCCTGCAGCAATCCGTGGTGAAGGCTACTTATCACATAAGGTCACATTTTAATGCTTTTAAAGAACTAAAAACCCCAGAGCTGGAGAGATGGCTTTTTGGTTAAGGGCACTTGCTTGCTGCTCTAGAGGGCAGGAGTTGGATTCCCAGCTGCCTGGTGGGTCACAGCTGCCTGCAACTGCGGCTCCAGGCGACCCAGTGCCCTCTTTTGGCCTCCACTGGCACCTGCATGCATGTGGTGCGCATAACCTCATGCAGATGAATGCATATTAAAGGTAATCTTCAGGGTGACCAAAGATATGGGTATTTTTTTGTTTGCTTCTTTGTTTTTTGAGACAGGGTCTTCTGTGTTAGCCTTGGCTGTCCTGGACTCGCTTTGTAGACCAGGCTGGCCTGGAACTCACAGCGATCCGCCTGCCTCTACCTCCCGAGTGCTGGGATTACAGCGTGTGCCACCACGCCCAGTGATCTGGGTATTTTTAAAAAGAACTAAAATTCCTCTAATCCGTGATGTGACCCCAAGGAGAGGATTGAGTCCCTCAGCACATGTGCAGGAGCCGTCGCCAAGCAAGACCTTGGGACAAGCCTGGATTTTCTGGTTTTAGATGGGGAGCAGTAGTGAGCACCCCCCCCCTGTGTGTTCCTCAGAGGTGGGGTGTGGGATTGCCTCTCTCTGCCGGGGTCCCACGAGGAGAGAATCATCTAGATTTTTCCTTGTGATTTCGCGATTTTTCCAGCCCCTGGCGCCTCATGGAAGTGTGTGCTGCAGGCCCTGACAGTTACCACAAAGTGTGATTCCACACTCGGTAGGACGGCTTGGCCGTACCGTGTTCTCAAAAAGGGAAGGAAAAAGAAAAAAGGAAAGAAGAGATCAGGACCTGCCTCTGCAGAGCCGAGGACTTGGCCGACTTACTCCCACCCTGTGCACAGTCCTTTCCAATTATCTTTTAAATGAAAGCCTCATACTTAATCAATAGTGGCCTGGGCAGCACCCACCACTGTAATATATGAAGTTTGCTGTCACCGTTTTGATCATTGATTTCATCTCTCTCGCTCTCCCCCCTTTTTTTTTTCCCTTAATGGCAGCTTTGGGACTCACCAGCTTGTGAAATTAATACAGTCGTTATCGAGCCATCTGAGGGCCAGGAGTGGCTGGCGTGTCTATTCCAGGGAGCCTGATGGGCTTGGTGGTCCTGGGTCACAGCGAGCGCTCTCTGGTTTACAAAACAGTTGGCCCCTCGGCCGAGCTCAGTCTCGCCTTCCTGGAGGCTCATGATCCAATCTGACGGACCGAGGGGACCCCTCACTGAAAATGATCTAGGGTGGTGGGGAGTCCCCGAGACCTTAGTTCTGGTCGGGTTAGAGTTCCCTTTGGGTTTCAAACTTGCGATGCGTGAACCCAAGTCCTGGGTTCGAGTCTCAGTTTTCCGGGCCATCAGCTATTGAATTACTTGGTCCACTGCGGAACAAGCTGGAGTTTATTCATGAAGCATCGTGAAAAGGGATTTAGAAACTGTAGATGCCGGGGCCTGGGGAGATGACAGCTCAGCCGCTGAAGCGTTTACCCCTGAGTCCCATCCCTGGAGCCCGTGTAAAAACCTGGGTGTGGCCTTTGTTTCTCCCTCCATAAAATGGGAAAATCAAAACATCGAACCCTTAGGATCCTGCCTGCCGAGGTGTGGCTGTCAAGTCCAGGTCTGTTCTGTCCTAAGCACTCAATAAACATTGTCCTCAAGTGACAGTGTCACCGTGCAGTGACACCAGAGAAGATGGCACCTTTGAGTTCTGACCCACGCACAGGGCTGGGTCAGGTCAACCGAGGGCGTA
This sequence comes from Acomys minous, assembly GCF_964271855.1. Classification (NCBI taxonomy): domain Eukaryota; kingdom Metazoa; phylum Chordata; class Mammalia; order Rodentia; family Muridae; genus Acomys; species Acomys minous. Next base: position 95,741,970 of record NC_140498.1, read on the forward strand.
CTGAACTGTAGGGCCCGAGTGTAGTCAGGGACACGTCCTGCCACCACAGCCTCAGGTCTCCAAACCCAGGACCTGCTGCCTTTGCCGCCGACTGAAAGCATCCCTGGGTTTCCTGTCACCTTGTTCTCTGCCGTCTGTTCACAGACCCCGTGGGGTGCTACGGAGTTGATCCCAGCACCACCAATACCTTTATCCATTATTGATTCTCTGTAGCCCGGCAGGTGTGAACTTGGGCAGGAGCCCAGCAGCTTTGGGGGAGATGTGAGGGCAGAGCACTCTTCCCGTAACCTCTGCCCTATTTCCATGCTGAACTGGGGTGCTCTCTCTCTCTCCTTTCCTCCTCTTCTCTCTCTCTCTCTCTCTCTCTCTCTCTCTCTCTCTCTCTCTCAGACGGATTTGTCAATGATCAAAAAGTGAACATTTGGGACCAGCCTAAGTGCACAGGCTCAAGGGAGCCTGGGGCAAGGCCTCAGGACCTGCAGTTGCCACTGTCCAGGGATGGCTCCATCCCAGAGGACTTTAGACACATCTGCCCTGAGGGTGACTCTCAGACTGAAGTCCCCTCCCACCGGGATCAGGGTGAAATTCACGATGTGGTTTACTGGGGCTTTTTCTTTTTCTTTTTTTCTTTGTGTTGTTGTTTGTTTTTGCTTTGAGACAGCATCTCAGGTAGCCCAGGCTGGCTTTGAACTCATCTCTAGCTAGAGATGACTTTTTTTTCTTTTTTTTGCCTTTTTTTTGTTTGTTTGTTTTTGGTTTTGTTGTTGTTGTTGTTGTTTTATTTTGTTTTTTGTTTTCTTTTCGAGACAGGGTTTCTCTGTGTAGCCTTGACTCTCCTAGACTTGCTTTGTAGACCAGGCTGGCCTCGAACTCTCAGCGATCCGCCTGCCTCTGCCTCCCGAGTGCTGGGGTTAAAGGCGTGCGCCACCACGCCCGGCTAGAGAGATGACTTCTGATGCTACTGTTTCCAATACCCAAGGGCTGGGACGCCCACATACGCCACTGTGCTACAGGGATGGGTTCTGGGACTTCCTGCATGCTAGACAAGCACTCTGCCAACTCAGCCGCAGGCCACTTCCACCTTTAAGCTGCAGAAGAGAGATGGGTTCCAAGTGGCACCCTCGGACACCCCGGCCATGCTGAGGCCTCATCTGTACCTTCCGCCCCTGCCCCCAGGTTTTCCTCAAGGCGGGCGTGGTCTCCAGGCTGGAGAGGCAGCGAGAGAAGCTGGTGTCCCGCAACATCGTTCTCTTCCAAGCGGCTTGCAGGGGCTTTCTGTCCCGCCAGGAGTGCAAGAAGCTGAAGGTACTGACCATGTGGGTCTGGGGTGAGTGTGCAAGACCGTGTATCCTCCAGGACACCGCACGGGGGGGGGGGGGTACTCCAGTGCCTCTGTAGGAGCGCATCTGCTCATGGGCCACCTCCCTCCTGGCCTGTGCTGTGGGTCACCTGCAGTAGATGTGGGGCTGTGTTCCTGTTTTCTCCTTCTGGTCTGTCCCCTGTCCTGTTTCCCGAGCAGGCGAGCCCCATACAACCGCGTTTTCTGTCTGCAGATCCGTAGGCTTGCTGGGCAGTGCATCCGGAAGAACCTGGCTGTGTTCCTGGAGGTCAGGGACTGGCCATGGTGGGGGCTCCTGGCATCTCTCCGGCCGCTGCTGAGTTCCACTCTCGGCACGGAGCAGCTTCGAGCCAAGGAGGTGGGTTTGTGGCTCTGGGAGGTGATATCCACCTCCCACCCCGTGCTTGCACCCAGTGCTCAGGGACATTGTGGCCGCTGGCCAGCAGCTCCGCGGTCCTCCACTCCTTTGCTTGGAGGCGTCCATCAACAGAGACTGTGTTCTCCCAAACACAGTTGCTCTATGGGATGCTGGTCAAATGCACAGGCCACAAGGGTCATCCCTTCACCGCCAATGTGTGCATGCGCATGTGGACAGACACACACACACACACACACACACACACACACACACACACACACCCCTCTCAGGTGGGCAGCTGGTTTGGACAGCTTCTGGTGTGTGCTTTCTTACACTTTTTTTTTTCAAAAATGAGTAAGTTGTGCATACGGCTCCTTTTTTTCTTACACAAATGGTAAATATGAGGTAAGCTATGCATCCTTTATCTAGTGAAGCCCATGTAAGTGTCTCTAACTGGAAAAAAAATCAAAATATGACACTTTGACCCCAAGAACTTTGGGTGAGGCCCTCCCTGTGAAGCATATACTGTGCTCTTACCAGTCTACTCTAAATATCCCCAAGGACATCTCAGGGAGGCATTCTTTAGTGCAGCATAGAATTCGCTTCTTTAGTGCAGTGTAGTGTTTCCTTCTTTGGTGCAGTGTAGTGTTCCCTTCTTTGGTGCAGGGTAGTGTTCCCCTCTTTGGTGCACTGTAGTGTTCCCTTCTTTCGTGCAGTGTAATGTTCCCTTCTTTAGTGCAGTGTAGTGTTCCCTTCTTTGGTGCAGTGTAGTGTTCCCTTCTTTAGTGCAGTGTAGTGTTCCCTTCTTTGGTGCAGTGTAGTGTTCCCTTCTTTAGTGCAGTGTAATGTTCCCTCCTTTAGTGCAGTGTAGTGTTCCCTTCTTTGGTGCAGTGTAGTGTTCCCTTCTTTAGTGCAGTGTAGTGTTCCCTTCTTTAGTGCAGTGTAGAGTTCCCTCCTTTAGTGCAGTGTAGAGTTCCCTCCTTTAGTGCAGTGTAGGGTTCCCTTCTTTAGTGCAGTGTAGTGTTCCCTTCTTTAGTGCAGTGTAGGGTTCCCTTCTTTAGTGCAGTGTAGTGTTCCCTTCTTTAGTGCAGTGTAGAGTTCCCTTCTTTAGTGCAGTGTGGTGTTCCCTTCATTGGTGCAGTGTAGTGTTCCCTTCTTTAGTGCAGTGTAATGTTCCCTCCTTTAGTGCAGTGTAGTGTTCCCTTCTTTGGTGCAGTGTAGTGTTCCCTTCTTTAGTGCAGTGTAGTGTTCCCTTCTTTAGTGCAGTGTAGAGTTCCCTCCTTTAGTGCAGTGTAGAGTTCCCTCCTTTAGTGCAGTGTAGGGTTCCCTTCTTTAGTGCAGTGTAGAGTTCCCTCCTTTAGTGCAGTGTAGAGTTCCCTTCTTTAGTGCAGTGTGGTGTTCCCTTCATTGGTGCAGTGTAGTGTTCACTTTTTTAGTGCAGTGTAGTGTTCCCCTCTTTGGTGCAGTGTAGTGTTCCCTTCTTTAGTGCAGTGTAATGTTCCCTTCTTTAGTGCAGTGTAGTGTTCCCTTCTTTAGTGCAGTGTAGTGTTCCCTTCTTTGGTGCAGTGTAGAGTTTCCTTCTTTAGTACAGTGTAGTGTTCCCTTCTTTGGTGCAGTGTAGTGTTCCCTTCTTTAGTGCAGTGTAGAGTTCCCTCCTTTAGTGCAGTGTAGTGTTCCCTTCTTTAGTGCAGTGTAGTGTTCCCTTCTTTAGTGCAGTGTAGGGTTCCCTTCTTTAGTGCAGTGTAGAGTTCCCTCCTTTAGTGCAGTGTAGGGTTCCCTTCTTTAGTGCAGTGTGGTGTTCCCTTCTTTGTTGAGTGTAATGTTCCCTTCTTTAGTGCAGTGTAGTGTTCCCTTCTTTGGTGCAGTGTAGAGTTCCCTTCTTTAGTGCAGTGTGGTGTTCCCTTCTTTGGTGCAGTGTAGTGTTCACTTTTTTAGTGCAGTGTAGTGTTCCCCTCTTTGGTGCAGTGTAGTATTCCCTTCTTTAGTGCAGTGTAATGTTCCCTTCCTTAGTGCAGTGTAGGGTTCCCTTCTTTAGTGCAGTGTAGTGTTCCCTTCTTTAGTGCAGTGTAGTGTTCCCTTCTTTAGTGCAGTGTAGAGTTTCCTTCTTTAGTACAGTGTAGTGTTCCCTTCTTTGGTGCAGTGTAGTGTTCCCTTCTTTAGTGCAGTGTAGTGTTCCCTTCTTTAGTGCAGTGTAGAGTTCCCTCCTTTAGTGCAGTGTAGGGTTCCCTTCTTTAGTGCAGTGTAGTGTTCCCTTCTTTAGTGCAGTATAGTGTTCCCTTCTTTGGTGCAGTGTAGGGTTCCCTTCTTTAGTGCAGTGTAGTGTTCCCTTCTTTGGTGCAGTGTAGTGTTCCCTTCTTTGGTGCAGTGTAGTGTTCCCTTCTTTAGTGCAGTGTAGAGTTCCCTCCTTTAGTGCAGTGTAGGGTTCCCTTCTTTAGTGCAGTGTAGTGTTCCCTTCTTTAGTGCAGTGTAGTGTTCCCTCCTTTAGTGCAGTGTAGAGTTCCCTCCTTTAGTGCAGTGTAGAGTTCCCTCCTTTAGTGCAGTGTAGGGTTCCCTTCTTTAGTGCAGTGTAGGGTTCCCTTCTTTAGTGCAGTGTAGTGTTCCCTTCTTTAGTGCAGTGTAGAGTTCCCTTCTTTAGTGCAGTGTAGAGTTCCCTCCTTTAGTGCAGTGTAGAGTTCCCTTCTTTAGTGCAGTGTGGTGTTCCCTTCATTGGTGCAGTGTAGTGTTCACTTTTTTAGTGCAGTGTAGTGTTCCCCTCTTTGGTGCAGTGTAGTGTTCCCTTCTTTGGTGCAGTGTAGGGTTCCCTTCTTTAGTGCAGTGTAGTGTTCCCTTCTTTAGTGCAGTGTAGTGTTCCCTTCTTTGGTGCAGTGTAGAGTTTCCTTCTTTAGTACAGTGTAGTGTTCCCTTCTTTGGTGCAGTGTAGTGTTCCCTTCTTTAGTGCAGTGTAGAGTTCCCTCCTTTAGTGCAGTGTAGGGTTCCCTTCTTTAGTGCAGTGTAGTGTTCCCTTCTTTAGTGCAGTGTAGGGTTCCCTTCTTTAGTGCAGTGTAGAGTTCCCTCCTTTAGTGCAGTGTAGGGTTCCCTTCTTTAGTGCAGTGTAGTGTTCCCTTCTTTGTTGAGTGTAATGTTCCCTTCTTTAGTGCAGTGTAGTGTTCCCTTCTTTGGTGCAGTGTAGAGTTCCCTTCTTTAGTGCAGTGTGGTGTTCCCTTCTATGGTGCAGTGTAGTGTTCACTTTTTTAGTGCAGTGTAGTGTTCCCCTCTTTGGTGCAGTGTAGTATTCCCTTCTTTAGTGCAGTGTAATGTTCCCTTCCTTAGTGCAGTGTAGGGTTCCCTTCTTTAGTGCAGTGTAGTGTTCCCTTCTTTAGTGCAGTGTAGAGTTCCCTCCTTTAGTGCAGTGTAGGGTTCCCTTCTTTAGTGCAGTGTAGTGTTCCCTTCTTTAGTGCAGTATAGTGTTCCCTTCTTTGGTGCAGTGTAGGGTTCCCTTCTTTAGTGCAGTGTAGTGTTCCCTTCTTTGGTGCAGTGTAGTGTTCCCTTCTTTGGTGCAGTGTAGTGTTCCCTTCTTTAGTGCAGTGTAGAGTTCCCTCCTTTAGTGCAGTGTAGGGTTCCCTTCTTTAGTGCAGTGTAGTGTTCCCTTCTTTGGTGAGTGTAATGTTCCCTTCTTTAGTGCAGTGTAGTGTTCCCTTCTTTGGTGCAGTGTAGAGTTCCCTTCTTTAGTGCAGTGTGGTGTTCCCTTCTTTGGTGCAGTGTAGTGTTCACTTTTTTAGTGCAGTGTAGTGTTCCCCTCTTTGGTGCAGTGTAGTATTCCCTTCTTTAGTGCAGTGTAATGTTCCCTTCTTTAGTGCAGTGTAGGGTTCCCTTCTTTAGTGCAGTGTAGTGTTCCCTTCTTTAGTGCAGTGTAGAGTTCCCTCCTTTAGTGCAGTGTAGAGTTCCCTCCTTTAGTGCAGTGTAGGGTTCCCTTCTTTAGTGCAGTGTAGGGTTCCCTTCTTTAGTGCAGTGTAGGGTTCCCTTCTTTAGTGCAGTGTAGTGTTCCCTTCTTTAGTGCAGTGTAGAGTTCCCTCCTTTAGTGCAGTGTAGAGTTCCCTTCTTTAGTGCAGTGTGGTGTTCCCTTCATTGGTGCAGTGTAGTGTTCACTTTTTTAGTGCAGTGTAGTGTTCCCCTCTTTGGTGCAGTGTAGTGTTCCCTTCTTTAGTGCAGTGTAATGTTCCCTTCTTTAGTGCAGTGTAGTGTTCCCTTCTTTAGTGCAGTGTAGTGTTCCCTTCTTTGGTGCAGTGTAGAGTTTCCTTCTTTAGTACAGTGTAGTGTTCCCTTCTTTGGTGCAGTGTAGTGTTCCCTTCTTTAGTGCAGTGTAGAGTTCCCTTCTTTGGTGCAGTGTAGAGTTTCCTTCTTTAGTACAGTGTAGTGTTCCCTTCTTTGGTGCAGTGTAGTGTTCCCTTCTTTAGTGCAGTATAGTGTTCCCTTCTTTGGTGCAGTGTAGGGTTCCCTTCTTTAGTGCAGTGTAGAGTTCCCTTCTTTAGTGCAGTGTGGTGTTCCCTTCTTTGGTGCAGTGTAGTGTTCACTTTTTTAGTGCAGTGTAGTGTTCCCCTCTTTGGTGCAGTGTAGAGTTCCCTCCTTTAGTGCAGTGTAGGGTTCCCTTCTTTAGTGCAGTGTAGTGTTCCCTTCTTTAGTACAGTATAGTGTTCCCTTCTTTGGTGCAGTGTAGGGTTCCCTTCTTTAGTGCAGTGTAGTGTTCCCTTCTTTGGTGCAGTGTAGTGTTCCCTTCTTTGGTGCAGTGTAGTGTTCCCTTCTTTAGTGCAATGTAGTGTTCCCTTCTTTAGTGCAGTGTAGTGTTCCCTTCTTTAGTGCAGTGTAGTGTTCCCTTCTTTAGTGCAGTGTAATGTTCCCTTCTTTAGTGCAGTGTAGTGTTCCCTTCTTTAGTGCAGTGTAGAGTTCCCTCCTTTAGTGCAGTGTAGGGTTCCCTTCTTTAGTGCAGTGTAGTGTTCCCTTCTTTAGTGCAGTGTAGAGTTCCCTCCTTTAGTGCAGTGTAGGGTTCCCTTCTTTAGTGCAGTGTAGTGTTCCCTTCTTTAGTGCAGTGTAGTGTTCCCTTCTTTAGTGCAGTGTAGAGTTCCCTCCTTTAGTGCAGTGTAGGGTTCCCTTCTTTAGTGCAGTGTAGTGTTCCCTTCTTTAGTGCAGTGTAGTGTTCCCTTCTTTGGTGCAGTGTAGTGTTCCCTTCTTTGGTGCAGTGTAGTGTTCCCTTCTTTGGTGCAGTGTAGTGTTCCCTTCTTTGGTGCAGTGTAGTGTTCCCTTCTTTGGTGCAGTGTAGTGTTCCCTTCTTTAGTGCAGTGTAGAGTTCCCTCCTTTAGTGCAGTGTAGGGTTCCCTTCTTTAGTGCAGTGTAGTGTTCCCTTCTTTAGTGCAGTGTAGTGTTCCCTTCTTTAGTGCAGTGTAGTGTTCCCTTCTTTGGTGCAGTGTAGTGTTCCCTTCTTTGGTGCAGTGTAGTGTTCCCTTCTTTGGTGCAGTGTAGTGTTCCCTTCTTTGGTGCAGTGTAGTGTTCCCTTCTTTGGTGCAGTGTAGTGTTCCCTTCTTTAGTGCAGTGTAGAGTTCCCTCCTTTAGTGCAGTGTAGGGTTCCCTTCTTTAGTGCAGTGTAGTGTTCCCTTCTTTAGTGCAGTGTAGTGTTCCCTTCTTTGGTGCCGTGTAGTGTTCCCTTCTTTAGTGCAGTGTAGTGTTCCCTCCTTTAGTGCAGTGTAGAGTTCCCTTCTTTAGTGCAGTGTAGTGTTCCCTTTCCCTTCTTTAGTGCAGTGTAGTAGTCCCTTGTGCCCATAGCCAATACATCATTCAGTCACCTGCTACTGCTTCCAATGATGGCATCATGGGCTTGGAGAGCAGCCCCTCATGAAAGAGTGACACGTGTGAGGATGATGTACTGCATGGTCACAACACACACACATACACACACACACACACACACAGACACACACACAGACACACACACCATCTAAGAGATGTGCACTGAGCCCCTAGAAAGCTATGTGGGTCAGACTGAGAGCAGAGACGCTATTTGGAAATGGTGAAGGAGGAGTGACAGCAGCGTCTGGGTGACAGCGCAGACGTGCTGACTGGTCACCATGCCATGGCCAGCCAGTCTTTTTTAAAAGTTCTATTTTTAATTGAAAAACAATAATTCCGTGAATCTGTGGAGTGGGATGTGGAGTCGACCCCGAGGTATAAATGTGGAGTGGAGGACCGACTAACGTGGTGTGAGCATCTCAGAGCCTTCCAGCAAGCGTGGCCTGCGTGGGCGTCCTTGCAGCCGCTGAAGAGCTCACTAAGTTACTGCGCGTCCCCGAAGCCTTGGCCCCCGTGCCTGGGAGGCTGACCCGGCCAGATTCTGCAGGGGCCTTTGTCTTGCAGGAGGAGCTGATGTTGCTGAGACAGAAGCTGCAGATGTCGGAGAAGTCGAGGAGCGAGCTCAGACAGAGCACGGACCTGCTGGAGAGCAAGGTAGGCCGCCCGCTGCCCACCCAGACGCCCTGAGAGTCGGCTGAGGGAGCTGGGCCCTCAGCCACACAGCACAGTACACTCGGGCAGCCATGGCATCCTGCGTCTTCCTGGCTCTATACAACTAGCAATGCCAGCTTGTCCCAAAGAGAAAAGCTCTGTACGTAAGCCATGACAGGAGAAAGAGTCAGGGAGAGGGGAGGCTGTTGGTTAGAGAGGAAGTGAAGACCTGATGAATACGATGCTTTCACGGAGTCGAAGTTGTCATGTAAACGGGAAGATGGCAGAACGTGTAGAACATTCCAGTCTACTGGAAGACAAGCCATCCAATGGGGAAGTTTAAAAACTGACTGAAATATGGACAGGTGGATGGCTTCTGGGTGGGTCAGCTTCTTTCTTTTTGCTTTCCCTCAAGTTATGATTAATTTATTTAAAAGCTATCATGATTTATTTAAAAGCTATCTGCATGTCCACAGTACACGTGAACGAGGAACACGCTCACCGTGAGGTCACCTTTCCTGGGGCCTGAGAAAATGTCCCTCTTACTTCACAGGCTGCCTGCTGTTCTACTGCACAGATATTTGCCTCTGCTGAGTTTTTCCTTTTTGAGGCAGACAGAGTCTCGTGCAGCCTTGGTTGCTGTAGCCAAGGACTCTGACACATGTTTTGTTTAAGATATACTCTTTAAAAAGTAATTATTCCTGTGTTTATGTGGGTATGCTCATGTGAGTGCAGGTCCCAAGGCGGCCAGAAGAGGGCACTGGGTTCCCTGGAGCTGGAAGAGCAGCGAGTCCTTTCAGTAACTGAGCCATGTTTCCCGCCCCTAAGCTTAAAATATATGTATTCTGAAAATGTGTTCTCTCACAACCCCACACATGTATAGAATCTATTTTGATCACACTCCCCTCCTGTTCCCTGCCCCTTGCCCCCTCCCACTACACTGAACTCCTTTCCAACAAGTCCTCTCCTCTTTTCTCATCCATATTTTGTGGTCCACCACATTTAGTTAACATCATCTGTGTGTGCGTGCATGAGACACACACACACACACACACACACACACACAGAGACAGAGACAGAGAGAGACAGAGACAGAGAGAGAGACAGAGACAGAGAGAGAGACAGAGAGAGAGAGAGACAGAGAGAGAGAGAGGGCGCTGTCACAGGAACATAGGCAGCTGAAGAAAATGACTCCTCCTCCCTAGCAATGGATCCTCAGCTGGGGTGTGGCCATGAGTCCCCACCCCACCCTCCTGGAAAGTTGATCTTGTGCGCTTAACCACAGCTGCTGTGAGCTCATGAGTGCAATCAGAAGACAGGATATCACAGCACATGTGCACACGCACGCGCACACGCACGCACATGCACACTTGCCCCTTACATTCTTTCTCCCCCATCTTCCATGATGTTCTAAGCATCAGGGACCTTCTTATTTCAGAGATTTGCATGCTCAAGAATGCAATTAGACTCACGAGAAGAGGCTCAGGCTCAGTAGCAATCAGGAAATGCCAATCAGTGCCTCTACGAGAGCCACTTCAGGGTCCAAACAGCCAGAATAGAAAGGAGCTGCAGGGGAGGGCTGGCAAGGACGCATGTGGTGTGTGTGTGTGTGTGTGTGTGTGTGTGTGTGTGTGTGTGTGTGTGTGTGTGGTGTGTGTGGCAGCCTCTACATCTGCGGCATGCAAATTGATGTCACCGTGCGTGGACAAGCTGATGTCACACAGACAAGTGGCAAGTGTCCTGCAGCCAGCAATGCCACCAGAGGCTTCCGTGTTAGATGCTAGCAGCTGCCCCCTGACCCCGACACATGGCAAGAAGAGATGGTTTCCTTTCTCCCATCATGTGGGTTCTGGGGTTTGAACTCAGATCATTAACCTTGGCAGCAGGCATCCTTCCTTACCTGCCAACCCATCTCGCTCTGGCCCTGTAGAAGTGTTTTGGGAGCGCCATGCTAGATAGAAAAACAAAGGGGACAGTAGAATCCATAGTGTTGTTGACTGTGAAGACCCAGGTGGAGAACGAAGGACACTGACTGTTCCTCTTCCCTTGTCCCTTCCTGCCTGGTCCTCCCTGAGCCACGGGCTTCCACCAGGATTACAGAATCAGGCCTGCACCCTGGGAAGCAGACCTCAGATCTAATGTGAAAGCCACTGGTCACCCACATAACTGTCCTGCCACTGTTGCTCCTGTGGGCACATCTTGCCTGGAAGGTCGTCAGTATTGTAGCATGCTGGTTGGTAACTCCCCCAGTGGCCTGTGTAGCAACTTCTGGCACTGTGGCTTTTTCCAATCATCAGCAGCAGCATCTCCCGCCCACTGCCACTGTCACTCTCTTACACCCTAAAGAAGCGTGTGGCATCCTGGGCCACGTCACACTGTACTTGTAGAAAGGTGCTAGTTTTCTACCAGAAAATAACTATTTCTGGTTTGCACGGGCTTTCTGCCTGGCCCGCAAAGGCACCTGTAGCTCTGAAGCTTTCCCAGAGAGGTGTGACCCAGGAGGGGAATCCCCAACGTCACTGCTTCTTTGTCCGCTCTGAGGTGGCTCTGTTGCAGAGCAGTGGGTCTGACTGTGGAGTCTGGGGCATGTCCCTGTAGAGCCTAACAGGGTGGACACAGCCAGACCCCAGGCTCAGTGGTGCTGAGCCCAGGCCTGGGGTGACCCTGGCTGCATTTTGACCCGTGCTGCTCCCCTTTGCCCTTATACCCCACTCAGGGGTCTCAGCAGGGGAGCAGAGGCTAGTATCACGACCTAGCTTATTAGGTAGTTACTGCAGTGACGTTAATGACCATCTGTGTGAAGCCAAGGGAATGGGAGCCAGGGAGAGGCTGCCCATGGGAGGGGCTCTTCTGTCTAACAGGACACAAGGGAAGCTGCCAGGATTGAAGGTGACGGTCTGAAGGTCCCTGCTGTGGTGTGTGACATCTGTGCTTGCCCAGCAGAGAGAGACTTTGGCTTACTGGTCTGACAGGCTGTCAGAACTGGGTGAAATCTCTGTATGGGTTGCATGTTTGTCCTCTGGCAAGCCCCAGGCTTCAGCCTTTTCCTTCACCCAGCTTGATATTCCTCAAAAGATCTCCTTGGGGGTTCACTATTTGAAGGCTCCCACAGCCGAGGACAAACACACCTGCAGTCAGGATGCTGAGTCAGCACCATCTCTCAGAGTGGCTTGTGGTCAGCACCGCCCATGCGTGGACACAAGTGCTGGGGTAGACGGTGTAAGTCAG